>NC_083280.1:29570716-29897714 GCF_963506605.1 Zootoca vivipara
TCCTTTGATTTCCCACCCTGTAGCCACTGCCAGCTGCCACCGCCATCTTTTCACTTGTCCTTTGCTGCTGCTGCCACCATCTTACCATTATTTAGATCATATGGGCCACACTCCAAAAAAATAGTTGAGTCAAAGGACATAAGTGCACTTAACTCTCTGGTGGATTGCCTTGGCACATATGTGCACAATACGTTTTAAATGGCCATTGTAAGGGAACATCTATAGGAGCTCTTTCATATGTAATGCACTGTGATTGTAATATTGAAAAATCTCTGCATTCATTAGCAAATTGGCAGGGATTGGCATGCCAGCTGCAAATCAAATACATTATTCTGTAACATTTAGATGCATATCATAGTTTTAAAAGTGCTACATATTAAAATCTGCAGCTACAAATATAAAGTATTATTTAGTTTTGAAATCAGAGAGAGCAGAGCTCTGTTCTATGAATGGATATAATTCCTTCAGGAAATGTATAGAGATATATGGCTACATTTATTGTAACTAAAATAAATATATTATGAACCTTTTTGTCCAAGACCAGACATTTTAGGGCTATTTATTTATTTTATTAATATTATTCTTAGAGATAAATCTGATATTCAATAGGCATGAAATGGAATCTTAAACTCACATTTCCCAATGCATCTCTTGCAATTTTGTATAAAGGTATTCTGCAACTGCTGTGACAGATTTGTATCTTACAGGGTAAATGCTCAGTCAATGAAACCTGATGTTGACTGCAGTAGAAATATATGCAGTAGGTTGGGATTCAAAACATAGCTTGAAGATTGTCCAAAGGCTTGACTATGCCTGCTGCCCAGTGAAACTATTGACTTTCTTCCCACCAATGGATGCCATGCCTTTTCACAAACTACAGTGGTACCCAAACTACAGTGCTACCTGAGTTTTCAAACTCAGCCCATTCTGGAAGTCCATTCAACTTCCAAAATGTTTGAAAACCAAGGCACACCTTCTAAATGGCTGATTGGCCCTGGGCCAGCAGCTGAAATGGATGTTTGGCTTCCAAAAAATATTTGCAAACTGGAACACTTACTTCCAGGTTTGCGGCATTCGGGAGCTGATTTGTTCATCAACTAAGCTGTTCAGGAACCAAGGTACCACTGTACTTCGAAAATCCCCCTCCATATCAGAAGAGGTTTCCCATGAGGGATAGGTAGCTAATCCTAGACAAACACAAGTTTCAAACCTCTTTTTGTACATAGAATTCATCACACAATTCTGTAGATTGTATTGTAAACCACCCTTTGATCCTCAGATGAAAGGGCATTCTAGAAATTCAACAAACAAACAAATAATAAATAGATTCAGGCCATATATATGAACCAATTTATGTGATCAGAACTGGCAAAAGGAACTGGATGATAAGTTTTTATCCCATCTACTGTATCCTTCTGGACCAGAACAGATTACATTACCAGACTCATATCACATTCAAAGGACTCCCTCCTTGTCACCCCCTCACTGTAAGAGCCAAACTTAAGGGCAACAGCCCTTTTGTCATGAACCTGGACTCAGATTCTCATTCTTTAGGAGAGGCTGAGGACTCTGAACCCTTTGAAGGGTTTCCATCCCCAGAAGCACTTTCACTGGACAAGCCTGTGTGGTTAGTACCCCTCCAGCCCCACAATGTGACACCACTGTTCTTGGACTCGGAGGACTCCATTGTAGAAATCCCAGTGATAGCAGAGCTCAGCCACACAGTTACAATTGGAGACAACTGAAGCAAGCTGGGCCCCTTTAAATGAAGAAGCACCGTCCCTTGCAGTTAGGGCTACTACTACTACTACTACTACTACTACTACTACTACTACTATATTTATACCTAACCCATCTGGCTGGGATTCCCCAACCACTCTGGGTGGCTCCCAACCAAATATTAAAACCACAATACAGCATTAAACATCAAAACATCCCTAAACAGTGCTGCCTTCAGTTGTCTTTTAAAAGTAAGATAATTGCTTATTGCCTTGACATCTTACGGGAGGGCGTTCCACAGGGCAGGCGCCACTACCAAGAAGGCCCTCTGCCTGGTTCCCTATAGTGCTCTATATGGATCAGTTTGTTGCTTCAGCAATGCCAGAGCCTTGTGTCCCATAGCAGAGCCTGAGCACTCCATTTAGCCTGACCCCTAGCTTGCCTCATGCCTGAGCCTTGCCTACGATCTCAGAAAGTGTTTGCTCCCTGCTGAAACAACTCCTCTTGCTACAGATGAGCAGCTTCAGCCTGTGATCTGTCCATGGTACTGATAAACTCTGCCTAGTTTATATGATTCTCCTTAACCAGCAGAGTCTTGGCCTTGCTGGCTTTGACATTTGCTTTGTTCAAGTTTACCTTCACTTTACCTATTGAAACCTAACCTTGATTAACGCGACCTAAGCGACCATGCTTCATTGGCCACTATGCTGCCTGATTAAGAAGTGACACAATAGTATTTCATTTCCCTAGAGCTCAGAGCCTAGCCAGAGCAAGACAGGACAAGCCCCTTACCCTGTTTCAATGTTGCTGCCTATTCAGTCACCTACTTTCACCTTCTGAACACTTCTGTAGATAAGGCAACTGAATAAGCAATGGTGATGATTTCAAGGGAGTGGACCCATTCCAGAAAAGTCTTCTTCTTCTTTGGCGATCACCCGTAGCCGAGTAAGATTGTCTTCCATAAACACAGTTTTAACAATGGGTCCGTAAGTGACTGACTGCTTTGCAGAAGCTTATGAAAAGCTTGGTCTATCACTCAACATTCAAAAAACCAAAGTGCTGAACCAACAAGTACAAAATAACTCCTCTGCAGTGCCACAAATCCAACTCAGTGATGTAACATTGGAAAATGTTGATCACTTCTCCTACCTAGGCAGTTACCTTTCCACAAGGGCCAACATTGATGCCGAAATCCAGCATCGCCTGAGCTCTGCGAGTGTGGCTTTCTCCCGATTGAAGTGCAGAGTGTTTGAGGACCGGGACATTCACAGGGAAACCAAAATGCTTGTTTACAAAGCTATTGTACTACCAACCTTACTATATGCGTGTAAAACATGGACCACTTATAAACGCCATCTCCAATTCCTCGAAAGATTCCATCAACGGTGTCTCCGAAAATTTTTACACGTCACTTGGGAAGACAGGCAAACTAATATCAGTGTACTGGAAGAAGCAAAGATCACCAGTGTTGAAGGGTCCCAGTAACAACACATTGACTAGAGCTTCCCATGCCCCAGTTCTGGAGGTGATGCTGAATGTGGATGGTCAAGAACTTCTCATTCTCACTATGTCTGAGAAACAAACTGGTTGGGTGAGATAGAACATGAAGCTGCCTCATACCAAGCAGATTATTTGGTCCATCCAGCTGAGCATTGCTGATTAGAAGTCACCCTGGAAGGGATCTTGCTCCCAATATCTGTTTTTGTTCAGAGATGCCAGGGATTGAACTTGGGACCTTCTGGATGCAAACCATGTGCTATGTCACTCAGTTACAGTCCTTCCTACAAAGTGTTTGGAGCCCCCCCCCCACGGGGTGTGTATGTGTGTGTGCTGGAACATAGGAAAGATTTAGTAAGGGAGAAAATCAATGATACAACTCCCTCCCTCTGAACATCATCTGTATCATACAATCCACATCAATAAGTGCCTTGCACTTCCAAGCTTTAGATGCTAGTACCATTTGCTTAGTATGTTATTTCCTCCTTAAAAAAATTGTTTGCCATGGCCCTGAATGTGTCCCTCTTCTATTTGTAGCTCTCACAAACAGAGCAAAGCCGATCAGCCGTGCAACATGTTCACACTGGCACACTGCAGACATTTGTTGTCTTTTCAGTCATTCCTTGCTGAGACTGTAACTTCTGGAAATCTGTTGGATAAATCGCAACTCAAGCTTGAGCAGTTGAATAAACAAAGAGGAAAAATAAATAAGTCTGTGTGCATCAGTGTCAAACAGCAGCTGCCTTGAACAACAATAAATAAAGAGAAACCCAAAATTACATTTGTTACATAATTAGGTTCCCTTCACTGATTCTATGTCCTCTTGCATGAAGGCAAATTGATCTTTTTTTATGATGACCCTAAATTCATCAAAGAGAAGCAAACACAAAATCAGACTCCCAATGAGGAAGCCTTTCCAAAACAGATTATTCTTGTATCCATTACTGAAGGCGCCACAGACCTCATGTGCATCCACTTTGTGTGTGGCTGAAAGATTGAATGACTGTACGGTCATACCTTGGGTTACAGTCACTTCAGGTTGCGTCTTTTCGGGTTGCACTCTGTGCTGAACCCGGAAGTTCTTTGCGCTTGCACAGAAGTGCAGATGCGGATTGCGAATGCTGTGGGTTGTGAACGTGCCTCCTTCATGGATCACGTTCACAACCTGAGCATCCACTGTGCCCATGTTCATACCCAAAGCATAGATAGTGGAACTTGAACAAACTGGTGGTTGAAGTCACTTGTACATACATTCAGTTGTGTGAACTACTAGACATGTAGCAACTATTTATCTGTGCACAGCTTTATTTTCCAAATTACAGCAACAGCAATTTAAACGTCGTGCAATCTGCCTACCCAGCATGTGGTGTTGATCATTAGCATTTTGTAGTATTTCCCACTTGACTATTTGTGACTCATTCCCACTGTAAAGCAGACTGGGATTTCTGCTGGGAACTTGCTTAAATCGGAATGCTTAATTAAACGGGCTGAAGGTATGAACAAAGAAAATGAACGTGTATACAATGATCAATCTGCATTTGGGTAAACCCAGGTGTATATGCTGATTGTATGTGCATTCCCATTCCTTCGTCTATCCCCACTTTGTGGATGGGATGGGGGGACACTCAAGAATTACAAGAAGGACAAAGAAGGAGGCAGGAAGCATGGTGGTTGGAAGGTCTCTGTTTCATGTCGAACAACCAATAAGAGGCAGATCAGATCAGCAACCAAGTCACTCAGCTCTCTTCCCCTTTCCCCACTAAAGTGGTCTTGTTAGAGGCATGACACTCCAACCTAGTAAGCTGAAGATTTTTACAATAAGTTACAAAGCAGAGCGAGCTAGTTCAGTGCTGTACAAGCACAACAGGAGACTTTAGGGCTTTGTTCAACGTTGCGTTAATACAAATGTTCCATCAGTCAACAGAATGTTCTCCACCTGCGCACACCCTAAATCTATCCTGGGTTTCCTCTCAACCTTCTGGAGCAGGTTTAGGTTTAGCGGGGGATGGGGGAAGGAGGTGTGTATGTCCTGTTGTGCTCTTGGCAGTTCTTGCATGTGCACGAATACCACCTTAAATAGCCAGGGAGCCCCCAACTTCAACTCTTGTCGTTGGGGAGTTGAACACATTCTCCCCACAGTGATGATGTGTTTGGCTGAGAGGTCTACAAACACATCTGTGGCTGAACAAATTGCATCACACACATATCAATTTCAATAGTAATCAATATTAATCAGTTGATATTAATCAGGTTGGGCTGATGCAATCCGATGAATTGTTCAACCTCAGGAAACTCTGGCTTGATGTTCTCTTTTTAGCAGTCTCCATATTGACAGACGTTTCATCGAGAGCCAATGTATAGGTGCTCTTAGTTTGCACCTAGCATGGTCTGTGTATCATGCAGTTGCACATGCCATGTTGTTGTTTAGTCATGTCCAGCTCTTCGTGACCCCATGGACCAGAGCACGCCAGGCACTCCTGTCTTCCACTGCCTCCCACAGTTTGGTCAAACTCATGTAGTACAGTTCAAATAGGTGATACCTAGCCATAGGTATGAGGGATAGCTTGAGATTCAAATTTTAGTTCATTTATATTCTCTCTCTCTCTCTCTCTCTCTCTCTCTCACACACACACACACACACACACACACACCTCTTTGCACATCATCTCATTTCCTAGGACATTTGCAGATCATCCCTTCTATGCAAATACTACTGTTACCAGAATATTTTTTTAAAACGGACTTTACCGTAAAACCCATTAGAATGATTAGTGTGCTGTGCTGTGTCAGTTCTTGAACAATCCCTAAGATCCTAATTTGCGATAAGTAATAATTGTAATGCAACTCTCTTTAATTTCCCTGTAGGGGTCTCTCAAAGCCTGCAACCCTTCCCTGTGCAAAAAATTCATGTCATTATCCTCAACTATGGATGGGAAGTGGGTGGGGGGGGAGAGGATTATTATACACTCACATTTTCAAAAGACTTGAGGACTTAGTTAGGCATCTGAAGATTTCAATAACTTCAATGTTTCAGCTTTTTTGCTGGATGAAAAGTGAATTTAATTATCTGTCAAGTGACATATATGGAACGTTGAAAGTGACTAATCATATTAAAAATTGATGCATTTGCTTATCAGGGTACTGCCAGCAACTCAGGGATATTCCAGGTACAAAAACAAAACAACTGGCTCCAGAATCCTGCTCAATGGATTCAAACCACAGCTGCAAATGGTCTTCAAAGGAACTCACTATAATTGCCAGTCACATGACTCTTGTGCACGTATAGATTAGCAATGGATTTCTGTTTGTTTGCTAACAAATACTGGTTTGGGGAATATTTCCTGCCAGCTCTACTCCACCATTTCTTCCCCTTTCCTTTTAATTATTCCTAAATATTGTAATATACTTTAAACACACACACACAACACAGCCTTGGTCTCTTATTACAAGAACCACCTGGGATTTAATATCTAGATTTGCTTGCATCCAATCAAACACAAATCTGATTATATTTTGTATTTATTGCTGTAAAAACTTTTATTGTCAATAACCCAAATGAACTGTGGAATGCTGATTTTACATTATGGGCTGTAAGCTGCCAAGCTGCTGCAAAGCCAATATTTGCACTGACACTCTCTTAGCTTGTATCTCCTCTCTTTCTTATACCTACGAATAAATTGATTAATTCCCACGGTGCTGCCACTAAAACCTTATTAACATAGTGGACAGCATCCTTTTCTGCCATGGGAGTGACCAAGGGGTTTGATTCCCCAATGGGGAGGTCAAATACTTTGATAGTGAAGGACAAGAGTTTAGTAGTAGAGCTTATGCTTTGCATTCAGAATATCCCGAGTTCAATCCCTGGCATCTCCAGATAAAGCAAATCTGGTAGTAGATTGTGGCATAGGTCTCTGTTTGAAAGCCTGGACAATGCTGCCTATCAGAATAGGCAATACTGGACTCCATAGTCAAACAGTTTGCCCTGGTATAAGGCAATCCTGGATTCCTAAACTCTCCCAAAGTTCCATATAAGTGAAGCAAATTCTAGTCAATGACCAGAGAAGTGCTGTCTATAACGGAGATGAAAGTGAATCCACACAATTCACACACATCTGCAATCTGGCTCTTTTCTTTCTGCAAGTAACACCATAAATGCAGTTATCAAGTACATTTGACCAGGGTGTTTTCAGTGTTGCTCTTCCACCCCAAAGGCGTAATTTATTGCCACTTGCTACATAAACTCCCGGACTAGAAAATAAAACCCTTCTCAAATAAAAGCACCTTGGCTATACAGGATTCAAGGTACCCCAGACTCACTCATAAAGTGGTTTTATAGGACCTGCAGGGGAAAGTATATCATGCTCACTTTCTTCGTTAAACTACTAAAGGCTGAGAGTACAATCCCTGCCTGCGCTTGATTCATTTTCCCAAGGACTTGACTCAAAAGCATTTCCGACATGCTGAAGGCAAAGCAGAGACAACATAATGTGAGTGGCGAGAAGGACGGAAGTCAATTGTGCCCCCTGCTTCTTCCGACAAAAATTAAGCTCTTCCTGGCTAATCTGAGCACGAGGATAAAGAACCACAAGGCAGTAACCAGCAAAGAGCAATTTTGGGACCTGAGCATTTTCTTTTACTTGGTAATAATATTTTTTTAAAAAAATATATACATGCAATCATTAAAGGTTTTGATTGCATTAAACATCTCAGAATCGCAAGGGAGACTTTCGAGAGAGGAAAACTCTGTGATGATCATTCAGTGGTGGTGATGGTTATTGTTTTGTTTGTTAGCATGTTATGTATTTATGTGTTTTTGTATTGCAAACCACCCTGTGATCCTTGGATGAAGGGAGGCATAGAAATCCAATCAATCAATAATAATAAATAAATACAAACTCAGATATGAAAAGGGCCTTACAGTGGAACCTCGTGTTACGTACCAACCTCCTTACGAATGCTTCGGGTTATGAGCTCCACTAACCCTGAAGTAGATGCCCCTTGTTACGAACTTTGCCCCAGGATGCGAGCGGAAGTTGCGTGCCGGTGGCACAGCAGCAGCGGGAGGCGCCATTAGCGAAAGCGTGCCTCATGCTAAGAACGGTTTGGGATTATAAACGGACCTCCGGAACGGATTAAGTTCGTAACCGGAGGTACCACTGTATATGAATAGTCCTAAACTAACCCTGGAAACTCATAAAGCAAATGAGTAAGTTGCATGGTGCCAAGTACACCAAACTGAAATCCCCAACAGTAGGATAGTTTATCAATGGAGGTACTCCACAGTTAGAAATTGATCGACGGCATGACACTGATTTCAGCGATCATCAGTAAAGAGTAAAATAAGTAAATACATTATTTGAAGCACTTACTCTCTGCAGGCTCTTTAGATCTTCTTCCGCTGGAGGATTTCCTCAGTAAGCTTCGTCCTGAGGTAAAAAGGCTGGTTAATTCCTCTAGAGGACTGGTAGGTGTTCTAGAACGGGAACTACTTTGCGATGATGACCCGTAGGTATTGACAGAGGTGTTTACCATTTTCCCTCCTTCTTGCAATATGCTCCTGGCTGTAGAATGAGGCACTGATGGAGAACTTCTTGAGAGACTTCCTGAATGTACAGAATCGTAAGGAGGAGGTCTTTTGAGACTTAAGGGGGTAAGTGACCGACCCATATTCACAGGAGAGGGGGAGGCAGAGTGGCTTTTGGGATAGCCATGCGGAGACTGTGTTCTGTATAAGGTGGAAGGATGTGGAGGGGAAGAAGAATGTCCTGGAGTACTAGTTCCATGAGATGCTGTCTGGTCTTTCTCCAGTTTTTGATGACTTGGCGTGTGAGGTGGCAGTGACGATGGAGAAGCTCCAGCTTGCTGCTTGATATAAGACACGTTTTCTAGCACAGGAAGCTTTGTGACTTCCAGTGGTGTTAAAGGAGATTCATCAGAATTTGGGGAGCATTGCACTGGTGCAGGTGGAAATACCAGGAGTGGAGGTCTATGAGAAAGCAAATTTGGAAATGGTGGGGGTATATCACAAAGCACACCCTTGGGAGTGGATGGCACTGAGGACTTGGTGAAATCAAGGTCAGGCACTGTGGGAGTAGCACACTGAGAAGAACAGCTGTGATGGTCATACTCACATGGACATTTTGAATCTTGGCCTCCATCGTCAAAGATGGGGTATTTCATTTCCTCATATACTGCCTCACTTTGATCCTCCTCATCTTTTTTAAAGTCTCTAAGTATATTTCCGACCATTTCGATATAAACCGGTTCGTCTTCCTCAGTATCTGGAGCAGGACTGCTGACCTGTGATAAGGAGGTATCCCTGCTTAGTGTTGACTTTGTGCGGCCATGTTTTTTGATGTACGTCTCATCAAAAGATGCACTTAGCTGAGTGTTTGGGTTCCGTTTCGGCTTAGGGGGAGGAACCTTCTTTGTGTATTCATCGCTGTGAGGCCTTGGTTTGGCCGACACTGCAAAGGAACCAAAATACACATCGATCAGATGTTTAGTTAAAACATTGTCCACCTTTCAAACACCTATAGTTTAGATGCTCTGTTTTTACGCCTGATTTGTTTCATCATTTCTCCTGAACTACATGATGCAATGGAAGCAAACATTTCACAGAACACCATTCAGACTTCATGAAGCTCACTGGTATTTTAGATTTAATCACCAGTGTTCAAAAATGATACTGTTTTTCAGGATAGCTAATGTAAATGTGGCTCATGTTGTGCTGATCACCTAAGTATCACCTAAGTATTTTTTGATGAACTTGAGAGATCTAATCTTTTAACATCCTAAGGCTGCAATCCTATATCTACTTATATGACAGTACACATCCATTAAACTGAATGGGGAAATGAGCAGACATGCTTATTGGGCATAGCTTATTAAAACAACTTCTTTCTGCTTGCTTTAGGAAGTACAGAGCTTTAGAATGACAATTAGATGAATGGCAATTAGATTGGGAGGAGCTGAATTTAACCAAGTTTCTTAAAAAAACTGAAACAAATTGAGATAACCATAGAAATTTACATAAACTGCTTTCTTGATTATTCTGTAGAGATTAATTTGTATGAAATCTTTGACCTTTCAATTCAAATGATCCCAAAGCAATGTTTTTATTTGCAGTTTCAAAGACAGTCCAATATGTTGTTCCTGGGTTTATATTGTAAAAAAACAACACGTAAAATCCTGGGGCACACTGAGCCTTCTAGACCTCCACTGAAGCCTTTACTATACATTCCTATCCATAGAGTCGTAGAATGATAGAGCTGGAAGAGACCTAACATCGAGTACAACCCCCTGCGATGTAAGAATCTTTAGCTGTGATGAGAGATAGCATGCATTTGAAACAGGCAGACACTGGTTAATTTTTAGATGCCAAGTCTATTTCTGCTATATGTGGTAGTGGTATTTTTTCTCTCTCTACACTGTTTGTCATCTGTAAATGCCATGTGAAAAAGAAGACATGAATCAATCATGGCTTCCCCATGTGTATCTGAAGCATGTTCCACAGTTTATGCTCACCTCAGGGAGTCAACTATGTGGACCATGATGATCCTGCGCCAATCCCTGCCATGTGAGTAGACTGGTGCTGGCAACCAAGGTGGATTCAAGTGCCAATCAGTCTGGATTTCAGGAACTGGAAATAGTGCCTCCAATTCCATAAATTAGAGTTCTCTGGATGTACTTTGTCAGGTGCCTATAGCACAATATGCTTCAGGTCCATGCTGCTTTCCATTACACAATGAGCAGCATGAATTAAGCTGTTGGCTTTCATTAGATGTGGCAACTCCTGAGCCGGGACAGGAGATTGTATGAAGTGACCTTCGGGTTCCTTCCAAGTCTTCCCTTTTTTTCATTCAGTGAAAAGGTCCTCTCCCCCCCCCCCGCTTACTCCATTTCCCCAGCAATAATTCAGGCATTATCTGTGTTTTCTATTTTGCATTGTGCTGTGCAGTCAAGAAAAGGAAGATAACATGGTTTGAAGTGCACCGTGGAAGCGTCTGGCATTTTCTCATCTGGTGTATGAATGTCATGTTATATCATATACAGAAAACAAAATACAATTAGTGGCATAAAGGTCGGCTGACTGCGCCCTCGTGCATAATATGGAAGATAGATGTCTACAAGAGGGGTCCTCCTCTCTTATCCCTGTACAAGACTCTTATATCTCTCATGGTATTGTTTGCATGAAGCAGTTTTCACAACGGAGAAATATATATATATATATATTAGCCTCTACCTCCCCGCCACCCCACACAAAGTCTGGGCTGTAAATATTTTATAACACAATTTATTTAAAAGGATCTATGGTGTACTTTCCTGTTATTTCAAGCCCTGCCTGAATAATCACTTATCTTCTCAGAATATTAAGAGCAAAGAAATAGTGGGAAAATGAAATTCTGCTTACAGTAATCACAGAACAAAAAAAAAGTGCAATGGTAAGTAGGCAATTGCTGCACATTTACGTGCAACTAATTATTGGCATGGATTTTGTGTGTGTGTGTGTGTGTGTGTGTGTGTGTGTGTGTGTGTGTGATATCTTGGAGCGTCTCACAGGCAATGAAAAGGAATTATTTGGCAATCTACATGCAAGAGAAAAAGGCACAACATTCCATTAGCACTGTGACATTTAGCAGACAAGGAAAACATTCCACGCATGCTGAGAACACAAACTCTCCTGAATGGCTCATTCTGGCCAATTGCCATACTTAATGAATGATATCCACACCATCCACTGTTGTCTTTTTATAGATACTAAAACCTATCCAAGAAGAAACCTGCTGGTTTAGACCACGTACTCCAGGGCAAAAACAAATAAACCAACACCTACTCTGCCCAGACCATTCACGGGACTGAATCCAGGCTCACTGATTTCAACTTGGCTCCCAACTAAATCAATTGCACTTAAGTCATGATTAACTTGTCATACTAATTTCAGGTGGATCTAAGTTCAACTAACCTAATCTAGAACCAAGCCATATATTTTTTCCTAAATTTCTGTTACCTGCCACACCCACTTTTCATTTTTATTGCTAAATTAAAAAGTGTGTTAGAACATGTATGTTGTTGTATGCATGCATCCCCACACCATTAAGCACAAATTAATGTTGTTGCATATTACACATACACACACACCCTAAATAAAAGCAAAACCGAGTTCACCCTGGTTTTTTTGGCACATTTGTGTGTGTGTGTGTGTTTTACACACTTTCCGGTCTCCGAAGTGAAACACATACCGTACATTAAAATCCCCCAGGACCTTAACAATAACCAAACCTTCTACCAACATGTGTTTCCATTATTGCATTGCTCCCACAGGATCATTAGAAATTTGTTGAAGTATTTTTATGTTGATGTTTTGATGGATGTACCCCAACCTGAGATCATTTGATGGAATCCAGGCTTTGAAATGTTTTAAATCACATTTTTATTCAGGTATTTATGGAATAGAACGCTGTTGTTCTATAGTTTCACAGAATCCAATTCCACATTCCATCTTTCACATCATACTCCTGACACCCATATTTGGTAGGTTCATTGATATGCAACCCCAGTTTTCTTACCTGCAAATCCTTTTTGTGGGTGGGTGGAATGAAGTCCTGTATACAAGGACTCTAAAACACCATATGCAGGGTGATCTTCACCCACCTTTCCTGGCGGGAGGTGGGTGGGGAGCAATAATGACCGCATAACTCCCTACAATCCTTATCCAGGGGCATACCCAGGATCAAAACTGGGGGGGGGGCAAGCCATGGTCATTCAGGTTGTGACATTTCAGCACGGAAAAGGTGAATGAAACCAAAATTTAAAGAAAATTATATATAATTATAGCAGTGTTTTATTACGGTAGTTATTACAATTATTTGCTTGGAAAAAAATTAAATTTTTATTCTAGTTACATGTCTTATACTAATATCATTTTTTCTTGGGTTTGAAGAAAACTTGTTCAAAACTTTCGTTTCAACCCAGTCCTGATTTTCCTTGAAGAATTTCCAATGGACGCTCATCAAACTCAACCCAGTCAGTCTGTCCTCTCCCATTGTACTTCTGAGCCAGGTCTTTACCCTTTAAAATTTAATTTTCTACAGAAATTACTTAAATTACCTTTTTGGAACCAGTTTCTTATATCCATTTAGGCAGCCTCGATGTCTTCTTAATGTAAATAAGAAGGTAAACTAATAGCGGGCGGCTCACTTTAGCGGCGGGCGGCTCAGTTTAGTGATGTGGAACTCACTAGACCCCTCTAGAAGATTCCCTCTTCACTCTGCTAGAGGCCGCTAGAGATCTCTCCCTCCCTTGAATCCCAATGGCTGGCTGACATAGATTCCTCTACTAGTCGCTAGGTGGCTCTAGATACTTCTCGATTTTTACACCATTTCAGTGTGGTAAACAACGGATTATTCGCCATCACCCTACCAATTTTGTTTCATTTCATCACTTTATAACCATTTTAAAAAAATTTTTTGCTTATGGGGGCAGCTGCCCCCTGCCCCCCGCTGGGTACGCCCATGTCCTTATCCATGAGAATGATACACTACAGTCTGCTGCCATACCTGAAGCTTTCCAGTAACCAGCTAAAGGAGCTCTAAACAAACAAACAAACAAACAAACAAAATGACACATGGAGATCTCCGCTATAGTATAGGAAGAGAGAGAGCCTATTATTTTAATAATTATTTTATTACTTTATATGGAAATTTAGGGAAATTAAGAGATTTATCTATTTGAGGGTGGTAAATATACAAGTCTGCTCCAAAACCTAGAACTGGAATAGGAAACATGTTGTCCTTCAGATCTTTTTGGTCCCATCATCTCTAACTGTTGATCATGCTAGTCAGGGTTGATGGGAGCTGGTGACCAAGGCTATTTGGAGGTCAGTATGTTCCCTGTTCCTAACCTAGAGAGCTCAGTTCTTGAAACAGATCCGATGGCATCCCAACTGAAGAAGCAGACTGATAATGCAGGGCCGTCTCAAGCATGTTGGGCACCCTGGCGCCGTGGTGCGGAGATCACTCTGGCGCCCCCGTCCTGGTAGGCGCAGCAGCACAGCGCACGGCACCCCCCTGCTGGCCCAGCGCCCTGGCACCCCGCGCCACCCCAGCCTACCCCTAGAGCCGGCCCTGTGATAATGTATAACTTTTTTTAAGGAGGTATTTTTGCAGAGCAAAAGATGGGCAGAGCTTTCAGACATGCTTGCAACATGCTGCACTTAATTCTAGAAGTTCTGCTCTTTGTCCTCGCAACCTTTATGGCTCCCCCTCCTTTCCTGCATAAGAATAGATTGAAATACGAAATTATGTTGTGACATTTCTTTTCATGATTGCTCAGAGTGTGAGGGGAAAGGGCAATTAAAACAACAACAGCAACTAGTTTGTCATTTTCTATTGTGCCTCACCTGTTTACCAGCTTTTGAGACCTCCATATGGAGTTAATTTACTGTGCAATTCAGCCCACTTAGAAGAATGACATTAAGTGCACGGGAAAATTAAACTAACTCCTGCCTCCTCATTTATAAAGACACTGTGCCAATAGGTATTTTAAACCTGAACCACCTTTCTCTCTGCTTCCCCTTAAAAAAAACAACACAAAAAAACCCTGAAATGAAAAAGCTATTCTCTAGAGATCTCACCTGCACACATAGCACATAGAATTAGGCTGTGGTACCACACTTACTACAGGGCGAGTCCCATTAAATTAATCAGGACCCATGTCTGCATAAACATGCTAGGATTGCACAGTTTATCAGGCTATGCTTGGACAGATGTTGCATAGCCTATTATAGTGTGCATATGGGAGCGAATGGCTAATTTGCTCTGCATTGAACTCCTGATTTGCATTACAGTCAAAGCTGAAAATATACAAATAACTAGGAACTGAGGAGGAATATGTTTCAAATGGGTTCATACAAGGAATCTGGCAGTTCCAACCTGATAAAGCTTTGCCCACATTGGACCTGCTCTTGCATCGATCTGCTTTTATGCAAAAAGGAACAATATATTATACGTATAGTACATATAGTGCTGTATTTCTGCAACACAATTATATAAGTACAGTCGTACCTTGGATCCCGAACGCCTTGGTACTCGGACGTTTTGGCTCCCAAACACTGCAAACCCAGAAGTCATTGTTCCGGTTTGCAAATGTTCTTTTGGAAGTCAAGCGTCCGATGGGGCTTCCACGCCTTCCAATTGGCAGCAGGAGCTTCCTGCTAGCCAATCAGAAGCTGCGCTTTGCTTTCCGAACATTTGGGAAGTCGAATGGACTTCCAGAACGGATTCCGTTCGACTTCCCAGGTACAACTGTAATAATATATAAGAATTTTTATATAGTGGCATGCCTTCTTGTGTGTGTCTGTATATTGCCTGGTTTTTCTTTAGAAAATCTGGAGCATATGTGTGTACAATATGATATGCATAATGATGCATACAATAACACACATAATAGAATTGTGCGGATTTTTGATTTTTTTTAGCAAAATCGGTAAAAAAGTAACTTGCTTCTTGTCAAGATCAAGGAGAGTGATTGGAATTAGGAAAAATTTCCTGTGTTGTCCAATGCTTCCAGTCTTCTCCTCTCCCTTCCTCTCCCCTCTGCTTCAGTTGCACACCCTGAAAAGCAGCTTCAGGGAGCTAGGGGGCCCTCTAGAGAAGATTTGGGGGGGGGGCACACAGAGCAAACAGAGACAGCACTGGGCTCTGGATACAACCATGTGTTGATAAACTCAACACAGATTTTCAGAAAATTCCATCCCTAAAAATAACTCATTTCTTCTACTACTTTTCAGTTAGTTATAGTTAGAGATGTATCAGTGGTATATTCCTGCAATTTAAAAACATAGCCTAACTACCATGATAAATGCTGAAGACAGATTAGCAGCACAATTCTGTGGATGTTGGTTTGAAATTCAATCCCACAGTGCTCAATGAAGTTTACCCCTTGTGAATAGAATTGCAGGCAGTATAAATCAGCTGATATAGATACCATAGTACGGAATCAAAGTCACAAATGTCAAGGTTTTTTTTTTTCAAAATTGAAAAGGGCTTTATTTTGAAACTAAAACTGGGGTTGTTTTATGATTTTGAGGATTGTTTCAGAAGTAGTTTTAGCACTGTATACAGCATGGATGAAGACGTCTGCCAGTCTTGAATGATGATATATTGGATGGATCCAGACTTAATCTGTTTGAATCAATGGAACTTAGCTTAGTCATGACTAACTTGTCCTGCAGATCTTGCAAGCAATGTGAAATAAAGGGGAGCAAACACAATGGGTAATCACTGTTATTCTGCCCTTAATCTGAGAACTCCAGACTGTCTCATCTTCTTCATGAAATCAGGGACTCATATAGACTGGTAAAGAAAAAGCAATTTACAGTATATGCATTGTATGTGCAATATAACATTGTGCCATCAGATGGTGACGTGGAGTCCTGGTTTTTTCTCTACCTGTTTTCCCTGCTTAAATTTACAACACTTTAAACTAAAATGCTTCTTTGATGTGTCTAGATCCGGCCCTGCTTTCTGCTTCTCTGCTTATACCAAACTGAATTAGTTAACCTTTCCCACAATGAAGTATCCACCCACAGAGTGGATTACAAAATGACTGATCACTCTCTCCACTTAGGGTCCTTTGCCTCTGGACTTTACACTTTAGCACCATATTTTTCATCAGGACTGTGTAACTGAACAACCTTGAACAACCACAAGAAAATAATAAAAATTCATCAAAAAGGACACTGCGGCTCCAAGTTTTGTTTTTAACCAAATGGTTTGGAAAGAAGTTGTGTTAAGCCTTTCTTTAAAAACCCAGAGGTTTCTTTCTTTTTGGTGAGGGGGAACCCACATGTAGAGAAACTGTAAAGAGCTTAGCAGTTGGATTTTAGATTTCTTTGAGAGTTTATTTCAGAGAGAGAGAAAATATCAGTACTTTCTGATCAAAATGTTTTCACAAAATATGGTTTGTAACTGGAAAAATATTAACATTATTTACAGTTAAACACTTCCTTTCCTTCCATCCCCAATAACTGATGGGAATTGTATGTGTGCTGCTCCAGAGAAGCGGACACGGAGCAATGGATTCAAACTACAAGAAAGAAGATTCCACCTAAACATTAGGAAGAATTTCCTGACAGTAAGAGAATTTCCTGACAGTAAGAGAATTTCCTGACAGTAAGAGTTGTTCAGCAGTGGAATTTGCTACCAAGGAGTGTGGTGGAGTCTCCTTCTTTGGAGGTGGAGTCTCCTTCTTTGGAGGTCAGTAAGCGGAGGCTTGACAGGCATATGTCAAAAATGCTTTGATTGTGTTTCCTGCTTGGCAGGGGGTTGGACTGGATGGCCCTTGTGGTCTCTTCCAACTCTATGATTCTATGAAACAGGACAATAGATGAAGCCTAATGAAATTGGGTAGGCACAAAGCTGGTGCCAGGCTCTTTGCTGTCTGTGATAAAGAGGATGTCCCCTTTCAGTTCCACATAGAGAAGTCAGCTGGACTGGCAAGTGAATCTCAGGGCAGTCCTCCAATACTTCGCTACCACTTCCTGTCCCCCAGTATCTGCCACCTGAGGCAGCTTTTTCACTCTGACAGCACCAGCCATGCAGGGTCAAAATGTGGAAAGAGTAGATCTGCAAAGCAGAAGTGCTTATAATCACAGGGCTGATTTTGATCTGAATCCCCAAGTCAGTTCTCCAACAGATTTGGGTATTCTGATACTCTTCAGTTTCCTCTGGGCCAGCAGGGGCTACCCCCGCCCCAATGTCCAAAAAGCATGGAGGTGAAACATGGAGTCAACCACAGCCCGCACAACAGCTGGCTTCTCCTCCTCCTCCTCCTCCTCCTCCTCCTCCTCCGTGGTGGAGGTGATGGAGGAGGAGCCCGTCACTGAAGTCCCATGGCCGCCGTGTTTGGCTCCGCCCCGTCTCCTCCCAATGTCCTGATGGCAAGCATGTGGTGTCAGGTGTTACACGTGTGGCATCAGCACATCACATGCACAACCTTGGCCCCCCACAATCGGCCTCACAAGCTGGCGTCTCTGCTCTGTGCTGACCTTCTTACCATGGGAAAACATCTGCCATACGAGCAAGCTCAAAAATGGCAGATGCTGTTGCTTTGACCAAAGAGAACTATGCAAAGTTTAAACTCTGCAAAGAATTGCCCCATAAGCAAATCTGCAGTGGCATTAGGTGAGAAAGTATCCAATGAATCAAATAAGTATTAAGAGCAAAGCAATATGCATTTGCAGTCTCCCTGGAGATTAATCTGTGCATCCACAGATCAGCTGTAATTAAACTGATATCACTATGTACTCTCACTGTTTCCAATCAAGTGACAGGATTTCAAACTGAAAATTAGCAAGCTGCTAAAGATTACTTGTGAAAAACAGGATTTTTCCTGCAGGGACAGAGTGTACCAATATTCTCATGATGACCATTTTAAATATTAAAAGTCCTCCTGCTGTTATCTCCCTAATTTGTTTATCAATGTGTTATCTCATCACCACCTTATGCAGTTTGGAAAAGAAAAGAAAAACATTAACAGGACATACAGTTTTGTTGAAGGGTGACCAGAGAAGAAGAAGAAGAAGAAGAAGAAGAAGAAGAAGAAGAAGAAGAAGAAGAAGAAGAAGAAGAAGAAGAGAAGTAGAGTTTGGATTTGATATCCCACTTTATCACTACCCTAAGGAGTCTCAAAATGGCTAACATTCTCCTTTCCCTTCCTCCGCACAACAAACACTCTGTGAGGTGAGTGAGGCTGAGAGACTTCAGAGAAGTATGACTAGCCCAAGGTCACCCAGCAGTTGCATGTGGAGGAGCGGGGAAGCAAACCCGGTTCACCAGAGTCCACTGCTCTTAACCACCATTTGAGCATTTCAAGCCTGAGGCCTGAGGGCCTTCACTGAAGTTTTTCTTGATTGAATGCAGGGATGGGGAAGAAACTCAATTCAATTTGCATTGAAAGGTGAACCTGCCAAATCCACAATTTTTTAAAAAAACAATCTGTGAATGAAAGCATGACCATCCTTTGAAAAAAACCACACATTCCTGAATTTTGCAATGCAGTTCTCCAGCTGAGCAAAGTGTACAAGGATGCATAGATTAAGGCAAAGTGTGCATACAAATGCTTAAGTCAGTGACAACAACATAATGCATTGTATTAAGGAACGTTGTCTGCAAAACTGTGCCTTTTTTCAAAACTGCATGTGTTTATTATGAGAAGTTTGCAGTAAAATGCTGAATAATTTTTATAAGGATAAAAAAAGCACAAATTGCTGCAGAAACGTGCAGAACTGAATTTAAGATTGTAAAAATGAGAAACTGAGTTAACCCATGAATTGGCAGATTTGTTTTCCCCTCGTTGTGTGAAGAACATTTGCATGGAGAAAGAAGGATCCTATGGGAGATTCTGGCACCATCCTAAGGTGAGGTAGTGGAGCTGGAACACAGGAGCATTTAGCTCCAGAATTTACCTCATATCATTGAGGTTTGGGTGAAAACTTGTCTGTTTGCCCAATATGATATTGCTGTGGTGGTTGCTTTGTATTCTAATTTTCTCCAAGGAGCTCATGGTGGCATGCCCAATTCTTCAACTCTCCATTTTATGTAGAAAACAACCCTGTGAGGTAGGTTGGCGTTAGTGACTGGCCCAAGGTCACCCAGTCAGCTTCATGGCTGAGTGGGGATTAGAACCTTTACCTCTCAGGTCCTAGTCCATCATTCTAACCACAACACCACACTAAGGAGTCACCAGCATTATGCCACTGCTGCAGTTGAAGAGTCTGTGGTATGGCTCCTGGGGGTATATTTCAAAGATATGCTGTGCTGCTATTTGTTCTTATACAGCAGCGGAGCCGTATCGCTTTATATTGTGAGTGCAGACGGTGCTTTGGCTGAGCAGCAGATATTACATGATACAGCCGTACCTTGGAATTCGAACGGAATCTATTCCAGAAGTCCATTGGACTTCCAAAACGTTCGTAAACCAAAGCACGGCTTCTGATTGGCTGCAGGAGCTTCCAATCGGAAACTGCAGAAGCCCAGAAGTTCAGCTTCTAAAAATAGCTGGCAAACCAGAACAGTCACTTCTGGGTTTGCGGCGTTTGGGAGCCAAAACCTTCGAGAACTAAGCTACTCGAAAACCAAGGTACAACTGTATACAGGCCCGGCTCTAGGTGCAGTCCCGGTGGCGCAGGGCCGGCAGGGGGGGCCGCTCGCGGCAAAGCCGCATGGAAGCCATGCTGCGCGCTGCGAGGGCGGGGTGCCGGAGCGATCTCTGTGCCTCAGCGCCAAGGCGCCCGACCTGCTGGAGACGGCTCTGACTGTATAAGGGGGTTTTCAAGAGTGACACCAATAATGCCTCCTTAGACTGTGCTGCAGCACTTGTGAACAAGCAGAGGAGACCCATTTTCAAATTAAAAGGACATCCTAGCAGCAGTGTACATTTTCCTACTTCAGCTAAAGACACCAGAATTGCAAAAGCTCATTGAAACCCCCCTTGTGAATATGGCCAGGTCACAGAAAGGAAAGGAAAACATGAATAATTTTGAGGAAGTGTTCTCTTTTTAATGTATCGTTCTGGATGTTTTTTCCACAGCAATTGCGTAGCTGACAAACTTCTCTGTACTTTATTATACCCATTAGTCAAGTATTCCCCAAACTGAGCACACCTAGCAGTTTTGCACTGATCTGCACTCTCCATTCCGAGCATCTTACCCACAGTATTTAAAGGAGAGCATCCCATGGATACTTCAAAGAGGTTGTGCTACACCCCGGTTAGGAAGCTTGAATGGTAGTGACCTAGAGGCACTGTATCCCACATTTGGAGACATTGGTGTTATCCTTCTCACCCATCACAGCTTTTGTATGAACTTAAGCCCAGGTGGCGCTGTGGTTAAACCACTGAGCCTAGGGCTTGCTGATCAGAAGGTCGGCGGTTCGAATCCCTGTGACGGGGTGAGCTCCCGTTGCTTGGTCCCAGCTCCTGCCAACCTAGCAGTTCGAAAGCACGTCAAAATGCAAGTAGATAAATAGGAACCGCTACAGCGGGAAGGTAAACGGCGTTTCCATGTGCTGCTCTGGTTTGCCAGAAGCGGCTTTGTCATACTGGCCACATGACCTGGAAGCTATACGCTGGCTCCCTCGGCCAATAATGCGAGATGAGCGCGCAACCCCAGAGTCGGTCACGACTGGACCTAATGGTCAGGGGTCCCTTTACCCTTTACCTTTAAGCTCCCTTAAGCTCCACAAATACCGGTTTGCCACTGCAGAGTTGATGGAGGACATGGGGTTAGGCAAAGGTCAAATAGCTTTGGATGTCATTTTGATGTCAAACAGCAAATATCTGCCAAACATTCCCTGCATGTCCACAACTGGATGAAAATAAATATTTGGCAAATAGTGGACAAGAATGTAGAGGAATTTCTGGAAATAATAATAAGTGAAGAAAATCATAATTGGGAGGGAGGGAAAGAGAGAGAGCACACACTGGGAATTAATGAGTGAATAGGCTGGTCCAGAACCCATATATATATATATATATATATATATATATATATATATATATATATATATATATATATATATATATACCAATCTGCATAAATGAGCAAAGATTACATACAGAGCAGAGGATGTTTAAAGTGAGTTTTTATCCACACAATCCGCAGACAGGTTAGCGTATCTTGACTACGAGTGCTTGCAATCAGTTTCTCAGCACAACATAATTCCCAAGCTGCTAAGTACGTGTCATATATTTTAACACCCAACAGACAATGCTTTGCAGTGTTTGCAACTTTCTTGAATGCTAATGTGTATATAAGGTCTCAAAGGATGTGATTCCTATACAGCTTCAGTTAATGCAGTATATGAAGTGTTTGCGTTAAATGTTGGCTTTTAAGGAAATCAAAATACAAAATGGTAAAAGACAATAATATGTAGCAGAAAGTACAATCTCTCTGATTGCAATGTGTGCTATTGAAATCCTGAATGAAACCTCTAACATGCCTGAAGTTGTTACTTCAATACTGTAATGACTCCAGGATCTAGTATTCAGCTTGCTATTGATATGTAGATCAAAACACACTAAATTCCAAAATGTTCATAGTTAGCAGCACAAATAAATGTGAGGCATTTGTTTAATCAGAGTCAAGTGCTTCCTTTGCTTATTCTGGCGCCTCAAAAAACAACTGAAATTATTTTTAAATGATCAATAGCAGGTATAATGAAGTGGAAACTTTACAAAAATAATCAGAACCCAAAAAACGGGCTGTCTGTTTCTATTATGAAGATGGGAATATTGTCCTTATTCTAGTTTGCATTTGTGGTGACATCACATAGCTGAATGAAAATCTGGCACAACCCAACTTCCGCTATGCCTATTGCTAGGAAATAAACTGCTGATAAGCAAGAAGAATACTGGGTTCTACTAAATCTTAAGTCCTTCAAACACTAGTTGGTCATAAACAGGATGGGAACACGCCCCCCCCCAAAAAACCGTGACAGCTCCAACTCTTTTCTGATCTAACTCATATTTCTCTGCTGTGGCAAGAGTGCACTATGGGTGTTTGGCATCCTGGATGGGTTTGTAGCAGTGATTTGATAGGAAATGGTGTTGCTTTGGTGTGTGGGGGGCAGCAATTACTGGTATAGTAATTGCCTCTCCTAAAAGGTAAATGCCCTCAATAAGTCAACCACTTTGAGAGATTACAGTGCAGGAGAAACACTTTTGTCTGAGAGAGAATTATAGAGCAGCAAGAGGTACCTTTTCCATGCAGGGAGCTCACTTGAGATTGCACAAAGAGTAAAAATTGCCAGGAAAATGTTCAGCCTAAGCCCCATTGAAACAAAACAGAGTTGATCGAGAGTTGTGCTCTTGTTCAAATCCCATCCATGTTGATGAGCTGCCCAGAGGAGGAGATGTGACTGGCCAATTGTGCCATTACAAAAATAGTGTAAGCATTGTTAAAAGCCTACATGGGTCTATATCTGTTCCAAGTGAAAGACACAACGGCATCTACTGGAATCAGAATCCAGTAAGCACAAATCATTTTTACCTGCTGTTTTGAATGCAAATGGTCCTTATCTTTTCCTATACAGTGGTGCAAGGAGTCACGTCCCAGTGGCCAACCTTCTAAATTTCCTGGCCAGCTCCATTGCAAGGCAGGATAGTCCACCAAAACAAAAGTTAAACTGCTGAATCATGGGCAGCCAATGAGTGGAGCCTGCTCCTATGAATAATACTAATAATAATACTAATAATAATACTTTATTATTATTATTATTATTATTATTTATACCCCACTCATCTGGCTGGGTTTCCCCAGCCACACTGGGCAGCTCCCAACAGAATACCGTGTTTCCCCCTTTTTAAGGCGTAGTCATAAAATAAGCCATAGCAGCATTTCTAAGCATTTGAGAAATATAAACCGTACCCCGAAAATAAGCCATAGTGATAGGCGCTGTGTGGAAGAGAGCACTGAGCTCCCCGAGTCAGCAGCAGCAACGCCGGCCGCAGCAGTGTTTGCTGAGTCCTTTCTTGCTTTTGGGACTTGGTTACTGTGCTGGCTTGGGATGGTGTGTGTGCAATTGCTGTTGCTGCTTCGTGTTTTTCAGCTGGATTCTCTGGGTTCTAAGCACTTTCCCCCGTTTGTTTGCGAAGCAGCACTCGGCTGCAGCCCCTGCCTCTCCCGGCGGCTGCATCGATCCCCAGGAGGCTGCATTTGATCGCTATCTCCTTTTCTATTTCTTTTGTCTTTGAGCACCCGGCCCCGCCCCCTCTCCCCTTCGTGGAATGAAGAACGGAGTTTTAGCAGCATTTCCTCATTATAAAAAAAAGGTCAGGAACTTTTACTTTAACCTCAAAAATGGGATATTTCCTCTCTCTAAAAACAACTCTGACCTGAACACCAATAAAACGGGGGTAGATCACTTCCAGTTTATAAATCCGCAAGTAGATCGCAGTCTCCTGGAAGTTGGGCTCTATACTTTGGCTGATTGCAAGCCTTTGCATCTTTAAAAAACAAAAACCATGCGCTTCTCAGTCTTAATTTTCCTTTAATTCATCCCCCTATACCCTCCTCCAACCATTGCCTCCTTCCATTTATCCATTCCTTACCCCCCTCCCTCTCTCCCCACTTCCCTCACTCCTGTGCGATCTCATTGCTTTTTCTGTTGTGTTGTCTATTTTATATTTAATATTATTACCCTTTATGATGTTATTTTTTCCCTTGCGATAATTATTTATTTTTTATCTTTAACTAACTTTCCTTTCCATATTTTTCCATATATAACTCAACACTTTCCCATTCCTTCTTAACTCTTTGGATAGAGTGCCCCCCCCCCATTATTATTGTTAATTTTACAATTCCTGGATTTTTTATGGAACCGAACAGCTTGGGTGCTTCAGAATGTGCCTTCTGTTGCTACAGGGCTATGGGGCTTCACTATTTGACCCCCCCCCCCAGGTTGGGATTATTAAAGTAGTTCTGTGGGTCCCAGGGCGCAGAATCACCCCCGATCCTTTCCTTTGTCTAAACAGACCTCTTCCCCCCTGACTTTGGAAGGCTGTGCTTCAAGGGTGATACCAGGGGTTTTTTAAGACCTGCGCCTCTTAAGGATTGTTACGGTCCATAACTTCCATTGCTTTCTACAGGGTTGGGGGTTTAAAGCACTGCCACCCCCACCCCACCCTGCAGGTGCTCGGAACTGGCAGCGCCAACAACGCGCCCAGCAGCGCGCAGAAGAGAGCACTGAGCGTCCTGAGCCAGTGGGTCCCAGTTGTACCAGCACTTTTTTTAAAAAAAGACACCCCCTGAAAATAAGCCACTGTGTGTTTTTTTGAGGGGAAAAAGTTATAAGACGGTGTCTTAAAAAAGGGGAAACACGGTATTAAAAACACAATGAAACATCAAACATTAAAAACTTCCCTAAACAGGGCTGCCTTCAGATGTCTTCTAAAACTCAGATAGTTGTTTATTTCCTTGACATCTGATGGGAGGGCATTCCACAGGGAGGACACCACTACTGAGAAGGCTCTCTGCCTGGATCCCTGTAGCTTCACTTCTCGCAGGGAGGGAACCACCAGAAGGCCCCTGGAGCTGGACCTCAGTGTTTGGGCTGAACGATGGGGGTGGAGGTGCTCCTTCAGGTATACTGGGTATTTATACAATATTTTAGAGTTTCAAGTCTTACTATAATGCTATTTACAGCACATCTCCTATCAAGATACCACGGAGGCCATTTGGAATGGAGTTTGGTGTTAGCAAAGCGATGCAAGCATAAGCCATTTACACAATTAGAAAATGGAAGTAATATTTCAATTTATTTATTCTGTGTTTATTTTAGTTCTCAATCACTGTCAATAAAGTCAATGTGTACTGAACTAAGTGCAAACTCAGATTTGCATTTAGAAACTTGCTTTTACATTCAGAAATTTAAACTTTAATGTACCGTTATAAAAGGAGAATTTAGCTTTGGCTGGGAATGGATGAGGAATACGAACACTTGCATTTTTGGTGACAGAAACTGAAGAATACCTAAGTGCAGAACCTCCTCAAAGTTTGAGGAATACACTATTAACAAGTGACTGTTTAATAGTACCTTCAAAAGTAATCAGAAGCTGAGCATTTACCTTCAGTTCGGTCTGGAAACTTTCCACCCTTACTTGTTGTTCCAGCATTTACAGTTTCAGAGGATGTGCTTAGTTTGGTATTGGGATCTCGTTTCGGTTTCGGTGGGGGTTGTTTGCGGGAGCAGCCACTGCTTTCGTCATCGGTACCTCCAACAGAATGAAGCGACTGGGATCGCACGGAAAAGCCACTCGAACAAGGATGAGGCAGTCTGTCCTGAGGGGCGGGCATTGTCATAAATCCCATGCGGAAATGCTTGCCAATGTAGCTTCCTTCATTTCCTCTCACCACTTCACCACCTAAGCTGTAAGGAAAGTAAAACACACATGGATATACATGAAACTGATAAAGCCATTTGGACGGCCAACAAAATAATAATAATTATAATTCTCCTGTTAAGCAATTTACCCCTTAATTACAGGAAATGCTTTGAACTTATTTGAATACAACGGCTATAATAGTACACACACACACACACACACACACACACACACACTGCAACTAGTTATACTTTAGTTAAAATACAAATTGCTTACACAAGGCATAGATTCAGATTTGTTTTGCTATTGCCACTCCACCCATGCACCCACCCAGCCTAAACACCCATGAAATAGATTTTCCAGCTTTACTCACAATAGAAATTTGCTCTCACCACACTAGTTTGTTTTATTGATAAGAAATACATTGGAAAGAAAATAGAAGAAAACAGTGCTGAGTTTATAATGTAGAACCCCACTAATTGATGATATGATAATGGACATTCAGAAATCATAAAACAATGCAGCTACATAAGAACATGGATCATTCCCAAAATATAATATTGATTGTGCTTGAATTTTGCTGCCACACTTGCCTATGTCTCCTGCCACACCAGTTTGCACCACACCATTTGAGAACCACTCAATTCTAGACTGATTCTAGATGCATTCGGATCCAGGGTCTTACCCATAGGGACTAGGGGTGCGGGGCACCCTGGTGCCAGGCTCTCAGGGGCGCCAGGCCAAGAGTCTGGGGCCCGAGAGTTGAGTCCGGGGAAGTGCCTGTCTGTCGGATGGAGCGCCCAGTGGGCTCTTCTGCTGCGGGCAGCTCTGTGGCGCGAGTTTGGGGGCGACCGAGCCAACGAGGCACTGAGGCGGCCGGCCAACTCCGCCCTCCTGCATGCCTTGGACTGGGAAACCTGGAGGGGACGGGACGCCAAGCGGATCTTTGTACCCCGGCACTGCATATGCTTAAGACAGCCCTGTTTGGACCCCACACTTTCTGATGAGGTTATCCTGCCTTTCCCTCCCTAAACATGCCCCAGACAAATGAAGAAGGAAGTGGTGATTGTGATCTTGCTATAAGCCCGCCCACAACATTACCAGGAAAGTGCTGGGATGGCTTAAATCTGTTTTCAAATGGGCATTGTGGAGTAATGCAGAATCAATCTGCAACGAGCTTTTACTTTCAGAATGAAACCAGTTTCTCAAAAAGTGCTTTTCAGGGGCAAGCAAAATACACATTAGATCTTGACTGTATGTACAAGTACTCAGCCTCCATCGATTTGAAAATAAAATACTGTGTGCATGCAGCCTTACTTAATGAATTAAAGTTCTCTTGAGTATGACAAACTGCCATCACTAGAGAGCAGTAGTGTCCAAATACACAAACCAGGACATGTTTATGACACCAAACCATTTCTAGATCATAGTTGGTGTCACTTCCCCAGGGATGTCAAGCCCAAAAAGGTAAAAAGCAGCATTCATTAAATGCTCCTTCACAGTCTGAAACTTAAAATAATAAAATAATCTATGACTAATTTGAAGGTTAATTATGCCTCAGTTAATCTTTCTAAAAATTGTTCTGCAAATAAAGTGTGATCCCAAACTTCTATATAGCAAACAACAACAACAAACAAACAAACAAACTATTTATGTCACATTTTTAAAAAGAGGATTGCCATTGAAATATTATATGTTCTTCTCTGTAGGATTTCGGCTAATCTATTTGAAACTCAGGTGTTTTGAGAATGTTGCAATAAAGGGACATAAAACTGATATTGAATGTCTATATTCTGCACAGTTGAATCTGCTCTCTGCATATGGCACATTGGTTTGGTGGATTGATGTAGGGCTTGTAAAAAAATAAAATAATAATAATAATAATTAAATTTATTACCTGACCTTCACCAGCAGGTCCCAGGGCAGGTTAAAACAATTTAAAATTCAATATTTATTTTTTTTATTAAAAAAAAATACAGCCACAGGAATAATCAAAATCTCAGGGTTTATTTAAAATGTATTTGGATATATATATATATATATATATATATATATATATATATATATACATACACCGGTATATATATATATATATAGCAACTCACTAAATTTTCGCTGCTTCTATTTTTATCTGGCATCTAGTAAATCCCACACTATTACCTACAGATTATCACCAAAAGTCAAACACGAGTCCCCCAAAGTTCCCTGTGCTTTGCTTTTTTTGTCGCAGCCTTCGTTTTGCCCTGCCCAGTGATGTAAAGAGTTCATCTGATCTTCCCGACTGTAAATAGCAGGGCTGACTGGCCGGAGCCTGCTTTGTAGCAAGAGGAGGAGAGTGAGATTTATGTGGCACTTTCCTGTAAAGGAAAATGAAGACAGCTAGTAGAAATGATTGCGTAGATGATCTCATTCCATTACTTTTGACAGAAAGGAGACTGTGCTCTTACCGTTCAGATGATAAGCTCGAGCTCGTTTCGAAATTATATTATATGAGTTGCTGAAAAAAATGCGGCACGGCTTATTAATATATATGGAAATGCATATTTGGATTCTTCCCCTGAGAGCTTTTCATTTGGGCTTGGTCAGGTTCAAACTGCTTTTATGACAAGGAAAAATGATTGGCTGAAGTACAGCATGGGAAATGTTACTTTAAAAAGAGGAGGTGGGAAAAAACATTTGTCAGGAAAGAAAAGTAAGAGGACAGTTTTCAGACCATTTACCCCAGAGTAATCTTACTGAGTGTTACTATTGAACACAAGCATCATGGTTTGATGAATGATATTCTAATCAGAGTAGACCTAGTGAAACTGATGTGCTTAAGTTCAGTAAACTCTGCATATGACTAACACTGGATTCCAACCTTTGTTTGGCACTGCTGGAATTCTGCCATCCTAGATAACTTATTGGATTGAACTACCCATGCTACAAAGTTATTCAACCATGGATCCCCAGATGGTCTCTCAGCCTCACTCACCTCAGAGTGTTTGTTGTGGGAGAGGAAGGGAAAGGAGAATGTTAGCTGCTTCGAGATTCCTTAGGGTAGTGATAAAGCGGGATATCAAATCCAAACTCTTCTTCTACAACTCCCGGCATCCATGACCATGGACAGCTGGTCTATTAGTTTTCGCTGGCCCTGATATCAGATCCATATAGCTGAGAGTGGTTCCCCTAGCAACAAGGAACTATCCACATCTGACCTACGAAGCCTTAAGCGGCTTAGGACTGAAATATCTCATGGCTGCCACTTCCCACATGAACCAATTTGGATCCTACATCCATCATCTGAGGTTCTTCTCTGTATGATGCTTCTGAGGGAGGTGCAGAGTGGCACAACACAAGAATGGGACTTTTCAGTGGTGGCTCCCTGGTTATGGGACAGGAGGGCACGACCAATGACATCACTATTCCATTTGCCAGGCAATTTTTTTTCTTTGCTGCTAGGCCAGGCCTTTGGCCTTTATTTGGAGGGTTTTGATATTCATGGCCTTCTTTAGTGCCTCTCATAAATATGCTTTTTATATTTAAATATGAATGTATTTTCAGTTTTTAATCTGTTTTAGTGTTATGTTGGCTTTCATTTCACTACCTGTCAGATACTTTTTTTTGCAGGGGGAAAGTGACTTGTAAGTGCAATATGTTGTTGTTGTTGTAGTTGTGGTTGTTGTTGTAGTTGTAGTTGTTGTTTCTGTTGTTTAAAAACTGATACTACCAGGAGGCTCATACCAACTCCAGGTACATTAGCAAGACAAAGCCCAGTTTAAGCGGAGTGTGTGTTTGTGTGGAGGCTAAATCAAAATGCCAACCACCTCAATGCCATATTCTGTCACACACCATAATACCTAGACTAACACATATACCAGCACCCCACTTAACAATACCTCTAAATACTGTTTGCGATTGAGGGGGATAGTTTGTGCATTTTCCCTTTTCTCTTCTTTGAGCCCAAGTGTTTCATTATTTCATTCTCCCTTTTTCCATATTATGGCATTGCTAAATTTTGACAGCAACCTCATTAGGCAGCTGTAAACCAAATGTGATACGATTATGCAATTTTCACCCTTTGAAATTTCAAGATGTCTTGGAAATTTCATTTCTTTAAATGTTAAAGAACCGATGCAGGATATGATAGAACCATGAAACCAGAATGTTACAGACCCAATTTGTTTTCTAAACTGACCACCAGTTACTACCTTCTATATTGCCCTGGAGCTTTTTCTTATTAATTCAGATCTATAATATGATGGTTTCTTGCCTCAGGCTTTACCATCATTCTATGTTTCATGTCCTTTTGTCTAAAATTTATTTTCTCCTTCTGTGAACCCATGCCTGATATTTAAGTGCCACATACATTTCATTCGAGACACCAATTTCCTATCTAGCTAGTGGATACCTTCTGGATATTTTGATCCATGATCCATCATGTGCAGAAGCATATTTCATTGTTGCGCAGGAACTAATTCATTCATACTTACATGCTTCTTGATCCTTCAAGTTGCTTTACACTTCAAAGTAGAGCTGCACAATTTGTGACTGGTTTTTAACAAGATCTTTTAAAGGCATGGAATGACTCCTGCAAGTCGCTCCAGTTCCTGCACAGATGTGCTAATACGCTGTCTGAATAATGCATGCAGGAGTGTGTTGTGGTTCATTTTATGTTCAAAAATGTTAGAAAAAAATGGGTGAATTGGGTCTTGGCGAGTTGTGAACGTAACTCAAGCTGGGGCATTCACCATGTTAAAAATCTACTACAAAGATTGATGCAATATAATTTCAGGATGTAAAAAAAAAAAAAAAGTATCGGTGAATTGCAGCCATATTTCATCCTCAATGGCTCAATTGTGAATTGACACTGGGAGCCACTCAACCCATTCGGAGGCAGAAAGTTACTGCCTTCAAATTTTCTATACTGTATTGTTAACAACCTTTATTGTAAAATGGTGCAACCAGCGGTACTGGTTGTAGAGGATAGAAGGGGCATCACCTTGCCCAATATTTTTGGGCAGGGGGCAGCACACCCCAATATTTAGGTGGCCAAACCAACATCACTACCAGGTGCCCACTGCGCACCCCAGTTTCATAGCTAACCCCTCGGGTGCCTGTTGGGGGGCATGTCCTGCAGCCGGGGGGGTGGAGTGATCTGTGCCCGTGGGGGCGGGGCGAGTTGCCCATGGGGGCGGGGTGATCTGCCCATGGGGGCAGGGTGAGCCTCTCTGACACTTGGAGCCTCTCTGACACCTCCCCCTCATCTGTCGGGTGGCTGAGGGAGAGGAAGTAGGCAGACGCAAGTCTCATGCTGCCATTTCAGGCAGCGCGGAACCTGAAGGCACCTAAGCCACCACGTCACTCCTGAAAAGTTTTGTGAGCCCTTAAAAACAACAACTCATTTTGCCGCCCCCCCCCTCGGTGATGACACAAGGGGAGGACCGCACCCCACCCCCTTCCTCTGCTACTGGCGCATCCCAGCCTCTGCACAGCAGGCCAGGGGCCAGGCAATGGCTGGGACAAACACGGGAGATCTTTGCTTCATTCGTTCCAGCAGCAGCAGCCTGGCAGCCTAGGAGCTGGGCTGTGGCTGGGTCAAGTAAAGCAAAGATTGCCCACGCTCATCCCAGCCTCCACTCAGGAGCCGGGCGGCAGCAGGGATGAGCAAGCCCGGGGATCGCCCTCTGTGCACCCCACATGACATGTCACATGGCCATGCCCCCTCAATGTGGGGGGCAAGTTGGCACTCCTGCTTGCAACTATGCGAGATGTCTCAGCTATGGTTAGCTCTTTATAGCTATGGTGAAAGCTGGGATGTGAAAACAGATGTGAACTGAGCCCACATAAACACCAAGAATTAGGCCACCAGAAGATGTTTAATCATAAAAATAATATCTTCAACTTTGGAGACAGAGTGAGAGCTAAGGTAAACCTCTGCATGTTTGTTTTGGGACTCAAGTAAACACTGGCAGGTTTCAACCGTAACTCATATTGTATTTGGACAAATGATAAGATTGCACTGAAATGTTATATTGTTATTTGTTGTAGTTTGAGAAATAAATAAACACTTTAAGATAAAATAGTTCAAAGGAAACAATCTTATCTAGTCCATCAGTGCTCCATCACATTTTATTGCTGGAATATTGCCAACAAATGCTTCTCAAATTCAACCTGTTATCCAACCATCCCTGAAAGAAGTTGCTACTTTCTCACTGGGTTATGGCACTCTTTAGGAGCTTCTTCCTAGAGTTTATGCTGGCAATCTTATATCCTGATGGTTAAAATTTTACTGTTCCATGCTCAATTCACAACGGAGACTATTAAAGCGATCAAGTTATCCAGCATATAAAAAGATGCCTTGCTTAAGAAGAATCAGCACAGATTCTGCAGACATACATTAAGAGTTCTTTGAGAGAGTAAATAAACATGCCAATAAGCCAACGGACATCCTGTACTTGAGGGTTTGTTTGTTTTTAAATTATAGGTCCTCAACAGAGATTCCCAAGTAAGTTTAGCAGTTCTGGGATAAGAGGACAGGTCCTCTTATGGATCAGTAACTGGTTAAAGAATAGGAAATGGAGAGTAGCAATAACTGGACAGTTCAACTTCTTATGGTGGGACTATGGAAATTAATGGGTTTAAGTTGTGTTCATTAATTTTAGTGAATATGATGAACACTGGGTAAAACTCCCAGATCTTTGCCCTATCCGTTCTTGTCTTGTCTTCTAAAATGTATCATATTTATATATATCTCCTGCACACTTCTCAACTTGCATCATTTGTTTGGCATAAACACAATGCAGGAGAAGAGGTTCTCATCTGTGCTGAGCACAGTGGGACTAGTACTCTCCAGATCTTGGAAATGATTTTCTTGACAGTGTATCCTAGAATGGCCTTTGCTTCAGCACCACCGCAGTGACTCATGTTCACTTTGAAACAATTAAGCTCTAAATCATTAAAAGTGAAGATGCCTATAAATATATGCCTATAGAAGCCAGCGATGGTTCCTTGCAAACAGTCATTTTTAAAAATTCATTTAATTTTGCTTACCTAATGCACTACACATTTTCTAGCAAAAGAAAGAAAATAAGCAGCAGGCTGTTGTTTTTCTCCACACCAAATAACACATTCACACTTCAGAAAATGCAGGCACAATCCACTAGAAAGTTCTCCTGCGTAAGCCCCATTGGCAGCAGTACAAGGAAAGGGAACCTGTTGGTGGATTGGGTCCTGTTTATTCATTGTAGAGTTGTTGTTTATTTTTGTCTCTTGTGGCTGCTTATGCCATCTAATTACCACATCCCCTCCCTACTTGTGTCTAATTTTCTGAGATAAAGGACTAGGGTGCCTTTGAAATTTCTGCTTCCCCTAAGAATAAATAGAATAAATTTATAGAGTGTTTGTGTGTGTGTGTGTGTGAGAGAGAGAGAGAGAGAGAGAGAGAGAGAGAGAGAGAGGGAGGGAGAGAGGGAGGGAGAGAGACTCTTCTTTATTTCTGAAAAGTGCTTTCAAGATTAGCATAAATTGGATTTGTAAATCGGAACTTGCCTAAAAATTGAAGCTGCACTATTTTTATCCACTCAAACAAGATTTTCACAGTCCATGAAGAAGTCTAATAAAGGAAGGAGGGAGCAGAAAATAAAGATGCCCTACATAGCAAACATGCGCTGGATTATGGAGAAAGCTAGAGAGTTCCAGAAAAACGTCTACTTCTGCTTCATTGACTATGCAAAAGCCTTTGACTGTGTCGACCACAGCAAACTATGGCAAGTTCTTAAAGAAATGGGAGTGCCTGATCACCTCATCTGTCTCCTGAGAAATCTCTATGTGGGACAAGAAGCTACAGTTAGAACTGGATATGGAACAACTGATTGGTTCAAAATTGGGAAAGGAGTACGACAAGGTTGTATATTGTCTCCCTGCTTATTTAACTTATATGCAGAATTCATCATGCGAAAGGCTGGACTAGATGAATCCCAAGCAGGAATTAAGATTGCCGGAAGAAATATCAACAACCTCAGATATGCAGATGACACAACCTTGATGGCAGAAAGTGAGGAGGAATTAAAGAACCTTTTAATGAGGGTGAAAGAGGAGAGCGCAAAATATGGTCTGAAGCTCAACATCAAAAAAACCAAGATCATGGCCACTGGTCCCATCACCTCCTGGCAAATAGAAGGGGAAGAAATGGAGGCAGTGAGAGATTTTACTTTCTTGGGCTCCTTGATCACTGCAGATGGTGACAGCAGTCACGAAATTAAAAGACGCCTGCTTCTTGGGAGAAAAGCAATGACAAACCTAGACAGCATCTTAAAAAGCAGAGACATCACCTTGCCGACAAAGGTCCGTATAGTTAAAGCTATGGTTTTCCCAGTAGTGATGTATGGAAGTGAGAGCTGGACCATAAAGAAGGCTGATCGCCGAAGAATTGATGCTTTTGAATTATGGTGCTGGAGGAGACTCTTGAGAGTCCCATGGACTGCTAGAAGATCAAACCTATCCATTCTTAAGGAAATCAGCCCTGAGTGCTCCCTGGAAGGACAGATCGTGAAGCTGAGGCTCCAATACTTTGGCCACCTCATGAGAAGAGAAGAATCCTTGGAAAAGACCCTGATGTTGGGAAAGATTGAGGGCACTAGGAGAAGGGGACGACAGAGGACAAGGTGGTTGGACAGTGTTCTCGAAGCTACGAACATGAGTTTGACCAAACTACGGGAGGCAGTGCAAGACAGGAGTGCCTGGCGTGCTATGGTCCATGGGGTCACGAAGAGTCGGACACGACTAAACGACTAAACAACAACAACAACATTCTGACAGCTGCACATAAGCCACTACTGTAAAATATAACTGTTGTAAATTGGCCCAGATCTTTCATCAGGCAAACACAAGCAGTGGGATAGGTCTCTGGTTCCAGAGACATACGATACTGTTCAGTTCAGCATCTATGAATAGGTGTTGGGGTGATGGTGGTTTTGTCTCAGCATCACTTTTCTGCACAGCGCCATGATTAAACCCTGTCAATCCTGCTCCTGTACTTACTGAAATGTGATGGAAAGAAACACTTTCTCCCTCATCCAATCCTTAAAGGAATGGAGTTGAAGGCAGGGTGGGTGGGCGGGCTGAGATTGTGATGGACTTTGGTTTCGTGTGACCTAGCCAACGACACAGCATCGCCAGATTTATGTAAAGTGCCATGTCCCTCCCTGGGCAGCCCAGAATTGACAGCTAGTTGCCCAGCTAGTTGTGGGAGCGGGGGAAACAAGATTATTTGGGCCTTTCTTTTTCTGATTGACTTTGGGTGGCTTGCTTTTGCTGGGTCAATGGAGACTTTTTTTTTCTTGGTTTATCTGCTATGCCCTACCAACCAGATTTATTAGGCAGAGACCAGATACCATCTTGACTGTGAGACCTGGAAGACGTGCTCCCTGCCTTGCAGGACTTTTCCTATATGGTCTAGAACAGTAATCCTCAACCTTGGGCCTCCAGATGTTTTTGGCCTACAACTCCCATGATCCCTAGCTAGCAGGACCAGTGGTCAGGGATGATGGGAATTGTAGTCTCAAAACATCTGGATGCCCAAGGTTGAGGACCACTGGTCTAGAAGAGCAGGGCCCTGACTGACTCTAGCTACAAAATCTGTTGAAGAGGCCAGAGACCATGGCTGTTTCTTAGTGCCCAAGTCATTGAGCCTGAGCTTCTACAGCCAATGCCTGCCATGAACCACCATTGGCAGGATTGGCAGCAACAGATATGTTCTATGCTTAATATATTCTCTTGCTAATTATGCTGTTTTAAATATACATTTTATATTTGGCATCTTTAAGTATTTTTTTTGGAAATGTTAAGATAATTCTTTTAACTTTGCTGCATTAAATGTGCCTTCTGTAGCTGACCTCCTTTGTAATGTTGTTGTTGTTGTTTTTTAAAAAAATATCTTGCGGTAATAATTTAGTTTCTTGTTAATTAAAAGTTGCTTTGATTGCATACTTTATATTTGCCTTTCTTCAGTAATGTTTTGTTCTGCATTGTTTTATTTGATGTTTTAATGTAGGCTGTGAATTGCTTTGAGATTTTTTTCTTAAAAATATAAAACGGTATAGAAACAAACAAACAAACAAACAAACAAACAAACAAACAACAACAACAACAACATACCTTGGCAAAGTTCTCCTGACTGGGTTTTAAAGCCAAAATTCAGAGGCTCATAAAAACCAACCTCGGACAGCTTTATAAAATCCGATATTATTAGGCTACTCAGTCACACACCTGCCTGGCAGTTACTTTAACATTTTCCATGGGGAAGTACCCTCACAGGACCTAAGAGCAACAGGCTAGTTTTTTGGGAACATTGCCCCTCTGCCTAATGGTAGGGCCAGCCCTGTTCCAAGCTGCCAAAGCCTATTAGATGCTTTTTAAAGCTCCTTTGGACCACTTGCATGTACTCCAAACTCTGGCTACAAAAGACATCTGTCTGTAATGAATCTCCCTTATATTGTGTGACCCTGGCTGCTCACCATGGTGTCCAGCTCACCATAGAAAACTTCCTGCACAGGGGACCATCTGAACCCTGGCTGCAATGGCTCCCAAGAACTCTTATCACCCACCTTTCCTGGTTTCAAAGGAAAGCTCTGAACCTGGGATGGCTGCCTTTTACAGTCAAATATTGAGCAGCCTCAACTGAACAGGTTGTCCCAGGGCACACAGTTATTGATTCCATAATGCAGCCTCTCATACATGCCCAATTTAGACTCCAAAGAAAGCCTAGAGGATGTTCTTTGCAGCCAAACATGGTGTGCTTTGTCAGGGGACCCAATTCTCTGTTTGGTAAATGGAACACAAATGTATAGTCATTGTTTTCCCCTGAGAGGAAACTCCCTCCCCCTCTTTTATGTACCATGCAAGCACATTTCGCTGCACCGTTCAACACACACACCAATCTGCCTAATGTACAGTTTAATTTAAGCCCCAAATAAAGTCTGCAGGACTCCAGCTAAGTGCCTTCACATCACATACACACATCTAGCTCTTGAAGTTTAGAAACAGGAAATAGATTGCACTCCCTAATATCTCTGGACTGCTAAACACTAGACTTGGCAATGCTGAAAATAATTATTCATTTCACCTTCTTCTTCTTTTTGCTCCAGAAGAAAACAAACTGCTTTTGTTCTCACACCCAGTGGGATACTAAGAATCTATCATATAACACTGCCAACACATGCAGTCCCAACATACCACAATATTTCATATGCACTACCCAGTCTTTTTCATTTCTACAAAATCAATGCATTTGAAAGCTGGTCATATATTACACAGGTACGTATATTCACAATTACACATAATGCAAAGCACCAGGAAATCTCTCTTAAGGCTTTGAAACTGTAGCAACTAATGTTTGCCACCTTCATTCTCTCTCTCTCCCCCTCCTTCCCTCCCTCTCTCTGTGACTGGTTTCAATATGATAAAACAAGTGCGTCAAATATTGTACATCAATATTGGCAGCTTTCAGGCCTGCTTTTCATCCAGGCCTAAAAGGCTGCAGGGTCTTGTTCACTAACATTCAAATTTCCCTTTGAACGGCTGGCTAGAGTTCTTTTTATAGAACATCTTTATTCATAACAAAATGATAGTTATTGCCACAATGGAATATTTAAACGCTTTATTTCTAAATCTAGGAGCAGAGAGCCTATTTCTTGATGGATGCAAATCATTGCGCTGTTGAATGGATAGTTACAATAAACTAAAAATCTAAATTTAAAGAAATAAATAAAAAATAGATGCTTAAAAGAAATGAAATAAGGCTATCATATGATCAGTAAGGAATTTGGGAGAAGTATGATCTTGATTGGGACCCAGGTGGCGCTGTGGGCTAAACCACTGAGCCTAGGGCTTGCTGATCAGAAGGTCAGCAGTTCAAGTCCCTGTGACGGGGTGAGCTCCCGTTGCTTCGTCCCAGCTCCTGCCAACCTAGCAGTTCGAAAGCACATCAAAATGCAAGTAGATAAATAGGAACCGCTACAGCGGGAAGGTAAACGGCGTTTCCATGTGCTGCTCTGGTTTGCCAGAAGCGGCTTAGTCATGCTGGCCACATGAACAAGAAGCTATACGCCGGCTCCCTCGGCCAATAATGCGAGATGAGCGCGCAACCCCAGAGTCGGTCACAAACTGGACCTAATGGTCAGGGGTTCCTTTACCTTTACCTTATGATCTTGATTGTGTCTGAAATAAGCAGTTTCATTCCAAAACATGGAAAGGCAAAGTTGTGACATCTGTTGGAAATTACTGAATCTAAGCAAGTCTAACATTTGAATTCTACTGCACCTATGCCCACTTACCCGGGAGTAAGCCCCAGTGTTGTCAGTGAGACCTACTTATGAGAAGGCGTGTATATTATAGTGATGCAATCCTAAACGTATCTATTCAGAAGTAAGTCCCCATGAATTCCATGGGGCTACTCCCAGGTAGGTAAATATAGGGTTTTAACCATCAGGATTTAATACAAAGTGGCCCTAACAATGTGAACTTGTGCACATGGTTGGTTTAAACAAGTGGCTTCACACACACACACACACACACACACACACACACACACACACCCCTTGCCAAACATTGATCTGTTGCAGATGATTCTGATGCTCTTGCTGCATTTTGCATGTCAGTATCAATTTATGTCCAGAGCTCAGCCAAAGTAGTCAGGTAGACTCCAGCATAAAGTGATATATTTCGTGGAACCCTTCTTAGGACACTCAAATACAGCTGGATAAGAAACTGGAAAATGAACTTCATGTCCAGTTACTCCGCTGTGGGAATTTAGAAGGTCAGGACATTTTTAATCTCCCAAAGCATCTACAAGGTAGGATGGAGGTAGAATGTGTTCACTAGGGATAGGTGAATGAATTCCTCTCAGTTCAATTTGGAAATGGGTCAGACATTTAATACACTGTTGGAGAACACTAAGAACGCCCTTTCTTAGTATCCTAAATTAATGTGTTCTAAATCTGAAACGATGCTGGAAAAGGACCTAATTTACATTTGACCCTGAGCCTTAGGGGATGAAGAAGATTGGCCTCGCCACACACACACATGCCATACCAAGAAAATAGAGGCTGGGGGGGGGGGGAGAGAGAGAACAAAAGTAGCATGGATAAATAGCATTTGTGTAAGCTGAGAGGTGCCGGAACTGAGTTTCAGCAAATTCCAGCTGATAAAAAGCCCTGGCTATAAGTTTCTTGAGTTTGAAGGGAATGCATGTTCCAATATTTTGACAATGGTAATTCCTTCTTCATCCACACAGTAACCCCATCACTGAATCTGCATGAAGGCAACCAGTTCATGGAGAACATAGGTGCTTCCCCCCCGCTTCAGGAATACAGGAATCTGCTTCATGGCAAGTCAGACGATTGGTTCATCTAGCTCAGTATTGTATACATCGACTGGCCACAACTTCTGGTGGGGCCACCAATAACTACTTTTGTGGCCCTGTTATTCACAGTCCAAGAAGTAGACTCAAGGTTCAAAAGTAGTCTATCCGTAGCCACCAGAAGCCAGGGAAGAAGAAGAAGAAGAAGAAGAAGAAGAAGAAGAAGAAGAAGAAGAAGAAGAAGAAGAAGAAGAAGAAGAAGAAGAAATTTCCATCAGATAGTGAATTCCCAAAAATAATGTGCTGCAGAATTTTGCAATGCACTTCTCCAGTGAAGTAATAGGTATAAAACTGCATATACTAAAATGTGCATTAAAATGCATGTGTTAGTGAAAATAACATAGGAAAATGCATTATAGTAGGGGAAAATACTTTTCAAAAATGTGGGTATTAAGAGTAACTAGCACTAAAATCCAGATTAATTTTCATGAAGATTTGTTTCTACGGTAATATATATTTAAAAAATCAAACCAATGTAGAACTGCAGGGAACTGAACTTTAGGTTGGGAAACTGAGGAACTGAAATTGACAGATTTGGCCATGCATACCAATGACAGGAAGGAGCCCTTGGCAGGCAAGCCAGACAAGGTTTCTTTTGCACAAAATTCAAAACCAGGACAAATTCAGAGTTTGCTTGCGTTTTATCCGCTCCTGCACTTTTGACCTACTTGGAAATCTCTGCACTAACTTCTGTTTTAGCGCCTATCTCGATCAATGCGGATCTGATTTAAGTATGGACTCATAAAGCTGAAATGAACCTTACACTGAAGCAAAGCTATTGCTCTCCTCCTCGTTCCTGCCAATTAATAAAAGGGAACTTTGTGGTTCTTTAATTCCTGAGCAATATATGTTGCCTTTGATTAAAGGTAACAAAAATAATGCACAGACGATTCTTTCTTGCTTTTTTTCTTTCACTGCAATTCATTGCTTTTGACACCTAAAACAATTTCTTATTATATACCTGTCACATCTCATACATTTCTTACTTATAGAAGTTAAGTTTGAGCTGTCACTTAATGATATTTGCTGCATATAAGTATGAATTTCTAATAACAGGCTCCAGCATCTGTGTCTGATTCTCTCCCTCTCTTTCTCTCTTCCTTTTGTGCACTGCATGACTCCATTGATGTAGGTTCCGCCCCACCACCGATTTTTTTTCCTGGAGTAATCATTAAGCTCATCTTACTTGCTTTTATATGTTTAAATATGTCTGCCTTGCACATGAATGTTAGGTTTTTCTGACATTCCAACTGTATGAGGAGCACACCTTGCTTACATATGGAAAAATGATGGTCCAAAACAGCTTGCCCGAGTTGGGGGGGGGAGGAGTGGCTGACGTGGGTTTTCTCTGACATTAATTGATTGCCTGTCACATATGCTGCAAGCAAAAATAATAATAAATAAAAGTATGTGTCCATGTTCTGCAGTACTGCTTCCCAAAAATAAAAGTTCAACTATTGTTGCAAGCGGAAAGACAATAAGTGGATGCTAATAAACATAGGCTATTGGAAACCTTAAATTTTACAAATATTCCCCCCCCCCCCGCAATTTTTGCAGCTACCGTGAGAGGAGCCCATTAAACTGAACCTTCTCCCTTCCTTCAGAGGAGCAGCATTTCTCTCCGACTGAAATGCATGGTTCTGTTTTGTATTTTCACCCCCCCCCCAACACCACAATTCAGTCAACGCTGGTCCAGTTGTTTCAACCGAGTTTAAGGCAAGAGTATCTGAGACTGAGAGTAATAAATTACCTGTCACCATCTTTTCATGCTTTTATGTGAGGCCAGGCAACATGACAAAAAAATCATTATATTTCCTTCTTTGTAATTAGCTGCACATGGGGTGGGTGGTGGTGAGTTTAGGAAAACCTAAGGATGCTCCAGGCATGCTACTTGAATGAATCCTGCTTCTGTGTGGTCCTTCTCTCTCTCATTGTCTTCTCCTCTTGTATTGCAATCTTCCGTCTTCATTTTATCAATTATCAAACCACAGTCGGGTGTTATACCTGAACTGGGAAAACTACAGTTACCTCTGAGCAAACTAAAGTTTTGAATTGCAAATCCAGTTCAGTTCAAATTATGTTTTACAAACCTATCATCATTTTGCTTTGATGCTCTATACCTGGGGTTGTCCACCTGGTCCCTACCGCCCACTAGTGGGCATTTCTGGATTCTAGGTGGGCGATAGGGGGTTCTACGGCACAAGCTGAATCTCCCTTCCATCGAGCACTGGTTGGGCGGTAAGGAATTTTACCATCAAGAAAGATGCATTAGTGGGCGGTCGGTATAAAAAGGTTGACTAGCCCTGCTCTATACAAAATAGGCCTATCATAGTGAGGGAGAGGGGTGCTTTTCACAGATTACATACCCTATACCATGCTGAGACCGAAAACCAGAATGTGTGTCTTTTCAGCCATGCTCCTGTGAGAGTCATGTGACCTGTAGGGGGGTCACAGAGCCAAAAAACATGTTTTGGGGGAGGTGCTGAGAGCAATTTATTCAGGGCAGTCAAGGTGTATGAGATTAGACCAACCTAATGTGGGGTCAGCCAGGCATAGAGTTGCACTTGTGTGGACATGCACCCAACACAAAAATATATACCAGGCTCCAAGCCAGTGGTATATTTGACTCAGCTAAAAACACTGGGCAGAAAAATATGTTGTTGTTGTTGTTGTTGTTGTTGTTGTTGCTCCTGCTGCTACCGCCGCTGTCATTGCAATCCTGTTGGGACTTAAGCCTACAGTCCCATTTTGGAATTTGATTTAGGAAGCCCTCATGTTTCTGAATTGTAGCCGCCAAAAATAAATGTATTGGTTTGGGAGGGGAATATGAAGAATTATGAAGATCAGCGCAAAACAGAAGCACATATGGCGGTAGTTAAGCAAAATATACTTTGAAACTAGTATCCAAAAAGAGCCAGCTGTCAGTTGCAAAAACTGCAGAAACTACTAACATAGAAGGAAGGAAGAGTGTTTATATTTTCTTCCTTTATGCTCATAGCACTGACAATCATTTTTTCAGTATGCTACAAAATATTTAAGCTACAGAGGCAACACTGAAAATGAGTCTCTATTTCCAATGACCAGTCATGCAAAGTGACCTTGGGCCTGTCACTGGCTTTCAGCCCAACCTACCTCACAGGGTTGTTTTGAAGGATGATATAGAGAGCAAAGGAACTATGTCCACTGCCTTGAGCTACTTGGAGCAGATGTAGTATATGAATGTAGTTGAGAAAGTAAATTCAAAAATTAAGTAATCTCTGACAGAGTTCTGGGTAAAGGCCATTATCTCATGATTTCTGGTTCTGTGCTTTAGCCATTATCTGATCCTTAAAATCTAGAAGTATCAAACCATAATAGAAGCATAGAACAAACTATAGTAGAATTTTGGACTGCAGTTCAGAAAAGGTTTAATTGACAGTTGCTGTATTTTATAAACACTATACTCAGCCAGTTTACAGGAATCTGCTGTTTGTTTACCAACTTTACACTAATAGCTGTTGCCATTTGTTTAGTATAGAAATGAAATAATTACAGTCAACAGGCATCCTAAATAGCATATCTTTGATCAGGTGGAAGTCTGAACGATGTTGGTTAGCCATTCATGCAATCAGGCTTCGATTTGACCATCTGAACATTAAGTGTGTGGCCTCCACCATTTTCTTGCCATTTAAATCATGGAAATAAGGGGAAAGTAAAATAAAGGAGGCTGCCTTGAAACTAACAGAAGGGGTGGGGACGAAAGAAAAAAAGAAAGGAAAGGGTTAATTCCATTAATTTGCTTTAATACCTTGCTCCATCACCATTCTCATGTGGTTTCTTAGTTCATTATCTCTGTGACTCAGAAATGTAAAAAGAGAAAAAGTGAACTTAAATGCTTCAAAAACTCCATTCAGGATTATGCTATTTGGCAGCATGATTCTAACAGTTTCCCCAGGCAAGGCAGCGACACACATTGCTGAAGGCTTCCAGTTTGGGCCCTGGCAGTTCCTGGCAAAGATGCTGCCCAGAGAGTTATAAAACCATATTTTGAGGAAGGGCCTTAGCTCAGTGGCAGAGCATGTGATCACGGCCGTCTTACCCATAGGCGCTAGGGGTGTGGGGCACCTGGGTGCCTGGCTCTCAGGAGAACCAGGAGGAGAGTTCGGGGCCCAAGAGTTGAGTCCGGGGAAGAGCCTACCCATTGCAGTCTGCGCCGCAAGTTCGGGGGCGACCGAGCCAGGCAACCTGGGGGGGAGGGTTGCCGGGCAGATCTTTGCACCCCGGTGCCGCATATGCTTAAGACAGCCCTGCATGTGATTTGTATGCAGAAGGTCCCAAGTTCAGTTTCCTCCATCTGCAGGTAGAGCTGGGAAAGACTCTTGCCTGAAATGCTAAGGAGCCTCCGCTAGTCAACGTAGACAGTCCTGCCTGCACTAGATGGACCAATGGTCTGACTCTGCATAAGGCAGCTTCCTACACTCCTATGATAATGTATAAATCCAATGCTCTGAACTGGATAGGTGGGAGTCAAGGGAGAAAAATAACTAGGCCATTTCAAAAGGATACATAAGTACCACTATGCAAGAAATACCTCCTGTGTTAGAGAAAGCCTTACTCTTCAATGACTCAGTTGGGAATAGAAAATGCCGTTCTTACTGCATGGGGGAAGGCCTTAGAAACCAAACTATAAATCCTTTCATGCTGCTGGCGTTACCACATCAAAAAAGTAACATGCAACTCCGAGTTCAGAAAAATGGTAAATCTCCTGGAAAGTTCATAGGATGTTGCAAGAGCTGGAAGATGAATTGGCAGTGCAAGAGCAGAAGCTGAGGGTAGTCAACAGTGCTCCCTTTTCTTGGCAGCATCATCTTGTGTTGGAAAACACAAAAAAACAAATGAAGGTAGAAACATCAGAAGCAAAGAGTAAAGAGATATTAAAGATTACGAAGCACTTCACGGATGGGAGACTATTTGCTGCACTACAGAAGAATTGAAATAGGATCCATTTGGTAGATTAATGATGCTAAATATTTACACCATACACTAACTGATCCGGAAAAGCTAGCATGATATTTTTCAAACCCATTAAAACCTGGATCTTTGACGCAAATCAGTCTCAATATACTGTTATAGCATCACTGCTGGTACACTACATTTTAATGGGGAGCAGCCTGGGTCATTTTTGCCTGATAAAATTCAGATTTTGCTTTATTACTAAGCTTTGCTCTTTCTATCTACCTGGTGAAGGGTGGCAATAAATTTGATAACAGCAGCGGCAATAACAACAACAACAACAACAACAACAACAACAACAACAACAACAACTGCCCTATCTCAATCTGTTGGCTTGGAAGGACTTGCTGGTGCCATCTTTTCTCATTCAGACTTTCAAGATGATCTCATAAACAGCATGGATCTCTGTCCTTTGAAGAGGCTGCAAGTGGGTGATCTTGTCCCTTGAATCTCACAGTGCCTATTGAGATACAGGTTGTGTGCATGCTCCCATTTACTTTGCATCTAGTGGCACTCTCACCACTGTACACACAGCATTAGTCACTATCCATATTTATTCTGCATCAATATTGCATTTTTACCCAAACCAGCTTCGATATGTATTGAGAAAAATAACAACCTAGCTACAACACTGTCTAAACTACTGCTCTGACTGCTTTGAAAAGTTAGCAATGTGGGATATAAACATGGTAAAACAACAAGATAGTGTGCATGACTATTGGTTCTTATCAGGATTGCAACATAGGTCCCCAAAAAACCAGAGTCCTTTTGGTTGCGGATAACTCAGACTGAAATTCCCAGGTGTCAAAAAAGGTTATTTATGTATGGCTACGGTATTACTGCGGCCCATGTTTCATTAGCCCAAAAATGGAAAACGAACGAGGTCCCAGCTAAAGAAGAATGGCAACTTAAGTTGACAGAATGTGCACAACTTACAGACTTAACATAAGAGAACAAGAAGAACATATGTTTAGAGAAGACTGGAAAACGTTTATTGAATATATGGGAAATAATTGTGTACAGCTGTAAATGCTGGCAGCATTAAGATAAATTCAGCATTGTGAATAATTTTTGATGGATGCAGTAATGGAATACTGAATGGTTTAGTTTTTGTAAAATATGCAGGGATTTTTGATATGTAAAATGAACCATGGAAAGAGAAGAAGGGAAGTCATATCTTAAGGATGCAAAATGAGTATCTTAAACTGTAAAACAGAAAACTTAATAAAAACACACTCTCTCCCCCCCCCCCCGAATTGCAAGATTTGTGAGAAAGCCTGTCCATCCCAACTGTGTCCTGTGAACAGAGGTCAAACTGGGTGCTTCACAACTGGGAGTGAATCATGGCATCCAGATGGGTGCTCATGTTCCATTGCGCTCTCTCTCTCTCTCTCTCTCTCTCTCTCTCTCTCTCTCTCTCTCTCTCTCTCTCTGTGTGTGTGTGTGTGTGTGTGTGGTACCCAACACACCATGGAAATTTGTGCATGGAAGCATATTTCAGTGTGTAGCTTGACTTTGCCAGATCATGACTCATATCCCAAAGTCTGAACAATGTCTCCTTATGGATATATCATCATCATATCCTTCAAACCCCATTTTGCAGCTCTTGTTTATTCTTGAGACTGGGCCTCAGAACTTGAATCCATTCTCAGATCCAATCATTTGTGGTTACTTTGAGCACCGACAAACTGTAAATGTCACTGTACATATAAATCAATACAGACGTGTCTTTGCTTTGCCTGATTCCAATACACCAGGATGTTTACAAGATGGGCAAAGTCAGAAAAATTATTGTTACAAGAAGAGGGAGAATAGTAGAAGATGGATATGCAGTATATATCCTTATAAATATGGAGTGGGAAATAGTCCTAAGAAGAAAAATGTGCAGTGCGAACCTATACATAATCTATGGCTAGAAGAAAATGTACTAGATAAATATGCATAGCAGCTTTCACCAAATTGGTGCCTTCTAGATGTCACACAAGCTTTGAAAGGGAAGAGGATGGGAAGGAAACCAGAACATAGTATTGCATGTTCCCCGCAAACCTGTAGCTGGCCCTGGCCAGCCTTTCTACTTGAAACTCTGTGAGGAGGCAAAAGTGCGGTTTTTAATTTGCCCCAGCGGTGTTCCTATTTGATCACTGCCCTCCTGCCCACTGGGGCAAACGAAGCACCCCCTTTCCAGCAGATTCTTCCTTTGTAGCACTGTGCAACCTTGTTCAAGTGCACCTCATATACTGTTTTTGATGTGCAGCCCATGCTGTCATGATCTCCCGTTTTCTTTTCCTGCATATCTCCTTCCTGTCATGGGTATACAGGAGTAGCTTGTCAGGTCGGGTGGGGCCACTATGTTAGCTTCCCAACAGGTGAGATGCTGTTGCTTACCAGGAAGAGAAAAGGTAAGGCAGCTCAGAGGTCAGTTTTGTGCAAACACATTGGTGGAGCCAATCCAGCACTCCCGCCAGTGTGTTTGCCCCGCACCAGCCTCCCCACTGCCTCACCCCTCCCTCTCCCGCTTCCCATAACCAATAGCAACCCACCTGCTTGGTAGCTTGCCTAGCAACTCCACTGCTTCTGCAGCTATATATCTTAAATTGTACATGAGATTGGGGGGGAAAGCTCTTCCAAGAATACTTTAATATTCATGTTTGTGACTACTAATTAAACTTTAAAATTACTCTATAACTCTTGAAGGCATATGCCTTAATGCAGTGTGCAGGGATTTAACTATGTGGGTCAAACTATGTTCCAGTCAAAAGCATATCATCAGTATCCCCACCCCCTGGGCCTGGGGTTCCTTCACCACTAGGAAGTTCAAACTGGGAACAAAATAGAATGAGAGGATCTGCTGGAATATAAAGAACAGCAAGAGTGTGACAGCCAACACTCTTTTCTTGACTCAGAGTGTTTTTTAAAAAATCTAATTCAAGAGAAACTAATGGTACATGTTTTGGGAGAAGTGCCAGCATCAATTTTACAGTTTTAGCAGCTGAAGATTTAGGCACCATTCTGTAATAAAAAATTCAACGCAAACTACTCTACACTTTTCACATGAAATCTTTCCTGGAAAGTTACAATTGTGTGTTAAATATTTATTAGTTACTTGAGAGGCTGGACTAAATCCATGGCAGCGCTTTTAATTATTGAATGAACATCCAGGGCAGAAATAGGAATGACTTCAGCGGTAAACACTGGCGTCCCCATAGGTACGCAGGAGGCATGCACTACGCTCCAAACTCTTTATGAGGTCAATATAAGATTGCCAAGCCTGTGTTTTCTTCATAATGCTCACACCAGGCCTGGCATTAGAATAAGCAAATGGGAAAGACTTAACTCTTTCCCTACCTGTTGATGCCTACAAATGCCCCTACTTCACCCAGCAGTGACTCTTTCCTGCAAGTAGACTCTGACCTAGAATTAAACCTGGCTGGGTGGGATGGGGTGCATTTGAACAAGGTTGCACAGTGCTACAAAGGAAGAAGGTCTCCACTACCAGGTCCTTCAGACCCATGCGGTGCCAATAGATCTGCAGTTTTACACACAATCTGCTGGAAAGGGGCTGCTTCGTTTGCCCCAGTGGGCAGGAGGGCAGTGATCAAATAGGAACACCACTGGGGCAAATTAAAAACCGCACTTTTGCCTCCTCACAGAGTTTCAAGTAGAAAGGCTGGCCAGGGCCAACTATAGGTTTGTGGGGAGTAATGGGCAACAGAGTTCCCTTCATCTATCTATAGGCCCTGGCGGGTTTATCTAGGTGTGGCGGTAGTAGAGAAATGGGTCAATGGGTCAATTTTGGTTTCTCTCAGTTTCTCATTTTCTGAATTTTCATATCTCATTTCTCCACATTTTCACATAAGTCTGCAATTTTTATTGCAGGCCCAATGAAAATTCATCAGCAGTTTTTACTGCAAAGTTATCCTAATCTTTTTTTATGTACACATTTCTGGAAGCAACTTTCACTAAGATAATACATTTTAAATGATATTGTCATTAATATAGCCATTTAAATGCACATTTTATGCCATTATGTGCATTTCTGTCCAAGTACCTTGACTGGTGAACTGCACTGCAAAATTCAGAGGTGTGTGAATATAAAAGGATGGCTGTATTTTTGGTCTGCATGTTGTTTGGGGAATGCAAATTAGGCAGGCTCACCTTTAACTTTGAACTTAACCAAATTTATCCCCCATTCCTAGCACTTAGCTACCCTTTAATTTTTTTTTACAAATCCCCAGAATTATACTACAGAGATCCAGTTGTTTGGTGCTACTTAGAGGGCCAGTGCAATAATGAAGCTAAGGGGCCCAGGGTAAGCATCAGCTGCGGGCCCTGCCTAGAAGCTGACACCAGTTTCATCCCAATTCCATAGCACCATAGGAGAAGGATTTCCCTAATGACCCTGATTAGACTTTCCATGTTCTCTTACTTCTAAAAACCATGTTTTCAGCACTTACCATTTGCTTCTTTTTAGGTCTATCTGGCTGCAGTATATTTTAAGCTTTCATAACAGAGACGGAAACAATGAGATTGTTTTGTTTCAGTGGGTCTGTGACTACATAAAACCACTTCCGCATCTCACGGAAGTGGTGTTGTGGGCTTGGCCCGACTGAAATCTCGTGATGGGGGCTGAGTTCTCAGCCCCCTCGCGAGGGGGGAGTTCCCGCCTCCGTCATAACCGGGCTGGCCAATCGGGTCAGCCGGGAGGCGGGGCTTCCCCTCCTTTAAACTAACCCGGAGGCGGGAACCCAGCCTCTTTCGCCCCGGCTCCCACAGCGATCGGTTCACCCACCCACCCGCCCTTTAGGCTAGGCAGGTCAGGCAGGTTAGGCCGACGCTGCTATGGACTTTGGTTGGTCGCCCCGGTTGGCCGGGGGGCCTGGTAGGACTTTTTCCACTTGGACTAGCCAATCTGTTTTTTCGCCTACCTCATAGCAATTCGTCACAACTTGGTTTGGCGGTTAGGCATTGGAAATTTGCATAAATGAAGAAGGGGGGCAGATTACGTCATCCTCTGCCCAAAATTGGAGATTTAATCCCGTTAAAGGGGTTACGGGGGCGGTAGCTTTGTCCTGGGCCTACAGAGGTCAGGGCCTGATTGTACCCCCCAACGGTGGCCACAGGAGGTGTCTCAGTAGATGTACATCATTGGGCTCCTTTCTGGTGGTTAATTTCTCCCAGACTGTAACACATGGGTTACAGTCGGATATAGCCGGTTAGGTTCCAATGCCTAAGCCAATACCGCTCAACATCCGAAACCAATAAAGTTGTGGCCTTTTCACCCACTTAAATCTATTCACTGTGTCCTGAGTCTTATTTCCTGGGGAGGGAGGGACATTGCCACACAATAAATGACTGATGATCGATTTAGGTTGTTTTGTATTGTTTCTGAAGAAAGCAGCTCCACTATTTTTTGAGGCAGGTGCAAAAGTGAGAGAGATGTTAGTAATTTTGCAGTTGCATCTCATGTCTGCTTGCTCTACTTTGTCGTGATTCTGTTGATAAATTGGCTCCTCATCTGCATATAAGAAAGAAGTCAAGCCACAACAAACTGGAAGAGTAAATTAGGGATCCTAATTCCTAATTAGGATCAAGTGTTTTGATGTTTATTTCCAGGTAATTAGAGCTGATGTCTTTGTCCTTGTTTAGAATTTCACACTATAGCTACCTCCATCTCTCAATGCAAATAAATAATACAACAAAGTGGAAACTGGGGTATGTGATTGAATGGCTTGTTCCTCGTCTTGCTAAGCAATAGAATTATAAAGAAAGGAAATTAACTGTGCTGGATTTTAATTAGAACAGAACAGCAATAAATAAATAACATACAGGAACTCCAGACTGCCATGCCATAGAACCAAGACTTCCAGCTTGAATCTTTGTGTTGGTGTGTGCTACCTGTCCCCAGGTGACTAAGGTGCACACCACATGAGACTTATATAGGCCTCAGGTTCTCCGAACCATACTAAGGACATTTTCATCTTGAAAAGCCCTTCAACTTCTTAGAAACTGTGTGTGAGAGAAGTGGGGATATCCAGCAAAAATGATCTGCTGGCGCAATAACTTTTGACTGAGTAAAGGTACTTGTCCCTTGCCTCTCTCTGTTCACCTCATACCCCCACCCAGGGCTTCCCTCAAGCTTTCAGAGCAGATTTGGGGAGAGGGCAGAGGGGCAAGGAGAGGGAAGGGAGGGTAACTCCCACTGTGACAGAGGCAATCCTTGTGCTAGTGGATCTATTTCATTGGATACTGCCTGGTACCTTGCCAGAACATAAAGCAGTGACACAAGAAGCAAGGAGTGTCTATGACAGCTCTTAGGTGCCAGTGCAAGGAAATAACCCATCTCCCTCACACGTTGCATGCCACATTTGTGAGAGGAAGAGCCTTCCCTATTCTACTGCAGGAGGCGGGGCTAATAAGCCATTTTCAAATATATAAAAGGGCCATCACTTGGAAGATGGAGCAAGCTTGTTTTCTCCTACTCTAGAATCTAGGACCCAAACCAGTGGCTTCAAGTTACAAGAAAGGAGCTTCTGATGAAACATCAGAAAGAACTTTTGGAAGGTGGTGGACTCTGCTTCCTTGGAGGTTTTTAAGCAGAGGTTGAGTGGTCATCTGTCATGTATGATTTGAGATTCCTACTTTTCAGGGGGTTGGAGTAGATAACCATCTCCACAATTCAACAACAACAACAACAACAACAACAATTTATTTATAGCCTGCCCATCTGGCTGGGTTTTCCCAGCCACTCTGGATGGCTTCCAACAAAATATTAAACAGAATAAGACCTCAAACATTAAAAACTTTCCTAAACAGGGCTACCTTCAGATGTCTTCTAAAAGTCAGGTAGTTGTTTATTTCCTTGACATCTGGAGGGAGGGTGTTCTACAGGGTGGGTGCCACCACCAAGAAGGCCCTCTGCCTATGATTCTATAAGCACCCCATATGCAAAAGTTCTATTGCACATATGCAAAAGTTCTATTGCAGTACAGTATTGAATTTTAAATTCAGCTGCATCCAAATTGAACTGAAATTGCAAGCAAACCTTCCTGTTCCTTCCACAGTCCCCAAGTTGACATGGTTTATAGCAATAAGGTGCAACCCTAGCACCAATTTTTTAGATAAGATGGATACAGAAGACTTCGCTTTAGTTGTCTTATATTTCTGCTTAAAGATCAAGGATAACCTACATCAAAATCTTTTTGTTTAATTATACAATAGCTGAGGGGATGTGACTCAGACTCTTTGAAGTGCCACAATTGCTGTGCTACTTGCACAAGTGAAAGGATTCATCACTTTGAATTCTACCACCTTAGATCTGTAACTTAATGGGTGCCATATTTCATCGGATAGATTTTTAAACTGGTAAATATAATGTCAACAAGCCATTGAATTAACTAGCAAGTTAGTGGCTTGAAAATATAGGTTGTCAGGCATTATTCACATGCTTCTGTCCTACATTCAGATAATTAAGATGCCAGTAACACAGCTACCCTTGTGTATAGCAGAGATAGTAGGGATTCTTTTTTCACATATTTTGTAATATTGTTATTATCATTATTTCACTTTTTAGCCCAAAGGGATGAACACAATAGTGAAGTTTGAATTAAAAAATATACAGGAGCAGTATAGATCTAGTAGAAGAAAACAAAAAAGTACAGAATGAAAAGACACGAATAAAAGAAATCTAAGGTGGAAGATTAAAGAGCACTCCCACTACCATTCTGCCCCATATCTTTAGGGGCTAAAAACTCAAACAGATACCTATGCAAATTAGAGGAATTAAGGGGTGCTTGCAGCACTGTTTTAAGCATATGCAGCTCCAGGGTGCAAAGATGCGCCCAGCCCCCCCCCCAGGTTGCCCAGTGCCAGGTACACAGGAGGGTGGAGCCGGTTGGCTGCCTCAGTGTCTCGCTGGCTCGGTCGCCCCCGAACTCACAGCGCAGAGCCGTCTGCAGCAGAAGAGCCCATCATGGCGCTCTGACCAATGGGCAGTCTCTTCCCCAGATTCGACTCTTGGGCCCCGAACTCTGGGCCTGCTGCCTCTGAGAGCCCGGCACCCGGGTGCCCCGCACTCCTACTGCCTATGGTTAAGATGGCCCTGGGTGCTTGCATCATCATCATCCCGTCCCAAATATTCAGTAGCTCAGGATGAATGAGTGATCAGTATAAAGAACTGTTCAGCCTTTTTAAAAAACGTGGAAGCACTTCCAATATTAATAGTTACCACCACAATGGGATAGAGTCCAACACATGATCCTATACTATTGCAGAAGGTAGGCTTAAAGGGGCTGGCACTCACAGTCATGTCAACCTGAATGGATGACGTAAAGTGCAACGATTCCTTCGAAGTTGTTCCCTTTGACAGCAACACACTGGTGGTGACAACAGCAACCTGTCAAAGTTAGCCCAGACCTATCTGGGATAAGAGCCATGCAGCTGCAGCTGCAAAAAAAAAAAGTTCATAGGGAGCAGAACTAACTTCTGGACTCTGGTAGCTGTCTACTACTCCCATTTTGCACTCACAGCAGGCATGAACATTGGGGTCAGAGATACCAATTGATGCTTCTTTCACTGTGTGATAAAAAGTCTTGTTTTTGTTCCTTTGTTCTAGCCTTGCCTAGCTTGGTATCTTCCACGTGCCTTGGACTACAGATTCCGTCAGCTCCAGGGCATGACGCCTGGGGGGTGATGGAAGTTGCATTCCAAAACATTTGGAGGGCATCAGGTTGGCAAAGAATGCTTTGTGCAGTAGACAGTATGACGAACTGAAAAGGTGCTTGGGCCTACAAGTAGCCTTCCTGTTTTCTAGGTTGTGGAAATGGCTTTGGAATATCGATGCTCGATTATTTATTTCTATTTTATTTTAACTTTTTTTTTCTCAGAACACTTCAAGTCAAGCATGCCTGCATCTCTCACACATGGTCGAGAGCTTGTAACTAAATCATATACCTATTAAAGGTGGAGAGCAGCAGCCAAGTTAGTGTTTCATGAGGTTTGTTTTTTTAATAATAAAAAATAAACAAACAAAGAGTCAATGACAGCAGTACAATGACAAAGTACAAGCACACTTTGGGATTCTAGACCTCCAACACCTGCCATTGCATTAGTAACTTTATGACTGAAAATCAAATGAAGCAATTATTCATACAAATAACCACCTGCACAATTAAAACCAGTTGCCCCAAAGCTTAGCCACAATATTAGTGTTTAGCTCATTTATGGAATGTGCAAAAAAAGAAAAGTCTTCCCTTTATATTTTTGTTGAGATAACGTTGATCCCACATACAACACTCCCTCTCTCTCATACACACATAAGCAGTGCCGATAACTGAACAGAAAATTGTGCTACAAGAGCACACACCTCTTGGCTCTTAGCTTCACACTCTATAGCTCCCCAACGCTCATACTGACAGCATGCTAAGAGCATGGTAAATACAAGGAACAGGTGCTGGATGCTCAATTATAGCCACTGTTGACTTATTTCTACAGTCTTCTCTAACCTATATTGCTGTATTTAAGTAAACACAGTTGACTTTCTAGAGCTGTTAAAACGTATCCTTGGATTTTACCCCAAGAAAACCTACACTTTAAAACATTTCTGATATCAGTGATCTCTGAAAGATTGTTGTTATTAGGGCTTCTGCTGCCAAAATCTGGAAAAGCAAAAAATCTGATATCAGGAGCATAATCGGGCGTCCGAAAAGGATGACCCACTCATGATAATTTGTTTTGTTTTCTTGACTATATTACAGGGTTTCTCTTGTTCCAGATTGCCTCTCTGTCCAGTGCTTGGATACCTCTGTGTATTATGTTGCAGGTCATAGAGCATCAAAGGGAATTTCAGTATTGCTCTAGCCCACAAAATGACTCCACTGAGGTAGTCTGAGGTGGTTAGTGTGGAAGAGTCAATACAAGCCTTGGATGCTACAGGTTGCACAAAGTTCTCTGGGGTGGAGTATGACCAGTGTTGTCATCAGTATACCCTAGAGCAGGCATCCCCAAACTTCGGCCCTCCAGATGTTTTGAACTACAATTCCCATCATCCCTGACCACTGGTCCTCTTAGCTAGGGATCATGGGAGTTGTAGGCCAAAACATCTGGAGGGCCGCAGTTTGGGGATGCCTGCCCGAGAGGCTTAGATGCTGGATAAGAATTTTACAGGATCCCTTTAGGATCCCTTCCAACTCCACAATGCTATGATTCAATGTCTTATTTTAGAATCCTAATCTATGGTGTTCCTTTTTGTTGTTGTTGTTTAGTCGTTTAGTCGTGTCCGACTCTTCGTGACCCCATGGATCATAGCACGCCAGGCACTCCTGTCTTGCACTGCCTCCTGCAGTTTGGTCAAACTCATGTTCGTAGCTTCGTTCCTTATCGCCATCCTATAAGCTCTCTCTCACCAGGAGTGAGAATTTACTAAAAGATATTGAGTGATTGATTTACCAATGAAAATCTTGCCAATTCAATTACACAGTTGATTAATAATCAGAATAGCAGAGGGAAAGGCGGGCATTATCACTTAGACAATACATTATAAGACACAAAAGCTGGTATTTTCCTACAGGTCCTGAAAAAAATAATATTTTATGACACTTGCCCCTATTCCAATCTAAGTATTTTTTATAAAGAAACCAAGAACAGAACTTTTCCCAGCAATCATAATTTTGCTTCATTAACCAAAGGAAAGATGTTATGCAATTATATATTATTTATACCTGACATGTGGCATGGAAGACGTGGTTAAGATTAAATGACACTTATCACTGCCTACTTACAAAAGCTCCCTGGAGAGCCATGAAAGGGCATCTTGCATAATGGAGTCATCTGTTGAATTGCAGCCATTATTAATGGTGTACATTAAATGTACTGAAGGTGAAAACCAGGTCTCTTAAAGTACTGGGCTCTGATAGCTTAGGTGTGCCTGAGGAAATTTTGCTTTCTTCTGGTTTAATTATGTTTTTATGTTCAAGTACTGAAAAAAGAAAGATGTGTTCTCGACAATGAGTGGAGTCTTTGATCCATAGGAGGAGGAGGAGAAAGAAACCCACAGCAGGATTCAACACCCTTTTTCCTGTAAGAACAAAACATCACTGCTCTTTGTGAGAGGAAAAGGTGTTTACCATGACAACTGACAGCAACTGCAATCCTAGGCATTTTTACTTGGGAGTAAATCCTACTGAACTCAATGGCTTACTTCAGAGTAGACATATACAGGACTGCAGTTTTAGAGACTCCAATCATAATGAAGGTTTGAAGATACACCCAAAAGATAAGGACTGGCCTGCAAACTCTGGATATTAAAAAAAGAAACAAATACAGTCATACCTTGGATCCCAAATGCCTTGCGAGTCAAATGTTTTGGCTCCCGAATGGCACAGACCCAGAAGTGAGCGTTCTGGTCTGCGAACGTTCTTTGGAACCTGAATGTCCGTTTCGGTTTCCGTGGCTTCCCATTGGCTGCAGGAGCTTCCTGCAGCCAATCAGAAGCCGTGCCTTGGTTTCCGAACGTTTTGGAAGTCAGACGGACTTCCGGAATAGATTCCATTTGACTTCCAAGGTGCCACTGTAAAGGTGATTTTGTATAAAGAAAACCCAAAACAACTGGAAGACTGGTTGGAAAGAACTGTTAGATCATAGGAATGTTAGATCATAGGAAGCTGCCTGATAGTGAGTCAGACTTTTGTTCATCTAACTCAGTTTTATTGCCTTTGCTGATTGGAAGCTGCTCTCAAGGATCTCAAACAGGTGTCATTTCCAGACCCCCTTTGAGATGTCGGGGGATTGAACCTGGGACTTTTCATATGCAGAGCAGATGCACTGCCACAGAGTTTTGGCTCATGGCCTTTCAACCCCATGACCTCCTTAGGATTAGGATCATATGTTAGGTAACACTTTCTGTCCATCTAGCTCATCTTTCCCCACCCTGGAGCTATCCAGATACGTTGAACTACGAGCCGCAACATCTCTGGCCACTGGCCTTTCTTGTTGGGGCTGATGGGAGCTGTAGTCCAGAGGAAAGTCTGGAGGGCACCAGGCTGGAGAAGGCTGGTCTGTCCCATTACTGCCTACATCAACAGGCTCCAGTTCGGCTCCAGGGACTCAGTCAGAGGACTTTCACATCACTTGCTGTCTGGTCCTTTTAGTTGGCTGGTATAAGGGACGCAGGTGGCGCTGTGGGTTTAACCACAGAGCCTAGGGCTTGCCAATCAGAAGGTCAGCGGTTCAAATCCCCACAATGGGGTGAGCTCTTGTTGCTCGGTCCCAGCTCCTGCCAACCTAGCAGTTCGAAAGCACCTCAAAGTGCAAGTAGATAAATAGGTACTGCTACAACGGGAAGGGAAACGGTGTTTCCGTGTGCTGCTCTGGTTCGCCAGAAGCGGCTTTGTCATGTTGGCCACATGACCTGGAAGCTGTACGCCGGCTCCCTCGGCCAATAACGCGAGATGAGCAACCCCAGAGTCGGTCACGACTGGACCTAATGGTCAGGGGTCCCTTTACCTTTACCTTTATGAGGGATTAACCATATAGGAACGTCTTGCATATAAAGCACTTGCTGTCCCCCTGTGCTGTAGCCTCTCTCTCTCTCGAAATGCCAGGTAATACAACTGTAGCACATGGTTGCATTTAGATTTTTAGAGGCCCTGAGCCCTGAATAGATTATGGTAAAGGTAAAGGTACCCCTAACCATTAGGTCCAATCGCGGATGACTCTGGGGTTGCGGCGCTCATCTCGCTCTATAGGCTGAGGGATTATGGTACCCCATATATACCGGTAATTCAAAATAGAAACAATATTAACCCCCCCTGTTTTACCAATCTACTTTAACAGGATGCCCACTGGTTTAGGTGGGGGATAAAAAGAGAACAGAAAAAAATAGCTTTGTTTGCCTTCATGATGTCTGCACATAGCCAGATTTGACTGGATAGTTAGTGTTGTAACGTCTTCTCATTCATTACAGGTTTCCTGATAGTCCAGGAAAATAGAGTGGGGGTTGGTGCCAAATCAGCTGCCGGGAGGCAGAAGAGGGGCAGGTGCAAAAAATGAAAAGTGAACATTGCCATCATTAGGGTGCTTTGGAGAAATATTTCAGGCTAACTTGATGTACTACTTAATTCCTGAATATTGAAACGGGCCAACATTTGGCACAGCCCACCACTCAGGCCTGTACATAGAGAATGCTGCAGCTCCTTCAGTGTTGCGTTTTACTGTTGTAGTTGCAAGAGTTCACGTAGACTAGGACTTCTGTCATATGGCAAGCTTTGCACATTGCTTTAATTCGACGTCCACGATTTCCTGACTCAACACAACAATGCATAAATCATGCTGGCTATCGCACGCAATGTCAACAGTCCCTGTGGTTGTTCTTTTATAGCCTGTCACATGCAGAGGGAGATGAAATGCAGAGCAGCTGGTGCCTACATCAGATCAGGCAGGAGGTATTCTCTAGGTATAATTTCACCTTGACTCTTCGCTGTAGAAAAGCCATTAGTAATTCTACCTTGCTGGAGGATCTGTTAGGAGAAAGAGACGAGAGGCATTTCTTCCCCTTATAGCATGAGCTAATGAAGTCTTGAGAAAGTCCAAGATTTGCTTGAATGTGGCCTGAAGTATTTGTGACTTTTTTAAAAGTTTTCCTTCCCATTTTTCTTTTCTCTTAAAGCAGATGGCAGAATATGGATTTTATAACAGGCTGCTTGCTTAAAAAAAGGCATGACATCCAAGGATGTCTACCTGATTGTGCAATGCATTTCTGTTTAGTCAGTGGTCTTCCACTCACTCTTCTTCTTCCTCCATACTGTAGTCTCTCATAATCTGTCTGCAGGATTGGGTCAACCTCCAGAACAAATTTGGGGGTGTACAAAGAGCTACAGGGCAGCTGTTTATCAGCTCCATCTGATACGCAGGCTGAGACCCTACCTGCCCGTGGACTGTCTCGCCAGAGTGGTGAATGCTCTAGTTATCTCTCGCTTGGACTACTGCAATGCGCTCTATATGGGGCTACCTTTGAAGGTGACCCGGAAACTACAACTAAACCAGAATGCGGCAGCTAGACTGGTGACTGGGAACAGCCGCCCAGACCATATAACACCGGTCCCGAAAGACCTACATTGGCTCCCAGTACGTTTCCGAGCACAATTCAAAGTGTTGGTGCTGACTTTTAAAGCCCTAAATGGCCTCGGTCCAGTATACCTAAAGGAGCGTCTCCATCTCCATCACTCTGCCCGAGCACTGAGGTCCAGCACCGAGGGCCTTCTGGCGGTTCCCTCGCTACGAGAAGCCAAGTTACAGGGAACCAGGCAGAGGGCCTTCTCGGTAGTGGCACCCACCCTGTGGAATGCCCTCCCACCAGAGATCAAAAAGAACAACAATTACTAGACCTTTAGAAGGCATCTCAAGGCAGCCCTGTTTAGGGAAGCTTTTAATGTTTGATGGATTTCTGTATTTTAATATTTTGTTGGAAGCCGCCCAGAGTGGCTGGGGGAACCCAGACAGATGGGTGGGGTATAAATAATAAATTATTATTATTATTATTATTATTATTATTATTATTATTATTACTACTACTACTACAGGCGAGAAGAACCTGGTGTGGTCTTCCCTGGTATTATTGCTAATGCTATGATGGTATAGAAATGCTTCAAATGAATAAGTAAATAAAAATCTAGCTATTGGGTGGGTGGGGGGAATGAATTCTAATTTAAATCCCATCCTTATTCAAAGCAGTTCACCCTATAGGGCATTCTATTACAGAACATACTACTACTAATTAAAAACATAATTATTTCAGAAGAGGTTTGTGTATTGGAGTGTGGGTATATGTTGACTCCTTTAAGATGAAAAGGAGTGAAGAAAGTGACAACAGTTTAAGATCTGAATCAAATGGTACCTAACAGTGCAGTCCTAACTACGGCTACTCTGAAACAAGTCCTAACAAATTCAATGGGGCTTCAATCGAGCATAATTAGCAAAATCAACTAAAAGCAATGAAATACAACCACTAAGATACCTGCAATAAAATCAGAAGCATAATTTTTTAAAATAAAAACTTTAAAAATAAGAAGCAGAATAACAACAGCAACAACAACTTTAAAAATAAGTTAAGTATCAGAAATTTAATGTTGGATGTGTTTTGATGAGAAACTACCTGATTTGCCCTTCTCAAACCAAAGCATGGACCCCAACACAGTTATCCTTTTATATTTTAATTTCTCTGAATTTTGTGATGCATTTCTTCAAGCAGTGTGTCAAAAAAGAAAATGCACATAATAGTCGAAATACAGCAACATACAAAAATGCATTAGAGAAAGTTTGTTGCAATAAATTGTACATTGGTCAAAACTGCATATAAAAGTGTGTCTATTAGGAGATACTTGCACTAAATGCCTCCCCGGCCCCAGAAATTAACATTTTAGTTTTGGGTACTGTCACAGTGGCCGGAGTGGACTACTTCAGAGTAACGACGCTACGCAGCTCTGCATTTTTATTCTTTTATTGGTGCTGCGTATTTACAGTGCTGAAGTCATGCTATTTACACGGAGTGATGTGGTCAGTCGGTTTCAGAACCTCCAAGTGACTTTTGGCGCGTCTTTCCCCAGCACAAAAGTCTTGGAAGCCCCATCCTCTTTCCCCTCCTCTTCCGGCGTAATTCTGGAGTTGGGGGGATGGGTCTCCCCCCCTTACTTCCCCCTTCCTGTCCCACCTGGGACCCTGGCTCCGCTACCTTGCCTGAGCCTCGGACCCGACTTCCTGCTTCCCCACTGGAATCGGAGCTCCCTCTGCTTCCCCCTGTGGTCGGTGATGGGCTTGAACTCAGGAGGGGAGGGACTTCGCGATATCCCCTGTCCCTCACATCCACCCCCTTCCAAGCTCCCCTTCTCCCCTCCCCAGGTCCCCCCCAGGTGTCGGTGACGACTGGAAGCCTAAGAACTCAGTGCTTTCCGAGCCCGTTGGTGTGAACACCTCCCCCCAGTCCTGCGAGGCTCCCCCTTCCGCCTGGGAGGACTGGAATCCCAAAAATTCCGTGGCGTCCGAGCTGGTGGGGGTAAAAATGTGCTGCCAATCTGCTTCTGCCTCTGACTGTGTGGATCTCGGTGACACCCATATCTCGTCTCCCGAGTCCTCAAACTCCGCTTCCCAGCGCCATGGTGAGCTGCTCTCCCGTGCCTCCTCCTCCTCCCCCTCCCTTTCCATGTGCCAGGGCTTGGGTCTGTGGGGATAGAGGGCGTGAAATTCTTCCACCAAGAATTCCTCCTGTATCTGAGTGGCTGGGACCCATTCATTCTGGGACGGTGGAGCATCCTCCCATGCCATGAGGTACTCCAGGCCCCCCACCCCTCTCCGTGAATCAAGGATGGCCGTGGCCTCATTGAGTTGCTCCCTGCCTCCCCTCTCCCCCCCTCCCTCGGGGTTTTGTTCGCTGTCTCGGAGCCTGCTGCTTTCCCTGTACGGCGACAGCAGCGATCTATGAAACACTGGATGCACCCTCATATCCTCTGGCAGTGCCAGCCTGTATGCCACCGGGTTGACCTGTTGCGTGACCGTGAAGGGGCCCAGCCGTCTGGGTGCCAGCTTTTTGCACCTCCCTCTGGTGGGAAGGCCCTCCGAGGACAACCAAACCTTGTCCCCCACCCTGATGACCTCCCCTAGTCGCCTGTGGCGATCCGCCCCCTTTTTGTACGCTTCCTTGGCCCTCTCCAAGTGTTCTCTGAGCTGCTGGTGCACCGTCTCCAGTTCCTCTGCCCAATCCTCAGCCTGTGGGCCCTCCTCCTCCTCCTCCCCCTCCCTCTCTGGGAAAGATCTGAGGTCGCGCCCGTAATTGGCCTTAAAGGGCGACACCCCTGTGGAGACGTGCACTGCATTGTTGTAGGCAAATTCTGCCAGTGGCAGGCGATCCACCCAGTCCGTTTGCCGCTGGCTGACGTAGCATCTCAGGTACTGCTGCAGAATGGCGTTGACCCTCTCCGCCTGTCCATTGGTCTGCGGGTGTCTAGCCGTCGACAAGCTGACCTCCACCTGCAGGAGGTTCATGAGCCGCCGCCAGAACCTGGAAACAAATTGGCGGCCACGATCCGAAATAACCCTTAAAGGTAATCCATGCAGTCTGAATACGTGATCAACAAACAGTTTGGCTGTCTCTTCTGCAGAGACCGCCCTGGCACACGGTATAAAGTGGCACATTTTGGACATGAGGTCCACCACCACCAACACTGCGGTCTTGCCCCTGGAAGAAGGCAGATCTGTGATGAAGTCCATGGACACCACTTCCCACGGCCTGTGTGGTGTGGCTAAGGGCTCCAGCAATCCTGCTGGCGCTGCTCTGACCACCTTTGCCCGCTGGCAGGTGTCACAGCCCCGTACATAGTCTCGAACATCTTCCCTCACCCCTGGCCACCAGAAGTGTCTCATGACTAGGTGAGCGGTTTTGTCCCTTCCAAAATGACCCGCCGTTGGGTTGTCGTGCATCTGCTTGAGGACCGTACGTCTAAGCTGGGTGGTGGGCAGGTACAGTGCACCCTTGTAGAAAAGCAGCCCCCTGCGTTCTGCAAAGTCCTTTGCCTGCTCCCTCCCCCCTCTCAGTTCTCTGAAGATGCGGTTGGCAAATTCATCCGCTGCCGTCAGTGCTGTGAGTTCTGCCTCGCTCACCACTGCTGCTCCGCAGGACCATGCTGACGGGGGGAAAATGTGCCTTGGTGCTGGTGGCGCCTCCTCCTCCATGTACTCTGGCTTGCGGGAGAGGGCATCCGCCCTGACATTCTGCTCCCCCGGGATGTAGTGTATGGAGAAGTTGAAGTTCGAGAAGAACTCTGCCCACCGTATCTGCCGCTGGTTGAGCACCCTGGCCGTTCTCCAGAACTCCAGGTTCTTGTGGTCTGTGCACACCTGGATGGGGTGCTTGGCGCCCACCAGGAAGTGTCTCCAATGCTTGAACGCCGCGTGGATCGCAAGAAGTTCTTTGTCAAATACCGTGTAGTTGCGCTCGGGCTGTGTCAACTTCCTGGAGAAGAAGGCACAGGGTCTCCACTCCCTGTTGGCGTCCAGTTGCAACAAAATGGCGCCCACAGCTTTCTCAGAAGCATCTGTCTCAATGCGTAGGGGCGCGTCCTGGACCACGTGGAACAGGTTCTGGTCCGAGGCGAACACCCTCTTGAGGCTTTCGAACGCTGCTTGCGCCTCTGGTGTCCACCTGAACTTCTGCTTGCCTCTCAGGCAGTCCGTGATGGGAGCCGTAACGCGAGAGAAGTTCTTGATGAACTTCCTGTAGAAGTTGGCGAAGCCTAGTAGGCGTTGGGCATCTTTGCGCGTCCTGGGGCTGTGCCAGTCCAGGATGGCCTGCACCTTGTCCTTGTCCATCGCCAGCCCCTTGTCTGACAGCTTGTAGCCCAGGAAGTCCACCTCCTTGGTGTGAAACTTGCACTTCTCCAGCTTCACATACAGGTGGTTCTCCTTCAGGCGCTGCAACACTTCCCTGACATCTTTCACATGCTGCACTGGGTCATTGGAATAGATAAGGATGTCATCTAGGAAGACCAAGCAGTTCTTGAAGAGTAGGGACCCCAGGACGTGGTGCATGAAGGCCTGGAAGCATGCTGAGCCCCCTTGCAACCCGAAGGGCATCACCAGATATTCAAAAGAGCCCAGAGGCGTGAACATCGTGGTTTTCCATTCATCGCCTTCCCGGATCCTGATCAAGTTGTACGCCCCCCTCAGGTCGAGCTTGGTGAAGATCTTGCCCCTGCGTGCTGCTGTCAGCAGATCATCCACTCTGGGCATAGGGAAAGCCACCGGTTCCGTCATGCTGTTCAGCCGTCTGAAATCCACCACCAGGCGGCGCTGTTGTGTGTCTTTCTTGTCCACCCAGAAGACCGGGCTGCCCCCTGCTGCCTTGCTTTCTCTGATGAACCCCCGCTTGAGGTTCTTGTCGATGAAAGCGCGCAGATCCTCCAGTTCCTGGTCTGACATGGCGTACAGCTTGGCTGGGGGTATAGTTGCCCCGGGCACCAGGTTGATCTGGCAGTCAAAAGGCCTGTGTGGGGGTAGGTGGTCGGACTCCGCTTCGCTGAAGACCTCCTGCAGGTCCCAGTACGGCTTGGGTATCGCCTCACCCCCTTTGACGTGCATGGTGGCCACCGTGGCTATCGGAGGCCCCTCCCCTGGTTGGCGCTGCATGCAATGTTCCAGGCAAAAGTCCGATCCAAAAGTGATGCATCTCTGGTGCCAACTGATGGAGGGGTCGTGGCGCGCCAGCCAGCTCATGCCCAAGACGATGGGGGGGTCTGAGATGGTGGTGACGTTGAATGCCAGTGTCTCTGAGTGCCTTCCCACCGTCATTCTCATGGGGGGGGTTTGATGAGTGATGGCCCCCCCCAGCAGCTCTCTGCCGTCAATGGTTGCCACGTGAAGGGGAAAATCCAGCTGCAGAAGCTGGATCTGGTGCTCTTCTGCAAAGTTTCTCGAGAAGAAGTTCGCTGAGGCACCACTGTCAATTAAGGCAAGGACTGTCAGGGGATAGCCATTTGGGAGCGTTAGCGTGACTTCTAGAACCACTCCTGCTCTGGGAGGGGTGGGCTGGCTCTGCTCCTCTCTGTGCGGGTGGGCGGGCTGGGGCTGTTCTCTGCTGACTGTGCCTGGCTGCTGCCCCTTGTCTCCTGCAGCCAGGCTTTCCCGTTTCCCTGCTGTGGTGCTGCGTCAGTGGGGGAGGGCACCACCGTTCCCGCCCTTCCTTGCCACTCCCTGCGATGTGGGCAGTCTCTGACGAGATGCTGGGGGGAGTTGCAGAGAAAGCAATTCCCGCCCTTTCCCTCCTTGCGTCTTGGCGCCGCTGGGGTTTGAAAAGCCCGCGCGCGCGCGCTATCAATCTGCATGGGTTCCTGGTCCTGGCTGGCCCCAGGCGTGGCTTGAAAGGGTTGTTGGGGGAGTGGTTTCTCCTGCGACCGTGGGAACCAAGCCCGCTTTGCGCGCGTTGCTTGTTTGTCGCTCCACCGGGATTCCTGTCTCACCCCCACCGCCAGAGCCGCTTTGCTCAGCTGATCCATATCACTGGGCTTTGGACCTCTCGAGAGCTCATCCTTCACGTCCTCATGCAACCCCAAGTAGAACGCCGCTTGCATTGGGGGTGACCCTAATTCCCACCCCAATCTGTGCACCAGCATGGTGAATTTCGCCCAGTACGCGCGAACTGTCATATTTCCTTGGCGTAAATTATGAAGTTCCTCCTTAGTCTGGTCCATATGACTATCGGACGAATACATCGTTCTCAAACCTTCTAGAAATAGTTTGACATCCTTCATGCAAGGATTCTTTGTTGCGATTAACGGTCTTAGCCATTCCCTGGCTGCCCCGGTAAGGTGCTCCACAATAAACGCTACTCTGTGCTCATCATCAGGGAACTCAGCGTGGTGTAGCTCAAGAGCATACACCATCTCAGTCTCAAAGCCCTGATATTCCTTCGGGTCTCCATTGAACTTGCTCACTAGGGTCCCGGCTCTCCTTCCTGGCAGCACTTGGACTTGGGGTGCCCCTCCCGCCTTGTTTTTCTCTGCATCCAGCTTGTTTTGGAGGTCTACCGCCACCGCCCTTAATTCCTGCTCTCTTTCCTGTAGTGCTCTCACCTGTTCCGCCAGTTGTAGCCGGTCGTCCTGGACCTTCTTAGTCTCTTCTTTAGCTGCCTTCAATTCCCCCTGCGCCTGCAGCGACAGCTGCTGCAGTTCTTGCTGGGCTTGCTCCGCGATCTGCCGCCATCTCTCCGCCTCTGACACGCTCATCCCGGCAACTCCAAAGTAGCCCAAAAAAGACTTGGAGGTTGCTGTCACAGTGGCCGGAGTGGACTACTTCAGAGTAACGACGCTACGCAGCTCTGCATTTTTATTCTTTTATTGGTGCTGCGTATTTACAGTGCTGAAGTCATGCTATTTACACGGAGTGATGTGGTCAGTCGGTTTCAGAACCTCCAAGTGACTTTTGGCGCGTCTTTCCCCAGCACAAAAGTCTTGGAAGCCCCATCCTCTTTCCCCTCCTCTTCCGGCGTAATTCTGGAGTTGGGGGGATGGGTCTCCCCCCCTTACTTCCCCCTTCCTGTCCCACCTGGGACCCTGGCTCCGCTACCTTGCCTGAGCCTCGGACCCGACTTCCTGCTTCCCCACTGGAATCGGAGCTCCCTCTGCTTCCCCCTGTGGTCGGTGATGGGCTTGAACTCAGGAGGGGAGGGACTTCGCGATATCCCCTGTCCCTCACAGGTACTATATAACGTAACTCCACCCAACCAAAACTGCTCTGGCTGCTTAAGGCATGATTCTCAAAAGTTTTGCTTTTGACACTAAATCGCTGATGAATTTTCACAGGGATTTAAAAAAAATTAAAATAAAACTAAAAATCGCAAAATGCTGATGCAGGTTCACCCACCCCTAGATACAATGAACACAGTAGAACTTAGGACCATTGTGCACGATTGCGCAGTTAGCCTCCCTAACTGCAAAATGTTTTGGTAATAAATAAATAAATAAATACAGCTTTTTCAAAGCATATGAGTGCTACACAATAAACATAACAGTTAGTTATGCTTGCAGTGTTTGATGACCCCGAGTACTCTATTCAGGGGGGGGAAGTGTAGTCAATGAACTTTTGCACCATGAAGGCTGCAAATGCTTTGGAAATCCATATTGGCAGGGGCTTCATATTAAGCTTAATGCCTCTCTCTGATGAGAACAGGTCAGACAGTCAGCACCAAGAATTGGATTAGAAATTCTGGCTTAAAATTTGCAGAGTTCCACTTAAATCCTAGCTGAGCATACATACAAGATAATATAAATCACTCTCCAGGTACTGTAATTCAATACAGAATGTGGCTATTTAATCCTACGATTTTAACTTTGGGGCACCCCTGCCGCAAGCAAGCAAAGCTGCCTATTGTGCTATCATGGCCTCACAAGCTAATAGCAAATTTTCCATTACCTTTTATCTGTTGAGGGTCAGGTGGCTTTTACATAGAGACCTAACAGAAAATAGGATGTGCAGTCTGGGCCTTGCTATGGCCTCTTACACAGTGTAGAGAGAGAATTATGCTATCACTCCAGATTGCATGTGGCACAACTCCTCATAAGCTTCCCTTTACTGAATAAAGTAAACATACTAACTAGGGGTAGAAGCTTTGATTGTCAGATTAGCTGGATGTAGCTTTAGTTGCTTCATCACTGATTGACAAAATCTATTCTGAGAGTCAAAGACAATTTGCAAGGGGTTATTTTTTAGTTTCAGTGTACTATTGAAAAAGAAATATATTGCAGATGGTCTTTTTAACTACGACTGCTTACATAAATTACATAATTCCCACACTTGCTCCAATATCTCTAAGAGTCGCTTATGTTACTTTTTTATTATATAACTTCAGATTGACTAATTCAACTGAAACAAAGGCAGATAGCTAATATATTCTTCAATAAGTTGATAGTGAAACACCTCAGATTACTAATGTGTGGTTAAGTCTTGTAATCATGTGGGGGGGCCTGTCTTTCCTTCCTTTTGCTTCTGTTTCTGTGCAAAGTGACATGCACAGTGGTGGCTCTAAAATAAAATCCAATTAGCCAAAAACCTCGGTACTTAACACATTGTGTGAGAAGGGGCTTTCCAGGTCCACTCAATATCCACAATGCTGGGGAATCACAGCTGTTAAGGACCAGTGGACATAATTCATTCTGATTAAAACTGAGGCCTTTTCATTCAAATTAAAGATCCCTTCGCCACCCATTCAAGCTCAGGGCATTTGTCAGCTTGGTTTCATTTTAAAATCATGCAGCAGTTGCTTTAGAATTGCACTGTTTTCTGAGCACCTGAGTCCACAGATCAACTCAGGATTTCAGGGAGCCCTTGATTTCATTCCAGGTGTCTTGCTAATAGCACAGTCCAACTTAGGAATGTGTAAATCTCACCTGAATCATCTCTATTCACCTAATAGTTAACGAAGTGCTGTTTATGTGCACCTTACACAGGGTTCCAGGGAGTTGCACATAAAGCTGAAATCATGTATTGTCCAAACAACCCCCTGGAACCACCTCTACATCAGCAATCCTATCTTCTGGAGCTGATGCACTGAATGGGTCTTACTGCCCACCCCCACCCCCCATGCAAAGCTCTCTGCCTTGCTTACCTGGCTCTGGGAGACTGTTGCACAGACTCTGGAGTCTCTCCACCTTAAAGGTAAAGGTAAAGGGACCCCTGACCATTAGGTCCAGTCGTGACCAACTCTGGGGTTGCATGCTCATCTCACATTATTGGCCGAGGGAGCCAGCGTACAGCTTCCAGGTCATGTGGCCAGCATGACAAAGCCGATTCTGGCAAACCAGAGCAGCACATGGAAACACCGTTTACCTTCCCGCTGTAGCGGTTCCTATTTATCTACTTGCATTTTGATGTGCTTCCGAACTGCCAGGTTGGCAGGAGCTGGGACCAAGCAACGGGAGCTCACCCCGTCACAGGGATTTGAACCGCCAACCTTCTGATCAGCAAGCCCTAGGCTCAGTGGTTTAACCCACAGCGCCACCTGGGTCCCCCTCTCCACCTTAAGAGTATGTAATTTGTGCAATTCCAACTGGTCAGCTGCTAAGTGTGTAAAGTTGAAATTGTGCAAGTTAAATGCATGCAAGTTGTGAGTTGACTACACAGAGCTGGTGAACACCCCTCCAGCTGAGGTCTAAACTTTGTGCAATCGAAGGAGTGGACCATAAACGTTTATGTCACAATAAATTTGCTAACCTTTAAGGTGCAACAATACTCGTCCTTGTTTCTACTGCAACAGAGACTAACATGGGGAACTTTCTGGAAACTTGAAGATCAGACCATCTGAAAGATGTCCCTTGAACCTATATGTAGACTCAGCAATTTAAAATCTAATATCCATCCCAAAGGTCCTGGCCTAACACATGTTGAATGCATTTTAATAACTCTGACTGATAGCATTGTCTGCATCACGAGCAATTAGAGATTTCTCCTAGTCCCACAGTGAACCATGCCAGTAAGAGCATTGCTTCTATGGCTTTTGTATATAGCGTCCATGCTGGCAGTGCAGTTGTTATGACAATACATATGGAACTGGCACTGCTGTGAGAACTTCATGGGCTTTTGCCATAATTCACCAGCCTTTTTTTTTTTTATTGACGTTCTACTGCAGTTACCTTAAGCAGGCAGGCTGTATGAGATACCTTGCTATGGAAGTCTTCGGTCACCGTATTCGGGACCAGGGAGGATTTCGCCTTCAGACAAATTCTGTCTTGGCGTTTTTGCCTGCCTCAATGCAATTATTACAACTTGCTGGCAGGTAAGGCATTGCGATGGATCCTTATGCTTGTGGGGCAGACAAGTCACAACAGTTCCTAGAGTGTCCACCATAGCTGCCAAGTTATCCCTTTTTTAAAGGGATTTTCCCTTATGCTGAATAGGCTTCCTCGCGAGAAAAGGGAAAACTTGGCAGCTATGGTGTCCACTAACAGGAACTCACCTGGGGAACAGCTGACTAAGTTCCTGTTCCCCCAGACATGCAAATGAGATGGATCAGCTGGGACAAAAGCCCCTAGCCAGCAGCCATTCTCTCTCTTAGCCTTTTCTTCTCCGATGGGAACACATCTCCAGAGAATCTACAATTAGGATGGTTCTCCCTCTTGGCCTGCTGCCAAGAGTGAGACCAGATGGAGTCTTACCTTACTAAGTAGTCTCCACATGTATATACTTGTAACTTTTATAAGCAAGCCTGCCTTTCTGAGATTATGCTGTTAACTCAGGATGAAACTGTAAGTAAACTCTATCTTATTTTATAAACACTGTGTTGTGTATTTCTTTTAAGAGGGACAAAGGGGACTTTGCCAGGAAGTGTAATATTGAAGTATAAAGTATAATATTATTGTACAGGTTTTAGCAAACCTAAACGCACTCACTTTGCTGCGCACAAAAGGGGAATGTCACTCTGCTGATATTGGAAGCTTGCTAACACAAGCTTGGATAGGATCTATCTAATAATATATCCTAATTCACATCCCTAACATTCCCACAATGCTAAGTAGACAGGGAGTTGTCCACCCCCTGTGTCAAAGGATCAGAGTACCCCCTTAAAGGGATCCGGGGAGGTGGTTCTGGCTGGATTCCAGGGTGGGGAGCTGATGGGCCATAGAACTCGCAAAATGGCAGTCTTGTGGTGGTCACCCCAATTTGATGTATGTCATAGGGAGATCCTTAACCTTGGATAACCCTGCCAAATAATCAACTAGCAGATAGGTTTGCTGATTCAGGTTACACACCTGATGCCTCCGCCAAAGCCTGTTAACAGCTGTAATCAATAAAGCTGTGGCCTGTTTAAATCCCAACTGGTTGTGCTGTGGTTACTGCATCTTTATCATGCCTTTGCCCCACCACCCATGACCCCAGTGAGCCTGGACCTGCAACACATGTATTTTAATATATTACAAGCCATGCTTAATTGAGGAAGTTCTGCATGTTAGGCTACAACGAAAAGTAAATCGGGAGTGAATATTAATGCTTTAAAAATGTAATAGTTTTCAGTTGATATCAAATGTTTATTTTCATAGGCTCTGTAAATATACGCAGGAAGTGACATAAGTATTATTCCAGCAAGTTTAAAATTTCATACATCAATACTTGCAGCAAATTCTACTACCTTGTAGCTTTAGGACCATATTCAATTACATTATCTCTTTTAATAACACTAAGTGCCTTTGCTCCTTCAGATGACACAGTGCATTCCAGTAAAACCAAATGAAGCATTTTACTCTTCCTATTACAGGCATGTAAGAGCAAAAGACCCTTTTGACTTACAAAGACAAAGATTTTTCTGATAAGGTGATATTTCTTGTTTCCTATTTCCCCCCTAGATCATTGATTGCTTATCTGACATTTCTCTCAATTTCATACTCTGGAAGAGGAGGGAGTTATTTCTGCCATTAATAGACTACTGAAAAAAGATACCATATTTCCGGTTACAAGGCCCTTCAAACATTTATTCCCCCTTCAAACATTTATTTCAGTGAGCCAACCTGACAGTGATGTGGGATTGAGGACTGCCGTGATCATTCTGTGATATTATGGCAGTGGACAAAGCTGTATTGCAGGGGTCCCCAGACTACGGCCCGGGGGCCGGATATGGCCCAAAGGCCTCATTTATCCGGCCCCACAGCCCACTGCCGCCGCCCACTTTTACCGGTGTGGCGTGGCACAGCTGCCCACTTCCAGGCTGAAGGAGCACCGGAAATAGCTTGCATGCATGCACAAGCGTCATTTCTGGCGCACTTTCGGGTTGGAGGAGGCCTGTGCGCATGTGCACAAGCTATTTCCGGTGCTCCTGCGACCCTGAAGTGTGCCAGAAATAGCGTGTGCACAGCCCAAAGCGCTGTACGTTTGGGGACCCCTGCTGTATTGTAACTTTTGAATAAAGTTTAAATAACCACATTTATTTCCTCACCAGGCAACTACAGCATCAAGCGGCAACCTTCCTGTTTGAATGGTGAGGTCTTTCATATCGCCTCACATCACCTCAGATACAATGGTTTTCAGCGGGGTCAATTGAGTAATCAGGTCCTAAGAAACCAGGTGATAGGTGTGTTATGAGTAAAGCAGCCCTACATCGGATTGATTAGATTGCTCTGGGAATCCTTGCCTGGAAATAAAAGTATAATTGGAATAATCTCTTCAGGCTGAACATTCTAATGAAAAAGTGAAAGAATAGCATTAAGAAGTGGAGGGAAAGTAACTGCACTAATTACTCCAGAGTTATGAGTTTATCCATAGTTAAATATCTTCTCTCCAAGCATTTATTTGGCATTCCACATCCACTGAGCATGTTCTGCCTTCATTGTTGGACTCCCCCTGCCTAATACATTCAATTTAGGCCCACCCCACCAAATATTATTTGTATTTCTGCAAATGTTGTGTGCTGATCTCTCTTGTGTGTGGTGCTATGATAAAGCAAAGGTAAAGGACCCCTGGATGATTAAGTCCAGTCAAATGGCGACTATGGGGTGCGTCACTCATCTCGCTTCAGGCCGAGGGAGCTGGTGTTTGTTCATAGACAGCTTTCCAGGTCATGTGGCCAGCATGACTAAACCTCTTCTGGCACAACGGAACACCCTGACGGAAGCCAGAGCACACAGAAACACTGTTTACCTTCCCGCCGCAGTGGTACCTATTTATCTACTTGCACTGGCATGCTTTCGAACTGCTAGGCGGGCAGGAGCTGGGACAGAGCAACGGGAGCTCACCCCGTTGGGGGATTCGAACCACCAACCTTCCAATCAGGAAGCCCAAGAGGCTCGGTGGTTTAGATCACAGCGCCACCACAATATGAGGTGCCATTTGGCTACATATGGAGTGTCACTCAGAGAATGGAGACTGCTAATAGCACATGACACATCCAGATAGCTTTGAAGTCATATGGGTTTTGAAGAAGCAGGAGAATACCTAAGAAAAGGAAGCATTTCACCAAAGGCCATTCCCACCTGCTCCATTTAATGCAGATTATGGGCATACTTAGGAACAATGCCATTCCAATTTAACTAAATCTATAGCCCCTTTGCACCAGCTTTTTAAAAGCATGAAATATTTATAGCTTACTGTAACCAAGGCTGCATTTCCTAGCTAACAAAGAGGTTTTTTTCTCTCCTGGTATCTCCTGGTATTTTCATCTGTATTTTTGCACTAAGGTGCTTAGAAATGTATGGCTCAATGAGAAAATATAAACAATAATGGAACAGTACTGGACTCTATCTCTCGCTCTGAGAGAGAACTTTTCATTTCTGAATTCGTTATATTTTGGAAGGGATTAATTTAATTCTATATAAAAACCTTACAAACAAGTTCCTGAGTAAATCTGGGGGGGGGGGAAGGACTTTTATTTGAACACAAGTGGTTGACTAAGGCATGTTTCTCACACATTTTTCACATGAACGGCATATGCAGAATAATTTTAACAAAGTTGAGGATTAAAAGCTCTGGTGATTTCCTACTGCCTTTGACCTAGTTGGACATTTCTAGCTTGAATGATGCGAAGACTACATGATTTGCCTTGAAGCTTCTTTTTTTAAAAAGTAAAAAGTAAAAGAAAAACCACCTTTTCTTTATATAAATAAACCCGAGGAAGAGGAGATAATGGTGGGAAATGATGTTCATTTCAGAACTTCAGGAACATATGTTCTGGGGGGGGGGGTCTACTGGGTTCAATTTCCAGTTGTGCCAACACTCCAACACTTATCCCAATTTTTCCTATGTTCGATTTACTTTTCATCAGGGCAAAATAATCTGTGGATATTTGTGCAGCTAAGCAACCTGGACAAACATCCGTGGGGGTGGGGAAAAGTGTCATCATATAATTTAGTCACTAGGTGACACTGGTATTAGTTGTAACCAGGTGGAATCAGTAACTTCCTGTTGCTGTTATGTTCTGGAAGAGGCAATAGTGTATTATATAGCTTCCTGGTTGTGTTTTCCTCCAAGCTTTCCATGATGGAAGGAGCATAAATGTAAGAGAGAGGGCTTGCAGAGAGCAGCCCACTCTGCTTACTTCCATCAGATGGGAGAGCAGCAGCAAGAACATCAAGGCAGGAAGGAGGTTCCAGGGCTCTAGCAGCATACCAGAGCCTCCACTGCAGTTGGGAAGCAGAGAAGAAGGGGTGGAGCCAGCTGCATCAGAGGGTGGAAAGGAGAGGGAAGAATCAACGGCAGCTGAGGAAAAAGGTTTGACACAATGGGGATCCCGTAGCGCCAGTAGGAGGGGCATTTTGGGGACCAGTCTTAAAGGCTGGGTCAGAGCCCGCCAGAGGCTATTGCGGGCTTCTGCCCCATGCAGAGCAGACATGATTTGAGAAATATCACCACTGTATATAGCATGCACAATAAAACTCTGAAAAGCCAGACGATGTGTAGAGTGCTTACTCAGGAGTAGCCAACACCCATCTGTGACAATAAATATTGAATATGCTCAGGGTTGTTGATGCACATCCAAATATGGATGTTCGTTGGCACAGAATTACTCTCAATAGGATATACATTCCAATGTTTATTACTCCCATCCACAGCTAGTCAACAACACACAAAGACTGGCCTGCTGCTACTATATTTAGGTTGTTGGTTTTTTTCCGAGGAAAAAAAAAATCCAAATAAATATTTCACCTGTGCTGAAGTTGTTGGGGAAACCAAGGATGTAGGGGACACTCTAACTCTATTTGGGCATTTTTCTACTTGTGTATTCAATGCACAAAGGGGGAGAGAGCAAGTACAAGCCTGCTAATTCCCATCCCACAGCCATTCGTCTCCAGGAGCTGGAGGAATAACCTCTGCTACAGAGAACCTACCCGACTTATATAAACTCCAGGTGTAATTGAGGACCCTGGAAAATTAGGATAACCTATCATGACAGGACTCAACAAAAAAACTCTGCTGCTGTAGAAGGATTGCAGCAGGGACAGTGACAATATTAAAGGGGTGAGCAGAATGAAATCAACAATTAAAAACGATATTCCAAATACAAAATACCACAAGTCAGTAGATTAATGCACCAAATGTATGCCTGAGTAGGAATCTTGTGGATTTTCTGAGACTGTGGGCAGGTAAGGGAGAACACCTTGAAGGAATAATGCTGGAGATTTCATAAATCCACAAGCCTAGGTTAATTTAAAGAAAAAAATAATTTTATCTTCATAGGCTTGCCTGTCTTATTGTCTGCCTGCCTCTGCCTCTCAATATTATGCACATTAGTGACCCAACTGGTGTAACTTTTCCCTTCAGCTTCCTTTAGGTGAAATCTTGTTTTTTCTTTCCTCCATATACCACAGTAGGCAATTTTGTCTGTGTGCCTGCTCAGGCAGATGAGTGAGCAAAAGAACCCAACTAGGTCCCAGGGAGAGAAGTGTAACCAGCCTCTGTTAAATCCCTTCTGAGCGCTTGTGGTCTAGGAGACAATTTGCTACAACAGAGTTAGTTGGTGGGCATCAACTGTAATAGGCCAACTGGGACCAAATCCTTCAGCTATTTAGGTTTAAGTCTACCCTGGGGCTTCTATCAGTGCAAGTTAGAAAGATGATTATTCGCAGAATGGGCCAGTGTGGTTGCAGCTTTGTTGCTTCTGATGGACCCATCAAAAAGATGGGTTTAATTAGAATTTCAGCTAACTTCCTTCTGCAGTAAAGTTTTTTTCTTCCCCAACCTAACTTAAATGGAAAAGGGGAAATGAGGGCACAGCATCTTTTGCACTCTTTGGTTTTTTTAACCTCAAACTACAGCAGACTTTATTTGCTCATTATGGGAGCAGACAGACTCTCCACCACCGCGGGATGAGAAGCTGGCTTAACTACAGTGCAAGGTGTGGGCGACTTGTGAAACTGTGATTAATCTAAAATGGAAGCAGATGCTTCTAATCTCTTCCTCACAAACAAGCAGGAAGAGAGAGGAGCTCAGAAGGTGCAAGCCCAGGGCTCGCTGCAACTTATACTCATCATGCTATATCCTAGGCTTTCTCAATCTCCATGATCCTTAGTTAGCAGGACCAGTGGTCAGGGATGATGGGAATTGTAGTCTCAAAACATCTGGAGGGCCGAGGTTGAGGAAGCCTGCTATATCCTGTTCTAGCGCTCCATCAAAATGAGGCCAGGATTTGTTTATTTATTATTTTATATTTATTGGTCACCTCATCATATAGTGACGTACAGTAAATTTATCACAGCAATTTTTCAAACAATGTCAGAATATACAAATCCATGCCAAACCAGCCTAAATGAATCAAGGAAAGCTAAACACAGCTCCTTTTAAAAGGTAAGCCCAAACCATCCTGAAGAATTAACCAATCATCATCGAGCAGCAGCATAGACCGTACTAAAAATGATGATAAAATATAATAAAAGGCGGTCATGTTAAAGTTATCAAAGGGTCTGGGAGAATAAAAGAATTTGCCTTGTGCTCAGCGGGCATTAATGTGTGGCACTAGGGAATCCTTTCCCTCTGTCAGGAGTGCCCAGGTTCCATGTATCTGATCCTCTGGAGATAAGGAGGAGGAAAGAGGGAGGAGGAGGAAACCATCCATTCATAGTGTTCATGATATAACCAACAAGTATATCTCAAATATGAACATCTAAAATATGGAAACGTAAACAGAACATTAGGGTGTTGTGCTGGACTAGGATCAAGGTTCAAATCCCTATTCAGTCATGAAGATCAGCGGGTGGAATCAGAGTCTCTCTCTCTCTCTCTTTCTCTGCCTAACCTACCGGTACCTCATGGCCTGGTTGAGGTAGAAGTGGGCATGTGGCCACCGTGAACTCCTCATAGGAAAAGTGGGATATTAGCATAAAAATAAGTGAAATGAAATGAAAAAGACACTTATCAAGGAGCCAGGATTGGCGCCCTCAGTGGCAGATTCAGGCCTGTTCTGCCTTACATTCAAGGTGTGACCCAAGAACATGAATGTGAATATGTAACTAAAACACCGGGTGGGAGCTGCCTAGAACACCTCAAGGTTGTTGATTTAGGATAGGCATTTTACAATCTCTGGAATAAGGCAGGGTCTCATGGTAGTGTAAACAAACCATAAACCTTTCATGAGGAAAATACACCCCCCCCCTGTCATAAATCCACTCATGAATAAGTGCCGTTTTATCCTTTAAAGGCCCGCGCATGTGATACAAGCTTGAACATTTACAATGCACTTTAAATCAACAAGGTGATTCATTTTACCTGTGCCTTCCCCTAAAGTAAAAGCTAAGTACTATGCCATGGCGCTCATTAAGATGCTGATAAATGCTAGCACTTAAATGCATTTCTAAATACACATGGCGAGACACAGAGTATGGTTATATCAGCACTACAAGACAATTTTGAAAGAAAAGTCCTCAAAGTGGGTGGGGGGCAGTTTCCTGGAAGATACAGGGAGGGCACAAGCGGGGTACCAACAGTGGCATGGGAAGTGGTGAGGACTGTGGCAATGCCACTGGGAAGTGGGATGATCTTTTTTTATAGTGGCCAATCCTCTATAAGCCTTCCCAAGAGCTGTCAAGTGTGGTTTATGGACAGTGAGTGGAATCCTGTGTAGTGGTAAGGCAATCGTTCAGTCAGCACAAAGTTTTGTGATTGAGTAGTGGGACTTTCCCTCCCTCCTCCTCCCTGCACCCTCTCCTAAATCTGTTCTAGGGGCTCTATCAACCCTGCGGAGAAGATTTGGGGAGGGTGCTTGGGCAGTAGAGAAAGGAAAGTCCCATCATGGCAAGTGGAAATCCTTGTGCTGATGGGAACGTCTTAGTGGGTGGGGTATTGGCCAAAGAACCCTAAGAAGGAAGAGAAGGAGCTCTGAAGTTGCCCACCAGCCGTTAGCTCCTGGACAACAGACTAAACAAGCACACAGACCACAGTCTTCCCCATTATGGGGAGATGTACTGTATTTCTATTTAAACTATAGCAATTAATTCTATATTTTGCATCTGCCTATCATAAATCAACATACACAAATTTCATGCAACTTCATGCCCTCTGCCATTTACCTTTTGGGTGATGCACTTCTAACTTTTTTACTATCTTAGCAGGAAGGCGTTTGAGAAGGTGTGTCTTGACTAAAAGATAATAATTTCAAGTGCAAATGAAAAGTCCTATTCAATAAGAGCAAAGGTCCAGCCAGTTATTTTGAAAGAAGCCCACCAATGGAGCCCTTCTCTTAAGGTTCCTCCTTAGGAACTGATACTCAAGAGCTTTACTGTCCCTGAACATGTCATCTCCATTCAGCAAATGGCCATTGATAAGCCCACCCTCCATGAATCTGTCCAATCTCTTTTTGAAGCCCATTTGATATGCTTTTAAAACAGGCACTTTGTCCTGTTTCTTACAGCAAACTTAACACTGACTGTTATGTGATGCAATCCACAGAAAGCTAGGAACACCAAATCCCTTGAGCTAACAGCCTTAGGTCTCAGGCCTGCCTCGGCATGTGTGCATGCGTTAGCTTTCCGGCAAAATTGTGGAAAGGGAATGCTGGCACTTTCAAACAAGCACATGTATTCTGCAGAGGTACAGTGCCAATGAGAGCATTGTGCTGGCAATCCTGGCTTGGCCAGGGGTTCAAGCTTCAGTGGAATCATCAGGACGTATGTGCCTGGGTTGGCCCTACTGTGAGGCAGAGTGAGGCAGCTGCCTCAGGCAGCAAATTCTGAGGGGTGGAAAGTGGCTAGAAATGTGAGCCATGTGGTCTGCCCTGCAGCCCATAGGCTGGCTTGCTGCCCTGGCATGGCCAGCGCACCAATGACATATCCTGAGGTGACCTGCTTCAGGCAGCATGTTCCACAGCGGGCGGGAGATCCCAAGGCAGCCATGGTGGCAGCTGCTTTCAACTCAGGGAAACTGAAGATGCAGCCAAAAGTTGAGGAGAGCCTCATGCAATGCCCTCTTTTTCACCTCTATTCTTGGTGAAAAGGAGTTGCTCCCATAGAGAATCTGTGTTGCTGCTGGTCTCCTCTTACCCTGCTAGGGCATGGGCCCAGATCTATGGGGCTGTGTTGGTGGCATGTCTTGCCTCAGATGCCAGAAGGTTTCGGGCTGGCCCTGATAAGTATTAAGTGGTTATTCTGCTTTCAGACAGATGTAGGCATGCCAACTATCTTCTGGATCATGGCCACAGGTTGTGTGTGTGTGTGATCATTCCTCTGTTGAAAGATGGCGGCTAATATAGCTGAGAAACAATTGTGTTCTCACAGTGGAAACTGTCTCTACTGCATCATCAACAGCCTGATGATTTGCAGGATGTTTTAAAGCAACACCTCAACAAATCACTGGTTGTAATTTATACATATACATTAGCTCATTTCATTTTGTCCTACAAAATAAGAGACAGCAATTCCTGATTTCTGTTTTGAGATCTACCCCGGTATCCTAAGGATGCCATTTCTCTTTAAATGACCTTGTGGGTACCAAAGCTCACCTACAACCTCATTTATGAAGCATGCAAGTGCTCTTTTTTCTCTTTGGATCCTTAACAAACACACACACACACACACACGTTTCAAACCGATAACTTTATATTCAATGACATTTGCAAGTAAATGTGATTGCTAGAGAAATAGAGATGAAAGTCTCATTGATTTGAATTGAAAATCGAAAGGAAGCTTTTCCTGAAGTTCAAATGCTGCATCGCAAATCACAGGAGTCATTAATTCCAGCATGCAAGCACTTTTCAAAATGGGCTCTCTTGATGTAACAGGGGAGCTTAAGCTGTGGCACGGGAACTGACAAGAAAGGCCAAATAATTGATTGTGCTTCATTCATTAAACCAGCATGGTCTTCACACCTTTTTGGTTCTGTGCCAGCTCTGCTGCCCTGCCTCTTTTTGTTGATGCAGCACATTTTTCTACATAATTTCTTGTCTGTAACTTAGGAGGTCAAGTATAGCTGCTGTAAATTAAAAACAAAGTCCAAATGCTTCCCTTTTCTGTATATATAATTGAATTAACAGAAATAAAGCTGAACTTCCACTCAGTCCAATATTGCACTGAAACCTCTTCCCTTTGTAAGTGTATGCATGCTCAGTTGTATGCATACTTAATAAGTAACTGTATAACCTTTGGAAGACATCTGAAGGCAACCCAGAATAGGGACATTTTTAATGTCTGATGTTATATTATGGTTCTGTATATGCTGGAAGCCACCCTGAGCGGCTGGGGCGACCCAGTCAGATGGGCAGGGTACAAATATATAATTATTATTGTAAGTAGAGCTATGTGTCATCAGCGTATTGCTGACGAGGTACCCCAAAGCTCCAGATGACCCCCAATCATCAGTTTCATGTAGATTTTAAACAGCATGGGGGGGGGATAAAATCAAACCCTGAGGAACCCCACAGAGAAGGTCCCATGGGACCAAAGAGCACTCCCCAAGCATCTCCTTCTGGGAAAAAAACCTCTTCTAAGTAGGACTGGATCCACCACAAAGTGGTGCCACCCACCCCCAATTCAGATAGCCACTCCAGAAGGATACGACGGCTGATGGTAGTGAAAGCCACTGAGAGGTCAAGGAGAATTAACAGGGACACATTTCCCCATCACTCTCCTGATGGAGGTCATCATACTGGACAATCAAAGCAGTTTCAAAACTGGGCCTAAACCCCAATTGAAATGGATCTAGAAAATCATCTTCCTCTAGAGTGCCTGGATCTGTAAACCAATAAGAGAGAGATACAAAACAGGACTCCTGATGTTGACTGGATTCCATGGGAGGGAAGTCAAGTTCAGGAAGTAGAGTCTTAACTCATTTAGTTTGCTTTTCTATAATATCCCATATATACAAATCAAGGATGGCCAACCTGTGGGGTTCCAGATGTTGTGTGACTCCTGTCAGGCTCAGCTGATGGGATAATAACATCTGAAGGACCACAGGTTCCGCATCCTTGCTATAAAACCTATAATATGGATTTATAGCCTTCCTCTTTTTAAGGACAGCAACAACTTAAGAGCAGGTAGGTAGCCGTGTTGGTCTGACATAGTTGAAACAAAATAAAAAAAAATTCCTTCCAGCAGCACCTTAGAGACCAACTAAGTTTGTCATTGGTATGAGCTTTCGTGTGCATGCACATGAAAGCTCATACCAATGACAAACTTAGTTGGTCTCTAAGGTGCTGCTGGAAGGAATTTTTTAAACTTAAGAGCAATCATCAGTGTTGATGTTGTCCTTACTGGGCTACCTGGTGAATAAGGCTAAATATAGGAAAGGAATTACTCCAGAGCCATAGTTTCTGCCATTAGCATTTGAACGCAGTGCTCCTATTCTGGAATAGCATTTGGATGAAGAAAACAACATTTGCATCAAATAGTGCAATAGGTTTGCTCCCTTTAAAGCACTCTATTTTTGAACAACCCACTGCAATGCTCAATATACATCCCCTGATATTCAATTAAAAGCATGTTTCAGAAATTAAATTACAATGTGGTTTTAGCAGAAGGTATGAAATACTGCATTTGCCCTGGCATTCAAGGAAAGGCTGTACTTAGCAATTTGCTTAATGGCTCCAAGCATGTGATCTCAACTTAATAAATGAAAGTGCCCTCAGCTAGCACAGAATCTACTGGGGAGAGATGTCCTATATAAGGAAAGGATTAAATGATATTAATTTGCTGCACACCATGTAACTGTCAATATTTTTAAATGGAGGGTTGCCATCATCTCATTTCTGCCAAAGGTCACATGTGTCTTCCAATGCCATCTGTGTTTTACACAGCTGCAATTTCAAAGATACCTGAAGATTCATGAAGCTTCAGGGCCACCTCAATGGTACATTGTAGTGAATCACCTTCCACATGTAGCAAGATTTTTTTAAAAAACTAACAAAGGACTTGCATTGCCCTTCCCCAAATGCACGGAATACGTATATTTCAAAAACGAGAGTGACTCTGTTTATGAAATTGTAGCATCAGAGTTGCCTTCTACATCCCTGCTTGTCTGATTCTGTGTGCAAATGTCTGCTTCCACACTTTCAAAGATTTAGGCCCTGCCAGCTTGCAAAGTCAGAGAGTGAGTCTATAGTGTTTTTTGATCCTTCTGTACAACCTGGTTTTGTTGAATTGTCAGAATTCAGCCAGCACTGAAACAGACCCCATGGCTTATATCCCAAGGGGTTTTGTGCAAGCAGAGCTCCCACAATTGTCACCAATCCTCCCTATTGGACTACAGCCTCCATGCTGCTCAAGAGCAGGCTTCCTCAACCTCGGCCCTCCAGATGTTTTTGGCCTACAACTCCCATGATCCCTAGCTAGCAAGACCAGTGGTCAGGGAGGTTGGGAATTGTAGTCTCAAAACATCTGGAGGGCCAAGGTTGAGGAAGCCTGCTCAAGAGGTTTAGGGAAGCTTTTAATGTTTGATTCTATTTTAAATATTCTGTTGGGAGCCGCCCAGAGTGGCTGGGGAAACCCAGCCAGATGGGCAGGGTATAAATAATATATCATCATCATCATCATCATCATCATCATCAAGGTTACCCCCACACTCAGTTTTTTTTGGGGGGGGGGAGTACTGCAGTGAGTGGCGAGAACAGCAAAACCCACAGTCACTACCCTGTACAAGTGGAAGTTCTTTCCACTCATATGCTACAGAACCTTTGGATGCTACATATTAGCTTTGTTTTGTTCATTAAATGTATTTCTAGATTGCTATTATCAAGATTTCAGCTTGAATGAGAATTGTAATATTTGGAGGAGTGGAAGCTTTTTCATTCATTACCAGTCCAAATGTTTCGGCAAATTAAGCTGCAGCTCAGAACTATGAACATGGGGTGGGGGTGGGGGTGGCCTTGGCTCAAAGCCCTGGACTGTGGCACCCTGAGTTCACCTTCCCTGCTGCTGTCCTTAATCAGCTTCTGGGGGGTCATCCTTTGGGCCAAGGCCAACTCCCTCCAATGTTGGCCAGAGTAGTTGAGCCCAGTGAAAATGCTCCATCCCACTAGGCAGCCAAAAAGTTCAGAATCATTACAGGGAAAATCTTCAGAGCAAGGGACACTTTTGGGAGAAGACCTGCAGCTTTTACTTTGGGCCAGTCACCAATGTATTGCAGGAGGTTGGTCTAGATGACAGTTGGGGTCCCTTCCAACTCTACAAATCTATGATTCTATGGTGAAGCAGCATGAAAAAAAAGCTGCATGTCACCTTCCCAGCTGCACAATTCCTCTGCAACGGGTAGATGATTCATTGGAGGGAGGGTGCCCTATCCTCTAGCTGCTAAGAAAGCACTAAAGGTAAAGGTAAAGGGACCCCTGACCATTAGGTCCAGTCGTGACCGACTCTGGGGTTGCGCGCTCATCTCGCATTATTGGCCAAGGGAGCCGGCGTATAGCTTCCAGGTCATGTGGCCAGCATGACAAAGCCGCTTCTGGCAAACCAGAGCAGCACATGGAAATGCCGTTTACCTTCCCGCTGTAGCGGTTCCTATTTATCTACTTGCACTTTGACATGCTTTCGAACTGCTAGGTTGGCAGGAGCTGGGACCAAGCAACGGGAGCTCACCCCGTTACAGGGATTCGAACCGCCAACCTTCTGATCAGCAAGCCCTAGGCTCTGTGGTTTAACCACAGCGCCACCTGGGTCCTACTCACTACTCACTACTCACGAGCAATTAGCACCTTCCCTGACTCAATATGCCTTACTCATGTGTGTGACACAAATGATCCTGCCTTTGTTAATAGATTCAGCGGAGAAAATCACTCTCGACACTAAATTTTAAAATTAGATTATTTTTAATCTGAGGGTAACTTTCCAGAGGGAATTGCGTTGACACTTTCAAATTACTTCACTTGGGATCTCAAGTCAAATTAGAACAGAAAAGCATTTGATGGAAAAGGCCACTTTGTGAAGTAATACATTTTACAGTTATTTTTTACGCCACTTTTACAATCTATGGTTTGCCAGTCCAATCATACGGAAAGGTAATCCAGTAAAAAAAAAAAAAAATTGGGGGTGGGGAGCAACATTAATATTTTCATATCATTTCATACATCTACTTGACTGGCGACAGGTAAATACCCCTTGGCAGATGTTGTATTTCAGTAAAAAGATGAACTTTAGGACAGAATTTTTATCTGAGGCATTTGCAATAAGATATATATCTATATATGGATAGGCAAGTATAATCTCAGTTAGATGATAGCTTGTTTGATTGGATTACCAGGATACTGAAATATTTCTACAAACTATTGGAAATATTCATATTAAAACTCTGTAATCTGATATGGCCGGGCACTGCTGATAGTTTGAGATAGGTCAGCTTAGTTCATGGGTAGCAAACATGGTCCCTTCAAAACATTGATGGGCTCCAACTTCCAGCATCCCTAACACTGACCCTGATGGCTGAGCTGATGAGAGTTGTAGTCCAATAGCTGGAGAGCAGTATGTTGACTAGCCCTGGTTCAGTTACTAGCAGAGTTATTTGTCAGCTTTGGTGTGGATGGGAAGGAAATAATCCCTCTATAATCAGAAAGTCCAATACGCCAAAAGAGGAAGGGCAACATATAATGTTTCTATATACGGTATGCATTTACCACTTAAGTTTTATTTGTGAGCCAAATTTTCACAAGGTTCAGCTTTTGTATTGAAATTTGCAATTTCAACCCACAAGAATGTTTCATCCAGCTACACTGCACCTTACATGAAGTTTCCCTGATAATTTAAGTTGTGCCAAAATGAAAATTAAACTAAACAGGTGGATCTGCCTCCATTCTGCAAGTGCTTTTTAAGAATGTGTGAACTGACTGCTGAATCAGAGCAAAGTCCCTCTAGTCCAGGAGTAGATCTCTTAAGCCACCAAAGTTTGACTGTTTTTTTAATCTGTGCAACCAGTCACTCCCATTTTCAGCCATTTCGCATGGGGGCTATGTTCCTGGCCCCCGCACATGTTGGCTGAGTGCGTATAAGCATGCCCCACCCTGTTCCAGCCCACCCTGGCATCATTACACCATAGCTGCCAAGTCTCCCGTATACTCCGGGAAATCCCCGTTTTTCCAGCTGTTCTTAGCTGAAAAAAACGGATTTTTTTGTTTTTCCCTGGTTTATTCTGGCGAGGCGGCCATTTTGGAACTGGGCAAAGCAGCATCAAAAGTCACTTCTGAGCATGCTCCGCCCAGTTCCAAAATGGCAGCAGCGCTACTTCCGGTCTGCTACTTCCGACCCGGTCCCTTATTTCTCAGACAGCAACTTGGCAGGTATGCATTACACCCCATTTTGCCCTCCTCCCATTCTTCCTTCTTCCGGGTCAATAGCACACCATTTGGACATGCCTAAAATGGTCACTGTCTGTACAAACTTCCACTTCCTGTTTGCAGATTTCAGCTTTGTAAACACAAAGCATTTACTATGTGAACAACTCACAGTTCACTGTATTGTGAGTCCCTGTGAGGCAGCTTCCAATGGAGGCTCTAGCAGTTGAACTAGGGCCAAGGATTCAGACAGCAAGGGGACAGGTCTGATTACTCATCTTACCCTAAGCCTAGCCAACCCTACTTAATTGCTGGTAATCAGTAACATTGTTGTTGTTGTTGTTGTTGTTGTTGTTGTTTAGTCGTTTAGTCGTGTCCGACTCTTCGTGATCCCACAAAGAGTAATAATCAGTAACATTATGGCCTCTTTTTATCCATTCTCTGCTGCCAGAGGCCAGACATCTGCACATCTCACATGGGCAAAAGCAGACTCTTGCTTTGTCCCTCCCTATTCCTGCTTTGCTCTTTAGACTTTGCGCCCCTTCTGCCGGCTCCTCATGCCTTTGAGCCTTGCTACATGCATCTCTCCTTGCAGTTTCCACCTCATCTGCTTCTAGAATTGACCTCATCTTGGCTCTCCAGTCCACAACTTCACCTTGTTCCCGAGACAGATGCTTTCATCAGCTTACCTATAACTGGAATAAGATAGCTCTGCAAAAAATCCAAGTCTTTTTTTCTACCTCCTAGTTTGCCCATACCATCTAGCATACCCTCCAAAATTTCTCCAATGAAAACAGGGATATCCTAAGGAAAGGTGGGACATTCAGTGATCAAATCAGAAGCTGAGACAGCTTCTCTAAGTCAGGGACAACCCTGGAAAATAGGGACACTTGGAGGGTCTGCTCTAGAGAGACAGCAGGACAAACACAGGACTCTCCTGTGTAATTCAAGTAATCTTGGCCATATGCTGTTAAACATGGAAGCTCCATTTAGCTATTGGGCAAAGATTTACACACAGCAGAACTTTCTCCTCTCTTTCCCATGTGTGCACCCCACACCCTCCCCACATTCAGAGCATGGGGGGGGGGCAGAACAGATTTTGAAGGTATGTGGAGGTGCAATTTCCATTGCACAAGGGTGATCCTTTCGCTGATGGAATAAGCTACTTAACACTACTTCGGATACAACCCATTAGATGTTGAATTTATTCAACCTCTTTGAGGCACTTAGAATTAAGACCGTATTTCATATAAGAAAATCAACACTGCCTTTTCTGTAAAGTTATGAACACCAAACCCTGGAACTAAAGTGTTCCATAAAATAAATATATGCATCAGGTTGGGCAACTTTTTCTAGCCTGTGGTCCACATTCCCTCCTGGGTGACTTTTTTTTTTTTAAAGCAAACTTTTTAATGAATTTTTGTTAAATATAAAAACATGTACACATCAGGTGGAAACAGATAAGTAACAAAGCGGCTTTCCAGGGGCCACAGTCTAATAGTGGATGGGGCTAGAGCAGAAAAGTGGATAGAGCAATGAGATTCTTACCTTTGTTTTGTAGGCTACATTCCAGACATACAAAAATCAGAAGGTCGCCCACCCACCCAGCTCCATCCATGCAAGCAAAAGGCATTATATCCAACCAGGCAAAAGCATTTGAAGAAGGGCTAGTGAGGGATGTGGTCTTGCCAAGGGAATGGTGCCTGGAAAGGAAGCATGGCTTGGGGAGAGTCCCAAAGTTCAGATACAAAGACCTGGATAATTTCTGGTCTGTGACCGTAATAAATTGATTGATTGATTGATTGATTGATTCATTTGTTCATTCAAAGATCCAGATAGCCAAATTTGGGCCCTGTGCCTGAGGTTCCACATCCCTGGTTTACGTTTTGCTAAAAACAAACACAAATCTAACAACACCTCAATATTGAACTATTCCCCGAATTTGCATGTGTGTGTATGAAATATGTTCTGCCAGCTATAGAAAATATTAGCAACCAATTTCATTGTTGTTGTGAAGTATATTCATGGACTGGTGTCACTGCAGGCAGATGCTGAGGACTGTGGAAGTTCATAGTCCTTTGCACCTGTCCTTTTCATTAATATCATTCCCTTGGGTAATGCCACCCTTTCCCCTAACCTTTACAATACAAGTCACGAATAATGAAAGTGTTTGTCGAGAACCACTATGGCATTTCTGAAGGCAGAAGATCAACATTCAGCACAGAAAACTAACCAGAGCAGGCTTTGCTGATGCACGCAACAAATGGATGGTGCCATTTTGCTCAGAGTATTCCTTTATTAATGAGATTCAACCCCTTTAGTGAACTCAGAATGTAATTGGTCAGCAGTCAAGATTCTTTCTTCAGTCTGAGTCTGTCAATAAAATTTAATTCCTTCTGGGAATGTACTTAATTTAATAGATAATAAAGCTTCTCTGGTATATGTATATAGTAGCTTTTCTGTTTTAGAAAGATCTTGAAACATTATAAATTACAATAGTCCATTAAAGTGCAGGCATAATTTCTAATAATGTGTATGTTTCAGAAAGGGCTGTGTCCATTAAATTTCATCTAAGTGTTTCAGAAGGGGTGGGGGAACTACTTTGGTAAAATATTTGTGTAGGATTAGGAAATGTTTGCTATCCTTTAAAAAGGTTTTTAAGAACAAATGACCCCAAATCCCTCAGTTCACATTATCCTGCACACCCTTGAACCTAGATGTTTTGCAACACTAAAATGTTTGATGTCTGTTTTTGATTCCCTCTTTCAAAAACCCTCCTTCCTGGTTTAAGCCCTGTCACTGGGGGGCAATATTTGTACATTAAATTCATTACACGTGACAGCTGGATTCAAGGTCGATTGGTTATCTGAATAATATTCTCTCCTATAGCAACTAAGGATAATTTGGCCACATGATGGAGCAATCAGATGGTTACTTTGCTTGTGAAATTTACAAGATTCACCACCAGGGTTGCCATATTTCAAAAGGTAAAAACCAGGATACCCCAAAAATTGTTGAGCAATTTTTAAAATTGACTTGTCTAAGATCCAGGACTGTTGCCTGCCAGAACCCCCCCCCCCGATGTCATTTTTTCCCTCTGAAATCCCAGTAATGTATGGGAAAATCCAGATGTATGACAGCCCTATTCATCACAGATAGAAAGCTGATTTTAGACCCTGCTCCTTTCAGCAGGCTTTTATGGTGATTTAGTTATCTGAGGGACCCAGGTGGCACTGTGGGTTAAACCACAGAGTCTAGGGCTTGCTGATCAGAAGGTCGGCGGTTCGAATCCCTGCAACGGGGTGAGCTCCCGTTGCTCGGTCCCAGCTCCTGCCCACCTAGCAGTTCGAAAGCACATCAAAGTGCAAGTAGATAAATAGGGACCGCTCTGGCGGGAAGGTAAACGGCATTTCCGTGTGCTGCTCTGGTTCGCTAGAAGCAGCTTTGTCATGCTGGCCACATGACCCGGAAGCTGTCTGCAGACAAACGCCGGCTCCCTCGGCCTATAGAGCGAGATGAGCGCCGCAACCCGAGTCGGACACGACTGGACCTGATGGTCAGGGGCCCCTTTACCTTTAGTTATCTTATCACTTTTTTTGGTTTCTTAGTTTCCTTTCATCTGTTGCCTGTATTTTTTGTTTTGTATTTGAAGATATATTTTAATGTTCTTTCTTGAAAATATGCACTTCTGTCACATTTTATCCTCAATGCATATTTTTATATGCATTCTGGTACATTGTTTCCCCCTTTGAGAACTGCATCACATTATTTGAGAAGGATAACTGCATCCTACTCCTCCACACATTTGTCTGGGTGGTAAGAACCAAGTCAGTTCTTATCAGAATTTGCAAAGGTCAACTCCCTGAAGCTAGAATGCGAGGCGATACTTTGATCAGAACCCCACTTGATTGAGTTCTGTCCATATATGCCCCTCCTTTTTTTGTACATCTGCTCAGCAAAGTTCTATCTACCCTGCTCAACCTCTTCAATCTCCTAAGAAGCTTAGCCAGGCTGCATGTAGTAATGTCAGCATCAACCCACTGAAGGACTGGACTATGGCCAAAAAGTGATTCATAACAGGTAGCAATAACATCTATTGACCCTGGAACTATGGTGTATTTTTAGACACTGACTGATAGATGAAGAACATTTTGCAATGCCCATGTCTCCGTGTTAATTGCATTGCTCTATACAAAGGTACTAGGACAGCAGCAAAGTTTCTACCAGGTCATTTCTGCTTTAGGAGTATTAAAGGAAAATATCGGGCTACCAGCTTTCTGGATTAGATGAAGTAAAATGCATGGCTGGGAAGATCACAGGATGAATTTGTTTTGGGGCTGTCCTTCAGATAGGAGGTGCAAGGGCAGAATATATGATTGTTGCTCCATACTGAAAACAAAAACAAAACACAGCACATACAAAACTGGTACATCAGACTCAGTCAGAACCCTCCTCCCGATCATGCTATCCTCCTTGGTCATCTAGGTTACTCTTTCAATAGATATATTGATATAGATTGGGGTGGGGAGCTTAAACTTTAGAAATTAATAAATGGTAGGATTTTGATTATTGGGAGTACTGAAGGGAAGATTGCAGGCCTGTAGAAAAATACAGGCTAGGATAGTGTCTCACCTGGGATAGAGGCATTAACATGACAAAAGGTGTTGATGGTCCATCTAAGAGGAATCTTGGGCCTGGGCACACAGAGGTTGCCATGGTGATGGGGTGTGTGTTTGAAGTGACAGGAAAAGAGAGTCTTTAGAGCAAGGTGTGCTGGGAAAATGAAGGGGGGAAGAAAGGCTGAGATCCATCTTTGACTCCAGTACTGTACTGCTGTGGGGAACAAGCCCCACTTGAAATCACCATGCTGTAAGATCCAGACTCCCTCCAGGCAGACTGAAGGTGGACACATGTGAAGAAATAATCTTTCTTAAAGCCATGACAGTCTCCATAGCATCTTCTATTCTCCAAAAGAGCACAAACTCCAGGTGACTGCCTGGAACCCCCTGGTATCATACTACCATTCAGCAGAGTGGGGATGGCACCCAGCTTTTGTAACAGTATAAAACAGATGTTTCAAAATTGTAAGGAATAACACAAGAGTCAGGCTTCTGAATGGTCCATCTAAATGGGTTTTTGTGTGTGATCCCTTCTTATGTTCAAAAATGATAATTGGGACGAAATTTCTGTTGCCGTTACCATTCTCTTTGCCTTGCATATGGGGAGCCATATGGATAGCAAGCTTTTGGAAAGGCGGATTTGTTATCTAGTTCACCTCAATTATTTATAAATATGCCGTAATGCATTTGGAGGGCATCTCTATTGAAACCATTTCATTGACAATGGGTAGCAAAGCTGTAGATGGCACTTTCTCCACATTAACCTGTCTATAGCAAGGTCATGAGATAATGGCATGTACATTACAGTATTTACTGTGCACGCAGTGGAGTCACTATGTCAACTATCCAGAAAGATCATGGGGGGAAAAGCAATTCTATTTGCGTCATGATTCCATCCTTCCATAGGCACAAATCCTTTGATTAGAGCTGGCTATTATTCAGTCCTGGAAAATTGGCATCACATTCCATGTGAAGCATATGTTTATTAATGCAACAACTAAATAAGACATTGACCCACATAATCTTGACCCAGATATATATCTGCCTTTGTCAGTGATACCCAGCTTTTTTACTATCGTAGTGTTTAGATTACCTTAGCACCTTGAAACTTTGGCTACTCATAACTGGGTGCATCTACCTTGCACTAATAAGAAGCAGGAAATCAGTTTGTTCTACTCTGATGCTTGCTGTCTCCAAGTCCACAATCAAAGCTTACCATCAACTAATATTGGAGATGAGCACATTGGAGATGTTGAGTAATCAAACAACCAAATCATCCCTGGTCCTTGCATCATCATCACCACCACCACCATACCTCCTTTCTTTTATATGCTACACATTTGATTTGACCTGGTCACTGGTGCACAATAGCACCAATGCCAGCTTCATATCTAGCCTTCGTTTGCAGCACCAGTTGAAAGCCACAGGTTATGACATTGCACTCTTGCAGCAGTCATTGCAAGCCATCCAAACACATTTTCCACTGTGGCAGATCACAGGGTTGGATAGTTTTCCTGGAGGACTGACCTACAGCATGTTGTCATCGACAAAGCATGAATCCCATAGCATATTTGAAGCATGAAGTTCACTGAGCACAATCTTAGCCAGTAGCAATTTCAAAAATATAAAAGTGGTCTGTGCCTTTCTATTTTGTTTTATTGGCCTATGGCAGGGGTAGCCAACATCGTGCTGTCTTCTCGACACTACCACAATATTATTGGAATCAAATTATCTTTGATGAGTTAATAATCATCAAACCCTTCAATGTGCCCATTTGTAGAATTCTGGGCTTTGTGTCAATGGAAGACTTCCTTGAAGTCAATGACACACATTTCCAAGCAGATACATTTAGGAGAGAGCTGCTAATCCAATATTGCATTGTGTTTTGTCAGCTAAGACAAAATTTGTATGAGCAATAAATCAAGTCTTGCTGCACATGCAGCCGTGAAAGATGTCAAAGGTACTCAGCCCACGCTGGGGCTGAAAGCCTATTTACACTTCTCCTTGAGTAAGCCCCATTGAACACAATTGGACTTACTTCAAAGTAAACAAGCATTGGATGGCACTGCAAGATCCTTCTTATGTCTGTCTGTCTGTCCCTTTCACACACTCTCTCCCCCTCCCACATCCCTTTTTCTGCTTTAGATCCAGCTCTCTAGCTAAGCTAAACATACACATAAATGCATACATAAAAGAATATGAAAGAGAGTTGTTTTCTTAAAGGAAAGAAAAAAGAAAAAATGTGCTTACATTTGCTGAAGGGTTAGTCTTCAGTGTGTGGCTTGCCATAGATCATGAGGGGTTGAGATGACAGCTGTTCATTACAATTACTTGTTCTTTACAAGAGCTTAGCTCTGCTCTTGCCTGGCTGGCCCATTTCTGTTAGCTCTGGCACAGAATGCAAACAGCAGACATGCTCCTCCTCCTTTGCAACATCTGTCTACTTATTCCCAGGAATGAGCAAAACAAAGCCGCATGCAGTGGCACTTCAGTGCTCAGAATGGGACTAAGGCTGGAGCTGCATCTAAATGACGACGTGCAAGACTTTCACCATTAAGTGCACTGGAATTGGAAGGTGCTCAGTGGAAGTGATATAAAGGAATAGCAGTTGCTGGGAATCAGAGGTCCTACTTGTGGGCATCTGGTTGTCCACTGTGAGAACAGAATGCTGGATTGGAGGGCTCTTTGGTCTGGTCAGCAGGACTCTTTCTGTATTCTTATCATGGCCATGGAGGTACCTCTGGCTGCAACTAGGAGACCTCCATGAGCAGACCTCCTGCTCTACCTGTTCAAAATCCACACCACCCAAGGGTGCTGTCCCAAGACCATAGGATTCTACCCTAAGCCTCTTGCCCTTTTCTCTATGGAGATACAAAAAAGCACCTCACCTTCTGATGCAATAAATAAATAAATAAATAAATAAATAAGTGTGCATTGGAGCGGGCTTGAATTATGTCAATCTTGCCAAAAACAATGTTGGCCACCGTAGCCATACAACACATTCATTCTCAAGAAGCTCATTCAGATTTCGTTGTTATTGCCAATAACAGTATTAAATGATCCTAATATATAAGCTATTTTAGAGTGGGGGTATTTTTCAGAAGGGATGGGGAACCCTTTTCAGCCTGTGTACTACATTCACTTCTGGCTAACCTTCTGGTGACCTCATGTCAGTGGTGGGCGAGGCAAAAGTAGGCAGAGCAATGGATGTAAATGTTATGTTTGTACAGTAGAGTAGTTTCCACACACAACTCTTTCTATCCTCCATTCAGACAAGAATGGGGCATTATCAGAGGTCAAGGACATATATGCCAGCCGGGCAAAAAACATTTGGGGCACAAGGCAGGAGCAGTGAGGGGTGTGGCCTGTGGAGAGTACTGAGGGCTACACAGAGGCACCTAGAAGGTGGTATGTGGTCCCTGAGCCTGAGTTTCCCCATCACTGTTTTACTACCATGCATTTAAAAAAGTATTTCATGAGATGATGATGCTAGGAGAGCATAAACATGGAAACATTAAATTCAAAGCAACGTGAATTATCGGAATGTCTGCTTCAACTATGAAAGGGCTGGCAGGCAAAGGTCTAAAACCACGAGTGCCTACAGGTAAACCAAAAATATCCACCCCTCCTACAGTACTATGAATTGATTGAGCTTCCCTGACATTTGTATCTAGAAGTAAACCCTCCAGCAATTGGTGTACTGTGATCTCTTAACAGTGGGCAATAGACATCTAGAGGAATGCACAGACCACCCATGATAAGGAAAGTAGGTCCATGCTTCCTAGGAAATGTGATGAGCAGTCTTGCACTTTAACAATATCCATGATCACAGATCACAGAATCGTAAAGTTGGATGAATAATGCTGTGTTATATTTTAAAATAACATTGTTTTTTGAAATGATTTCTTCTTTTAAAAAAGGCTAATAATAAAATGGTCACAAAACAGTCACAGTCATACTAAACGTTTGTGTCATCATTTCATCTCATTCTCTTAATCACCACATTAACCTGGTATTCTTTGCACAATCGCTGACTGCTATACTAAAATTAGGTCAGAAATTCATCAGCTGACTCCATCCAGTAAGAGACAAAGACTTTATCAGTACACTCAGAAGGAATACGGTAGCTTAAGACTCACTTATTAGGAAAGATATATGAGGTATGAGTTTTGTTTTGTTGCTATTAACTATCCTGCCAAAATCATTCTTAATGCCACTGCTATTCATGAAAGCGTCATTCTCACTTCCATTTTACTCCAGGGGAAGAATGTGCAATACAATGGATGTGAATGGGGTTTTTTGGGGGTCTTTTTTCTTTTTACACAAGAGGTATGTAATACTTCTTATTGCCTTAGAATTTTTTTGCAACCGTTTTTAACAGTTATTTTTTTAACAACTGTTTAAGATACAAGACATTTATTGTATGGTTCAGCACATAAAACACACACATATCTATCAGAAGCCCTGAAGCATAGCAATTTGTCTGGCATTAAATGATGTATTGTTGAAAATATTTCCTACCATCTTATTCATAGACCACCCTGTAATACATATCACTCTCCAGAACTACAGCTACTGATATCAGCCTTCCTGTGTTTCTACTTTAAAAATCAGTATTTCTCCCCCTACATACACACAAGAAGACACATTAGAGCAGGGTTCAGCAAACTTTTTCAGCAGGGGGCTAGTCCACTGTCCCTCAGACCTTGTTGGGGGGGGGGGCGGAGTATATTTTGGGAAAGTGTCAGAGGTTATTACGGCTACTCCTGAGTAACGACTCTACACAACCTTGCCTTTCAGAGTCTTTATTGGTACACATTATTTACAGTGTGATGAGCTGTCGGTTTCATGTCCTCTCATTCCGTGTCAGAATCCGGCACTGCCCCTTTTCGCCCCTTGGACCAACATAAGAGCCTGGGGACAGCGAATTTCCTCCCTTTTCTCCTCCTTCTTAATTCCACTGCCGGGGGAAAGGGTCTACGCTCCGTCTTTTCCCTCTCCCCCCTTTCCGTCTCTCTCTCTTCCCGCCTGTGGAGCAGGGGCTCTTCCCTGCTGCCGGAGCCCTGGCTCTCCCTCTCCGCTTCCTGACTCACCCCTTCAGACCCTGCGCTTCCATGGCTGCTTGGGGAGGAGCTGCTCCTGATGTTAGGGGGAGGTTCTCTATACTCCTTCCCCCTTACAGAAAGAAAGAAAAAAGAACAATTTCCTATGCCCCACAAATAACCCATAGATGCATTTTAAAGAAAAGGACACATTCTACTCATGTAAAAACACACTGATTCCCGGACCCTCCGTGGGCCGGATTTAGAAGGGGATTGGGCCGGATCTGGCCCCCGGGCCTTAGTTTGCCTACCAATGCATTAGAGGAGCCAGTCTGTGAAAAAATACCAAGTCCTATATTATCCTTCTAAAACTCCATATAAAAGAGCAATATTGTCTCCATATTTTTGGAGTGGTTTTTTTGCTGGCTGCAGCAGAGCTCAAAAGGTGTCCGGCCAGCACTTTCAAATGCCTTGCTGCTTCAGATGTGATGACGCTCCAGACCTATCCAAGGCACTCCGCTCAACCACGCTATAAACAAGCACCATCTCAGTATCATACTCCAGTTGGAAAACAGACAGAGATAAATCTAGCAAATCAGTGGCATTCATCTGCGCTTGGAACTTGGAGGCCATCATATTATTTTCCCCACCCTACTTGGCCTTCATCAGGTCAACATGGGCTCGGATCCAACTCACAAATAATCACTTGTATCTCTCTAAGCTCACCAACCAGTTGCAAGCCCATCTGTGGAAACCACACGCTTCAATTCACCAACTGAAGGCTAATTCATATATGCATGGACATCGCTCGGTAAATGCCGGCACCGACAGTGTGTGAGCGTTAATTACCCCATTGAAACACTGCACTTCAAGTGAAGTGAGGTGACAGGACACCCATGCACATGTGGAGGTGCGATGTCTGTTTCACAGTTGCAGATCTTTATTGATGCTGTAGTCCTCAAGTGATGAGCATGCATATGTAAATATAGAAGTCCATCAAGCATGTGAAGGGGAAGATACCTTTTGCTTTTCCTAAGTGGAATGCTACTAAATGCTACTGAAACCTTCTCTAAGATTCTTCCTCTTCTCTTCGACCAAAGAATAGGTTTCTAATTTTCTCTCACACGGCTGCTGGATAAGAAACAATGATACTGGGGCACCAGACAGCACTGTCTGGAGATTAATAGATAGTCTGTTTCACTGTTTTGTTTCTAATCTATCAAGCACTCAAAAACATGTCCTCAGTATAATTAAAACAAGTGAGTGAATCTCTCCAATGTGCTTGTAAAGAATAGATTTCTTCCTGGGCTGGAGTCCCAGTAAATGTGAGAACTGGAATATTATATATATATATATAATGGGCAAAGTCTTCAGCACTAAAGACCATTTTGGAAATATGTCACAAGCCTGAAGGATGTGGATGATTTAAGTGTAAAATTAGCATGATCTGCATATCATCTCCATGTTTCTGATACAATGAGTTACAGCCTGGGGATATAATTGCATCTATGAAAACAATTTCGGAATAAAATTATTGTATAGCTTGGATATGAAAAATCTGGGTTGATCTTTGAAAGAAGATTCTTGATCAGTGGGCTTGGATATCATGGCTTCAGAACTCTCAACCAGTGATATCTATGGCAAATCTAGACAAGATGTAAGTACTAGTGGTAGAAGGGAAAGCCAAACTGGGAAGAGATGTCCAGCCTATTCAAGATGGGGATCACATTCCCTCTGAAGAAACACTTTGGGGAAACATCTCCTGGGTCCAGTTTTTGCTCCTGGATAGACAGGAGCAATGACATTTTCAACCACGTTCTACTGTTTGTCATTCTGAGAATATTCACTACCTGACTACGACCACATACGTAGGAAAAACATCACATAATACAAGGGCCACATAAAAGTCACTTGAAACCACATGGACCATGTTGCCAGTAGGTGCCAATTTATCATGGATAGGAAGGAGGGGTGCTGTGGGGCTGACTCCACCAGCTCCACTTTTGTTTTCACTGTTCTCATGGCTCTTCTGAAGCGTGTAGTCCCTGTGCTCATGGGAGCTCCTTGCACATTTTAGAATCCTGAGAAATCAGGGTTCTAGAGCAAGGCTAGAGAACTTTTTCCAGCCCAGGTGCTGCATTTATTTTCTGGTCAACTTTTCTGGGCACCCCCACATACTGGGGGTGGGTGGGGCCAGAGGCAAACGTGGGCATTACAATTAATTCAAACTTTGCCTTTGTAGAGTAGGCTAGTTTCTACACCCACTCACACATCCCTCTCTGTTCTGCATTCAAGCAAGGAAAAAACACTATCAAAATTCAAGAGCACATTCCAGTCCGGGGGGGGGGGGAGGATGTGTGAAGTAGGACTAGTGAAGAGTGTGGCTGCAAATGGGGTACTGTCTGGGGATAATCTTGAGTGCCAGACAGGCTTGGAGGACTGAATTTGGCTCCTGGGCCTGCAGTTCTCCACTCTGGTTCTCAAACATGCAGGAAGCCTCTGTGGGTATAGGAAGTTTCCCACTTCCCAAGGTCACCCTCCATGAATCAGAGGACAGCAAGCATGGTCATCAGAGGGCAGAGCTGGCATTGTCATTCCTGCTGTTCCCCTTCATATGCTAACACATAATGAATGCTTTAGTGGCTACACAGTGTAGCGAGCTGTTTCTTGGATCCTGGCATGCTACATGGATGTCCTTCAGTGAAAACTTCCCTAGAATATTGCTAGGATTGAGAAGACTAGGGTGGCAATTTAGTAAACAACTAACAGTCAAAGATCTATTTCAATGGTCATGATATGTTTTTCCTGGACACTTTTAACAATGCATGATTACCTCATAGAATCAAAGAAAGGAACCACTGGTGTTTTGTTATTAACATATTCCATTAGCACAACTCTCTCCAACTCTCTCTCTCTCTCTCATCTATCTATCACTTGTTATATAAATGCTACCTTCTCCCCACCTCTCTTCCAAGAAATATACATTCAGTGTAATCCAATATTCATTTGATTAGTTTTTTAAAAGATATATAGATATAGATGATACATAGACATTGATATAGATATATGGTATGGAGAAGCTGAGGCCTTTTCTGTTGTGTTCCCCATTGCAGCTCATGAGGCAAGCCATGGTTTACCTCTTAAAGTGGCATGCTTCATGCAGCTGTGAAAGCAGTAGAATGGGAAGCTACAGGGGAAATCCATGGCTGTACTTGTGGTTCTCGTATCCACATTCAAACAGCCGAACTCTGAAATCCAGAATGCAAACCAGTGCTTGAAATCCAGGTTCTCCTTCTGTCATTTCTGGCTAGAACAAGTGACCCTTGTCTTTGCAAACTCCCTCAGACATAGCCATCCAAAGGATCCCCTCTTTTTTATACATGCAGCTGAAAGCCTTGTCAGGTAGGTCCTGTTTTAAGCCATGGTGTATGTGCAAGTTCTCATCTGCCACTCTCCTGAAGGCAGTGCAGTGAGGGACAGGATCCCCTCTTCCTTTCTCCCATGTCATGCAATGGGACGGGTAACACAGCTTGGACAATCTGCCGGGAAGTGGACTATATATTATCTTCAACAACATAACATTATATCGTAACAGAGCTATCGCTGTTCCATTAGGCTACCAGTCTCATCGACCTCCAAAACCAACATCACTTCCTTGAAATAGCCATGTCAACCCTCAACAAGTGGAGACAATCTTTTAATCTGTAACCAACATTTCAGGTTTTGAAGGGACCTGTTTACTCTTTCTCAATCAACCCTGATTTTTAACAAAAACCATATAGTTACCGTTTTATTGCTTCTTCTTGTTTCCGACGTTTTTCATTCTTTTCTTTCAAGTAAGCCAGGTTCGTTTCATTCCTCATCCGATCGTTCTCTCGAGCAATGTCAGATGCATTCTGTATAACCAAACCATCATAGGCCTTCATGCCCATATCTTCAATATACTGGAGGAAAGTGCCCAAAGTGACTTCCTCCTGATTAGAACTCATCATCTTGTTGGAGACAATAAATGGAGGAAAATACTTCCTGTAGGTTGACAAAGAGGGAAAAGAAGTCCATACAGATAAATCATTTTTTGCTTTCTAGCTATTTTTAAGATCAACTTTCTCCAATGTCATTTTACTTAAACCTGAAGAAAGATCTGGGTGACTGCTGAATTTTATATTTTTTAAAAAAACGGGTGATCAGCCACTGTGTTTCTTTTCATCCCGGGAGTCCTAGTTGAAATACGAAACCTTCCTAGCAACTAGGTGAACATAGCCTACTTCAGTCTGCTATCTCCTCCAATGCTTCATCTTAAGACCAGGAACAAATTACTTTGTTTAACATTCAGCCTGATGAAGAGTAATGACAACCTCAAAGACCTGCTCACTTTTTTGCACTGCCCTACTTTGGATTTCAAAATTTGCTTTTCAGATATTTTTGAAGTAGACCTAAATTTAGAGCAAGCATGGCTTTTTTGTTGTCACCTTAGGCACATTAATTTTGCCTGACACTGTTTTTCATGGTTTTGCAGGAGGATTAATGCATGGATCTTGGCTGCCAGGGATGTGTTTGCACTAGATCCATACGTGCATTCAGATTCATTGGATCATCTTTACTCCAGTGGTTTCCCATGTGATATGCACAAGGCTCTAAATACTCTTCAGGGCAGGAAAAAAAGCAAGCTGGGGCTTCAGAAGGAAGAACAGAAAGCCGACCTAATAATCCCCAAAGGCTCTTAACAATGACATTGGCACGTGAAGATTATTTGCAGTTCTCATTACATTCATTTATTATCGTATTTGATTTTAAACACTGGGAAAACATTGTGCAACCTCTGTATGAATGAATTTCAAGCAAGTGCAACAGACATGAGGTCTGGATATGGTGGAAATAGCCTGCTCACATCTTTCAGTCATTTACTTGATTCACACCCCTTGAAAAATTCTTGCCGATGCTCATGACTGTCTTAGACCCAAATTTTCTTATGAGTTAATATCAGCATCATTCTCAGAATTTGCAACGGCAAAGACTTGGATCCAAATAATACACTGAACAAGTGGAAGGCAAGTCTACTCATACAAAGAGTGTTTTGTTTATTCCAGTTTTCTCCCGTCTTCAGTACCCTGCACTACCTTTGAAAAACTGATTCCACAAGCCTCTTGGATGACATAGGGGACTACAGATAGGGTGACTATGCCTACTCCTCCACACTAAGGAAGTACCTTCCACTCCTGCAGAGAGATCTCTAAATTGCCTTTAAACTGGTGATATAGTCTAACCATGTAACGGGGGTCTATTTTCCTACTTGGTCATCTTCCCCACCCCCTTCTGAAATGATGAAATTCATTGTGACACCTCAACATGAAAAATGAAAATTCTGCCACGATACAGAATTTCACAGGAACTTTCTCTGGCCTTGCAGTGGGGATGAAAATGGGGAAACACTGGATCTATACGTGCAGATGTTAATAGGGACCAAATCAGCTAAAATCCAGGAACATCAGTTTGAGTTGGGCTGTTTGATCTCTTAGAAGGAGAGTTTGAGGAAAATATGGTAGTATTGGATCAAGGGGGTCAACCATAACAAAACCAATAATATTGTGTTTAGAAATGAGGCTGCAAATCAACTGGTTATAAATACCAGGTGCCCCTCGGATCTTCATGATCATCATTCAATTTTTAATGTATTTTTTCTCAAGTTGTGTCTATACCTATAATGAATCAATCAACCATGCAGAACCTTCATATATCACTTTTTCATGAAATTTGAACCAGGGTTCATACCTTGCTTTCTTAGGTTACCCAGCTGCCATATAGGCTGCATTTATTGGATGTTTCTGAATTTTATATGTTAGATGTGTTGTTGTTGTTGTTGTTGTTGTTGTTGTTGTTGTGTGTGCTGTTGTATTTGGTCTTATGTAGGCTTTGTACTATTGTATGCAAGTGGAACCTGCAACAAAATGTTGTCATTATAAAAAACAATGTTCCTGTTCAGGGTTCCAGCTGCCTAGTCTCTCCACCCCACACCCCACCATGCTACTCTCCTGGCTGTCACTCTACATTCTGAGATTGCTGAGCTATTCCAATCCTTATTGGGCTGTTGGAGGGAGGGTTCTGCATACTTAGTTTTGTTTTTTTTAAAAATTGATACCCCTCTTGTTTCTGAATAGTTCTGTTTCAGCTACAATTTTGGTGGCACCTCTCACCCGAATCTGATTGCTGCCTGATCATCTCATCGGCACAGAACATGTGGGAATGGGATATAAGGAATAAGCACACTGCTTAGACAACTTCCCTGGGGTTTGATCATTTGGGGGGAAAGTCTGGAGCATTTATGACAGTGACAGCCAACAGTGTCTATAGACTAGGAAGGTCATCACCGTCTATAAAGCACAGCATGGTTTAAAATTTCCACTACTTTATCTTCCTCTCACAGCTAGAGTCAAGAATCAGTTGCAGGATAGTAGGAGATACCTTCACCCCTGCAATCAGTTATCAGCAGGGAAGAAGTGAAGTGCACCAGAGAATACATGTATTTTTAAAAGTTTACTGTTCCTGCCCGTTTGTTCAGTTTATGGCAAGGTGAATCAGCTCAGTGAATAACATTCCGCCCAAGAACTCTCATGACTAACTGAAATATCGTTATAATCATTCTCATGCAATTTCTGTAAATGAGCATAAATTATTAATTGAGTTTGCAATTCAGGAATGAGGGAATCAAGTATCTGTGACTTTTTTTTACGGCAGAGGTAAGGTTCATCTAGCAAAGTAAAAACAACAGCAGAATACATCATAATGTTCGAGCAACTAAAGTCACATGTCCCCATCGAGCTAGGGCTACATTAAGAGGCTCTGCGTGCACCGTCCCTGATCTTGTCCTCCAGTGGGCTGCAGTATGGATGAGATTTTGTCCAGATAATCAGCAATACCTGGCTTGAACTGCTCGTTGGAAAAGAGGGAAAGCAAGAGGATGGATTTTGTCTTCCCATCCCTTATTTCCTCATATAGATAATTGGGATTTTAGCAGATCATCTGATCAGGTGGATGTTAAGAAGCCTGATGTTGCATGTGCACACAGTTAGATCATAGCTGCCAAGTTCTCCCTTTTTTTAAGGGAAATTCCCTTATGCTGAATAGGCTTCCTCGTGAGAAATGGGAAAACTTGGCAGCTATGAGTTAGATAAGTGAGCTGGACTTTGACCCCGCATGAATATGAAGTTCTAACATGCGAAGGCTTCCCCATTCATTTCAGTGGCATGGAAAATTCTACATATCCATAGGAATGGAAACCCAGAGATTTCCCACCTACTGAACTGCACAAGGAAGCCCTTTCAAGAATGTGAAAGTAGTGTGTGCAACAGCGCTCCTGTGTGTGAAAGGATCCCCCAAGTTTGGCTGCGTTCTGAAGAGACTACAGTGCCAGGGGGGTGGTACTGAATATCTGAATTGACCCTAAAACTCAATGAACACATGCACATTGCAGTATGCAACTCATTTGTGCAAAGCAGGTCCCTACACAAGGTCTGGCAATTTTCACCGCACTACTGCAAACATTCACTTCTGGTGTTTCTGAAGCCTCGCTCTTCTACAATGAAACCTAACAATGAATACTGCTTGCCACATGAAGCTGCTACTGCATTGCTTGCATTTCAAGTGTTTCTCACTCTGCAATTTGCATGTGTGATTTGAGCCGTAAAAAAAAAAAATGCTGTGCTGTAGGAGAAATAAAATGTGGACCATCAAATGGAACAAGTTGTTAAAATAAAGATAATGAGTGCCTTCCATAGTTCATTGATATATATATAAAAAAGAAACCCACAACCATTTTCTATCAGTTTAATAGCTACATATCACATTTTTAAGTGCCAATTGATTTCTTTTCAGATAGGCAGAAGAATTAAAAAAGAGTTGGGCACATACCCCACTGGTATACCATCCCTCTCCTTGAATGTTCACTTGCATTTTGCAACATAACAATTAGCTCATCTGAAGTACACTCTTCTCACCACAGATGTTATATGGAGTACCACTTGTAGTGTTTGGGCTCTGCTTTCATTCTGCGCTTCTTGAATTGCTTACAAGACAGTAAGTGCAAAGAAGCTAGGCCACATTCAATATCTAGCAGACTGCTGACTACAGCACCACTGTTAAAGAGCTAATGGCACTGGTATGCTATACACTGGGTTCCCACCCCCACTTCTTCAGAGTTGCTGTCTTTTATGAAATGGCTTCCAGAAGACAAATTATTTCTTTGCTAGGCACATTGTCAATGAAGCTCTCATATACATGTCTGGCTGCTGCCTTGTCAATTTTTAAGCAGACTTGATTTTTTTATTCATTTAAAGGAAATGTTTTCCAATTCCACATGGCCCACATACAGGGAATAAAGCATTTGTTGTTGTTCTTGCTTAGTCGTTTAGTCGTATCCGACTCTTCGTGACCCCATGGACCAGGCACTCCTGGCATTAGGCTTCTTCAAAAGCACAAAGGCAGATTGCAGTGCTACTCATAGTGCAAAGTTTGCAAGAATCAACTCTTCTGACATACTCAACCAGGTTTATCCAGAAACTTTCTATTCTGTCGCTGGCTACCCTTGTTGTAAATGGGAATTATGCCAACTGCAAAAGGATCTCTCTTTTAATAACACAAATGGTTAAAAGGAGCTCCTTCAAAAGAATGAGGAAAAAATGCATTGCATACCTGAAATAAAACAATGCTTCCAAGAAGGTGTGTTTATATTATGTCTCTTTGTCAGAAATAAAGAGCTTTACAAACCCAATAAATGTGCACAAAGGATAGATCTCCCCTTCCTTGTGATTGCACTCCTCAAAGCCTCTAGAATGTGGAGTACTACTGTTGTTGTTTACTTGTCAACCAGAAGTCCTTCACATATGTGTTGTGATCCCAAAATGTACAATTTCCTAAAAAGCAAGTAGCATGTAACTGGATAGCCAACAGCCAGCACTACCTATAATTAGGAGATTAAGATTATCCCAACACTACCAGGACAATAGGTCTTTTAATTTAGGAGAAATACTTATTTGCTTTCTGCTTAACTAAATTGTTTTCCATGTTCTTCAAGGCGTGTATTGTGGGGAGGGCAAAATAAAGTGAAGATCTTTTGGCTAAGGGAAACATATTTGAAATGTTGTGAAATATTAATGGTGTGGCGTGCCTAATAAGTAACTAACACAGCTGTTAGGTATTATATCAATTAATACGTCAGAAAAATAGCTAGCAACCTTTTAATAATTTAATACTGCCTTTACAAATGAAAACTCCAGACACCAAATGTTCTTATTATCAGGCACCTAATGTGTAGAAGAACAATAAATAATCCCAAATACATTACACATTATTTGGTTTTGCTGTGGTTTGATTAATGTCTCCCCAAACAGACAAAGTTCTTGCTTAGATATTTCAGGGTTGTAAATCATTCCATTTCTGCCAATATGCCTCTCTGATAAGTGATATAGTGATATATAAATATAGATAAGCACTGTATTTCATTAGCATGCTTAGATATTCTTTTTTAAAAAAAACAAAACAAACCATGTACATACCAAGATTAAAGTCCTCGGGGGACTGCTAAGTGCAATAATTAAAGGTGACTTTTGTCTGTAAAAGCCCTTTCCTGTGGTTTATCTCAGTGCAGTCTGAAGGGATATTTCAGCACCATAAAAACAGATTTTGCAGATTGGCTCAGTTTTTCTTCAATTAAAGTGCTTGAGATCTTCTTGGCAAACATTTCCAGATTGTAGCATTCTGCATCTCTAGAAGTCAGCGTGTTGCATTAAAAATAAAAGAGCGATCTTCTCGGCATGGGATTAAAATAGCCTTTTTAAAGTTTGACTTTCAAAAATGCAGTGGGGCTGGGGGGAAAGAGGGGATCTGGCATCTTAAATCCACATTGAGAGAAATAACAGCAAAGGTTTCAGGGGGGCATCAACGGCACCCTGCTTTGAAGTCCAGCAGGAAAGAAATGGGAGGATTTTTTTTGCCCACTTCACCACACAGAAGATTACAACACCAGCATATGCAGTGGCAGAGAGGTGGCTAAGGTGCCTCATTGGAGTGGATGCTGTGGAGACCAAAAGAAAAGACAAGGAGGGATAGAAAACATCCTATCCAAATGGCTTCTTGCAACAGAAAAAGATGCTCTCTCCTTTCTCTCATTGCCACCGAGACAGCGAAGGTTTGAAACAGTCTCTCTCACGCTCGCCCGGTGACTACAGGCAGGCTCTCTCGCTCGCTCGCTCTCCCTCTCTGTTGATGCTGTTGCTGATTAATCAGGGATTCTCAAACAAAGAGCAAGCCTACCTTCGGCAATGAGCAGTAATCTGGAGCTCCTCTTTTTCTGCAATCCGCTTGCGTTCAGCATCAAAGCAGCCAGCATTCTAGCACCCTGGACAGTTCCCGTTTGCTTAGGCCCATTGGAGAAAAAGGAGGCGAAGGAGCAAGTGAAGAAATGACAAGAGACCGGAAAGCAGCCGCCTTCGACTTCAGCTTGCCGTCCCCAGGGGCGCAGCTGCTCATTAAAGCTTCCTATCTAGGCAACAGATTCTCCCCCTTTTATCTTCGCTGCACTGAAGTCTGATTAGCAAAATAATCCAGTTTTTTTTTGGGGGGGGCGGGAGTGTAGGAGGGATCTGCACAAATTCAGGCTCTCTAGGTAGGACACGGCACGGCACAGCACTGCTCCATTCTTCTCCCCCTCCTACTCAAAAAAAGAAAGAAATATTTTTTTTCCAAAAAAAAAAAGTCCCTCCACAGAGAATGGGCAAGTTAACCTTTAGCCCATGTTATGGCTCCAGGAAATGAGCAACCACTTAGAGGGAACATCTAAGTCTCAGTTTGATACCTCATATTGATGAATCGCTTGCACTCACCCTCACTGTAAAAAGCCGTGCAAGGCTCACAATTACTGCTGACGCAGATTAGGCTGCTGCTTGGGGGGAAAGGTAGGAGGAGCTTTTTAACCTCATCAAAACAACCTCCCACCACCTGCTCCCACTGCATGAGTGAATAGACCTCCCCCTATTTGGAATGCATATCTGTATAATGTGCGATTTGGCAGCAGGGATATTTGAAACACAGCGGGGCGGTTTTATGCCCTCCTGCAAAGTTCATCTCTCTCTCTCTAAAGAAATATTTAGTTTCTGTTCACTGATTCAGAGTCCTGGGGACCAACCACCTAATCCAAATCCCTGCTATTCAAGGCAGAGTTCTCTGGCTATCACTAAGGTTCTATAATTCAGCCTGTGCTATCCACAAAACAATGCACTGTGACTCAGGCAAGCAAGTCAAGACATAGCATTGCAGAGAATAAAAAAAAGGCTTCTTCACATGTTACAATGAACACAGGTACGAGCTATCTCTGCACATGTAGAAATGTTTGTGTGGAAGAGTATACGCTTGTTAATTTCTACTGCTCACCTATTTTGTAGACAGGTACACAGATTTTAAACTTTTTAAATGTTACATGTGAATAATGGTATGAGGGTACACCTCAATTGTTAGTGTACATGGATGGTACCCTCATTGGATGTAATGTGTGAATGCCCCTAAAAAGAACCCAGATCTGGGGAATTCATCCAACCCAGTGAATCCAAACTGGAGGAAAATCTTCAGCGTCAAATATGGCAATTAATAAGAAAGCAAGGAAGACCTGACCATTGATTGACACTTCTCAAAATAAATGGTTGTGGTGGGCAAATTTAATTGTATAAAACTCAGCGCTGTTATTCTAGCTGTGATGGTACCCAATGACACAGAAGTAAGGCCTGGCACCTCAAGGACTATAGCGTGGTGCAGCCAGGATTAGTTCAAATGAAGAATTAAACTTCCATTCTGGACTAGATGTAAACAGTTGCTTGGTACTCAAATCTGCAGCCTGATTTCACAATTCATTCAACAAAGCAAAACTTTGTATGACCTGTGGTTTAAGATGAAGTGCTGTTGGCATCCATCTGTCTTAAGAGACACTGGAATGCACCTCTGGGGGTTTAGTCATGTCCACCTTTGGTCCCCACTCTGCACTCAGCTCTCACCTGTGGTTCCTAAAAGCTGTCAGCAGGTGACAGTGGCCAGAAACCAGGAAATGGTTTTTATTGCCCAGCTAAACCAGGTGAGGGTAACCGATGGTTCCCAAACCCCCAGTGAGTTAGGGACTTCCCCTGCAGACAGGCTCCAGAAGATTGAGCAGACAAGATCAATAGTGGGCCCGACAATCAAGAAGACGGTTTCTGCACGTCCTGTGGAGGGAAATGAGGGGCAGATGGGGCTCATCAGCCTGGGAAGGTAGCTCCTCTAGGACAAGGAAAACTCTGGTCCTAAACCTCCACTGCCAAATGGCTATACGTACTTATTTGTGAAATAGGCTTTGGGAGGATGAGATGGTTTAGATTTAGTACATTCTCTCCTTCTCGCCCCTCCAGACAGCTGATATGTGTTACTCAGATCATCTGAATGGTTTTCATATACTTTGTCGTGTTGGGGTATTTCTTTTCTGACTCCAGTGAATTGCGGATATATCATGGTAGAAAAACACAAAACATTAATCATGACCCTGAACTGGTTTTTCCCCGGAGTAGGAGTGCTTTCCCCTTTTATTTATTTACATTGTCCCCCTGTCCTTTTCATCTGTAATTATATACTCCAGATATATGAAAGACTGGTCAGTGATCGTTGGACATACATTCCACCAAAGCTGGAGCAGCTCAAGGCTAAAAACAGTGATTATACACTCAACCACAGTTTAAAGTCATCTTAAAGATAGCATAATACTACCCCTTGATAGTGGACCTCACTTTGCTCCCCCCCTTTCATTTCCACACAAATACTATAATTTTAATCTAACCTTTAAGAGAATTCAAGGCATTCTTAGGAACATAGTCCAATTCTTATTTCATATAACCATAAGTCTAAAACAGAGGCAAGTAGCATGCACTCACATTCAACTATATGCCCTATCACAAATGGCAAGTGGGCTGCCCAATTCTGCAGCAGTTAGAGATGTCCTGGTGCCTTCAAAATCATTCATATAGTCACTGCATTGGGCTAATTGGTCACTGAGGTTACTGGACTGATCCATGGGAATTGTGCGTGCATCAGCTCTATATAGAATGGTGGCAATGGTTTTCCTATGGAGTCCACAACACAGGAAAAGGGGACTGACAGGCCCTGGAAATTAATATGGGCTTCAAATATATCGGCCGTCATGCATTCCATTTTAGCAATCCCTGAGAGGCCTATGATAGAGGAAACAGACCCTGAACATCGTAATCTATTTATTATTACATTTATGCCCCATGTCCCATGCCTCCCATGTCCAAGGAGCTCAGGGAAGCCTGCAGTGTTCTCCCGCTCCTCATTTTATCTTCAAAACAACCCTGTGACGCAGATTAGGCTGAAAGACTGTGATTGGCCCAAGGTCACCCAGTGAACTTTATAGCTGAGTGACAATTTAAACCTTGCTCTCCCAGGTCCTAGTTCAGAACTCTAACTATACCATATTGATACCATATTTTGCTCTTACAGAGTTTGGGAGGTGGGAAGGGCATTTATATTTTGCTTAAAATAGAATGAGTCACAAATGTGTCCTTCACTTAACTGATACTGAGACATCCAAGAACTATTTTTAAAAAATAAAATATTGCATTCTTGCTAGTCTTTTTAACTATATCACATTCATTAGTCTTGTTGAGTTTTCCTCTCGAAAGTATCTCCTAATGAAGATCTGAGCACTGAGCTTTTCCTCGCCCCTTTTGCATTGAAAAAAGTTGTGTATTCTTTCTGATTTACAGAACCATTTAATCACGTTTAACCTCACCCTGTGTTAATGCATATTTGAGACCCCCAGCATGGCTTATTGTAGGTCAGCAAGCAGGCAACAAACGAAAGCTGCAATCTATATCATATATACCTATATCATGTACCACTGCATTCTATTACATCACTTTTCCTTTTGTTTAAGTGGGCTCTTAGCTAGTGGTGAGGCACAGACACCAATTGCCCACCAATTGATTGTAGCCTCTTTTAGATGCTTGTTTCATACCCACATCATCATTTGTTGCGGTTGTAGTTGAATGATCCACACATGAGTATAAGCCCATTAATGGGCCACCTAGAATTGCAGACGATAGGAATCCAATCCAATCCGCATAGTCTACCTTCTCACAGGCAACAATTTCTCCACTTTTCTACTGAAATATTCATTGCACAAAATACTTGGGCATAATAGCTTGCCTTGCTTGTTCCTGCTGTCTACTTGCTGCACATTGCGAGTATGTGTGTGAGAGAGACAGAAATCCTACTTTACGTGCTATTTCCTTCTGTTTTAGTCCTATGATTGTACTGAAGTCAGAGGCTTTAATTAATTAATTAATTAGAATAATTACGTTTACTTGATATAAGGGTGCATGGTAGTCATTCAACAAATTTAATATTAGTGTGCTTATTTATTTATCATTATAATGGCTAATATAAGGAAGGCACTTGTATCTGCAGCATCCGAATTTAAAAGACAGTCTATTTATTGTTTTCCTTATGCAGTTGACATCAGTATCCCATTCATAATGCTAACCCAATGATATAATTCGGTGAAAATCTAACAATAATGCCATTTTGTGGTGAATAACAACACACAATGCCCTGGAATTGTAAAAGGAAGCATCTACAACAACAGGGGAGGAAATCTCTTCACTATAAGGTAAGACTGAAGGAGGCCTCCTATCATCTGAAAATGGCATCTCCTCTGCTGTTTAAGTTTTAAGCATATCAGTGCTAAATTATTATTTCAGTCCTCATTTCTCTTTGTTGTGATGAGATGATAAAGAAGCTTATTGAGATATTATGGCTTAAACTGTGTTACAATAGATTTTATTATCCACTTTTAATTGCATTCCACTAAATACAATTAGAATGGAACCAAAGCTTGCAGAAGGGTAGAGGATATCGGCTCGCGAAACCTACTTCTTATGACCTATTAGTACCTGATCTAGTAGTTAATATATGCTTGAGTTATGGATGTATCAATAAATGATGACAAAAATCAGCAATCTTATTCATGCTTTTTTAAAGGAGTTGGGTTTTTTTTGGTTTTTTTGTTTGCAATATATATTAAATATAAAACCAGTGTTTCTTTTGTAATGGTACTCACTGTCTTTTTTCTTCCCTGGACACCTATCTTGCACATTTATCAATAAATGAGCATCAGCGCCTATGACAGGGGGAAGGTCTCCATTCAGCAATAACTTTGGGGTATATCAAGATTAGCCAAAATTATATCCACTCTTCACAAATATGTAGTCTAGCAATCTATTGTTTTCACTGAAGATGAACTAGAGCTATTACTTGACTCAGACCATGGCTCTCTGGATTTTGCAAAGCAGATCTTCAACCAAATGATGTGTATATTAGTGAAATGTACAAACAATAATGCATATAAAAGTGAAAATAATATGCAAAAATTGATTATGATAGGGGAGAATTGCTTGAAAGAATGCAAAATTGCACACAGAAATATGTATACAGTTTTTAATGTGGACTTTTTGTTTTAAAAATTAACAAACATATGTACAATCGGGGTACATCAAACTTAAGACTGGGGGAAATGAGAAACTGGGAGAAACCAGAATGGATAGTGTCAGGGGGACTCCCTACAGAGAGCCTCCTCCTGTCATCCTGACCAGCACTTCGCCCAGCGACAGCACAAGTAGCGAGTCGGGAGGAGGGAATGAGGAATGGAGCGGTTTGGAGAGAGGGCTAAGAGAAGAGTCAGAGCCCTGGCACTGACCTGGTCGAAGGTCAGCAGATGAGGGACTCAGTGAGACGTCGGAGCACAGGCGCCGCCCCAGCCAGCAAGAGGGGAAACCTCTCCTTCCGGCGCCCAAATTGAGGCGCGCGCCCACACATAGGGTGAAGGGGCGGCGTTTTAGGATGCCCAGGCTTTTATGCTGGCTGAAAAGCAAGAAGCAGCCATTGCCGGGTTCTGAATCAGACTAGGCAGTCATGTTTTCTGCCCTGTAAATAGAATACACAATAAAATTAAAGACAGTGCGGACTGGAGTGTCTTTACTCGAGAGTAGCCGCAACAACCCCCTGACAGATAGATTCCTCTATTTCTAGAATTGCAGACTTAAGATGTTATTTAAAATGTTAATCAATGCACACACCTCCCATTCATTTCAATTATCATTTTTAAAGAATTTATACCTTCCTATAAAAGTACGTAGGTCGGCTAGTGTACAGTTTTACGAAGGGTTTCTCCACTGAGGAACTCAACATACACAAGAGAGTCAGATTCATAGCAGTGGCAGACCTTGACATCTCAAATTTCAGTGCTGCCCTGTGCAATGCAAAAATCCAGCCCCACCCATTGTCTCTCACCCTCTTTTCTATGTCTTTGCTGTGGCACCCCCTGCGACACCCTCTTGGCTGGTCACACTCCCTTAAATCACTGTCTAGCTATAAACGTATGATGTATATGTTGCCTAACTCTGCCACTCTCACAGCCAAACCTTGGAGGAGAGTGATAGCCCATGTGGAGAACAACTCTATTTACTTCAGCATCCCTCCCCCAAATCACGGTGACTGGCGTGGCCTCAGAAAAGGGTTCACTGTGTTAAAAGCTAGACCTGTCTGTCAAAAGTCAACCTCTCTCCACTGCCTCCCCTCTTGAGCTCTGGAGATTTCACCAGTCAGGTTAGTTTCTTTTCTCAAAATGGAAAAAAAGTGCTACACATTTAACTTTTTGGGAAAATGAAAAGTAGGCCATGGGGTGACTCAGAAGCCTGAGCCACTGCTAGGTGACATCTTTAACAGTGTGATCCAACCCAAAAATAGTAGGGTCATGACCTAAATCACCTTGATTCACCTTGTTCAGGATAGACACAGTGCACTGTTTAGAAATGGGGGGAAAGCTGCTCACAAAAAAGAAATTATTTTTAAGAAAGGAATTCTTTGTGAAAAGAGAAAAAAAGTACTTCAGCTTTTTTCTTTAAATGAAATACTATGCAGGGTCATACAAATGGTTGTATTTACAGATAAATTCAAAGAAAATGCTGTGATAAAGCCACCTGTCCTTGTTCAGTTTGCACAATAGTGACTTAAAAATAAAATGAATTTATATAATTCCTCAAATGACTACTCTATTAGCTAAAACAATATGATTCAAACTCTTGGATCCCTGCTTTATTCAAATTTCTGCTGTTTTAAACCATCACTATTCCTTTCTCAGGACTCGGCTATATAGCTGCAAATAAAATGTTTTGAGTGTGTTGTTGCAAAGTGCATTATACAAATGTGACACTAGATGGTGATGGTGAGCTACGGCAAATTCAATATATTTTTCAAAACATTAAAATAAGCATTTTCACGGCTTTTTTTACATATATATTTGTCTAGATTCCACAACAGTGTCCCTCCCTTTTCGTTTCCATGCCATGGCCACGACTATTGTGCAACCTGCCTTCACTTTTCTAACTCTACTCCTTCAATAGGGGCTGCACTCCAACTTCATGCAAATCCAGAATTGTAATGTGGCCCTACAAATCCCCCAGTGGGGCTGCATGATGACATTTACTACATGGTTAGTATATGTAGGAATTGCATGTGGCGACAATGGATTCTGACATAAATAATATTATGTAAAAACAGGGTTGCCATATGTCTTCTTTTTCCAGGACACACCCTCTTTTTCATGGGTAGAGTTATCAAAACAATTCATAGTTAAAAGTAGAAGTCGGCAAATTTGTCCTCTGTTTTGCTCTTCAGAATATGGCAACCCTGAATGTTTAACCTGAATTTGCTATTTTAATTCTTCAGGACATGCCATTTGATTGTCTCTTTGAAGGAGATTAGATTAAATGATTTTGGCAGTTTTCCAACCTCTTTAATTACTGGATAGCATATTCTAGATGAAAATGTTCTGCTTTACCTAAGTGCTTCTAGAGCCTGTCAACTCCTGCTTCTAATCAACTAATATCTGTAAAATCTACAACTCTCCACAAAGTGCTGAATCTCAATTCAAATATAATGATATTGCATTTTGTTGACTTTTAACCAAGGTGACACCCCTAAATCTTTCTAACCATATTTAGGGGGGAAATAAATCCCACACAAATAAATGGAACCCTCTTCTACGTACATACATTGTTGACACAATGATGAGTCTTTGGAAGTTCTTTTCTCTGTCAGCACAGTCTCCTGATGATGATGATGATGATGATGATGATGATGATGATGATAGGAGAATTGCTTTTGGGACTTTTTCATGAAAAGGAAAAAAAATGAATTTGAGACATATGGGTCTGGAAATTGGGGAAATATTGCTCAACGGAAAGTAGAACAATGGGATGCCATACTAGAATGAATGTTTTGAATGGATTCCTTTATGTAACTGACAGGTGGAAAATCTGAAGGCCTTCTTATTTTTCACTCTCTCTTCCTTTTTCTTTCTTTCTCTTCTTATATAAATTCCTTCTTTTTATCTAGTTTCTTCTCTTTCTCTTTCTTTCCCTTTGGTGTGCACTGCTCTGGAGTCCAAGGATTATACAAACATGAAGGTGGTAGATGAATGGAAAAACCCTGGGTAAGACACATGGAAGGGAATATCTCCCAGGGTGAGAGCTGAGAGGGTCCACTACTTTCTGTGTGATCCAAGAGTTAAGAGCTACCTTAGAGAGAGGACTCTGAATTTTCTTTCCTCTTTCTGTCTTTGTTTTTATTTTATCTAAATTATCTTTTATCTTTTTGTATTACAAAAAACCACACAAAACTTTAGGCTAATCTTATAAGAAAGAAGCATAGAATTTTAAGTCTTAAAATCTGCCTTATTATTTACTTAATCAAGAATGTAATTAAATGAATAAGGAATAAAGAAAAACAATACATTTAAGCAAAATAATAATTAACATAGAAACATGATTTCTGGCCATTTCATTTACAATCCCTGGGGAAAAAAATTATTATTAGTGTGTGGGGGAGATAGTAACTTTTTAAATCTCCCTTATTAAAAAATAGATATCAGGATATTGTCCTTCAAGTCTTGTTATATTCTCACATGAAGCTGAAAAGTTAATAAGAATTCCGAACAGTAGCATATTTCACAGGTGGTATTTAAACATTGTAGGAATATAGAGCTGGAAGGGAACTTTGAGGTCACCTAGGACTATGTGGTGCTCAAAGATCTGCAAACCAGTGTACAACCGAAGCATCCCTCACAGATGCTTTTTATATAAAATGACAATACAGTGCGGGATGCGGGTGGCACTGTGAGTTAAACCACAGAGCCTAGGGCTTGCCGATCAGAAGGTCGGTGGTTCGAATCCCCGCGACGTGGGTGAGCTCCCGTTGCTCGGTCCCAGCTCCTGCCAACCTAGCAGTTTGAAAGCACATCAAAGTGCAAGTAGATAAATAGGTACCACTACAGCGGGAAGGTAAGCGTCGTTTCTGTGTGCTGCTCTGGTTCACCAGAAGCGACTTTGTCATGCTGGCCACATGACCTGGAAGCTGTATGCCGGCTCCCTTGGCCAATAACGTGAGATGACCGCCGCAACCCCAGAGTCGGTCATGGCGGGACCTAATGGTCAGGGGTCCCTTTACCTTTACCTTACAATACAGTGCACTTGCAAATGAACCTGCACAATCATATATGGCCAGATGGGGAAATGAACTTTCAATAACCAAACTTTGGCCTTCACAGGCAACTATCAACAGCTCCCTGCTTATTGTGGAGTTCCTATTGTGACTGTTATCTGTGACAGGTGAGATGTTTTCTGCAGTAGCAGTCTGGCTGATCCAGCTACACTGCAGCCTGGGCTCCATCGCAGGAGCCAATCAGCTGTGCCAGTTTGTCTTGGGAGGTGGGGCTTGGGAGAGAACCAGAGGGAGAGCCTCCCCTCTCTGACCTGCTAGGCATTAACCCTCAGATTTGCCTAAGCAAAAATGGGCTGCAGGCTCAAATCAAAGAAAGCTGCAGCCAGAAACAAACCTACATCTTACTATGTTATTGACACAATGGCACATCTGAATTTATTTTGCAACAACTGTGGGGTCTGATAGATCTGTGGGTGTTCACTTCCTTTCAGTCAGTTGCCTAGTCCAATGGTGATCCAGCTGGCGGCATGGCTGAGAGATTATTTTTTGCTCACGTTTTGTAGAAAATAATAGCAACCAAGGAGAGCTTTTACATTATTTATCACTGTGCTCCATATTCCACACACACACACACACACACACACACACACACACTGCTTAAAAGAAGGTGTTTAAATGTAAATTGTTGCTGCTGGCTAAATCCCCTCATCATTTCTTTGTTTTTCAACGGGCACTTAGTTTTATTTTGAAATTTAAAACAAAGGCTATTCATTTGCTCAGGTCCTGTAATTCATATGTTGCCTTTTAATCAAAAACCCTGATGGATATTGGCAGTGTTACTAATCCAACCCCAAACTTCCAAAGAATTTAAACATCAGTAAAAAAAGCATTTGAAGCAGCTTTTTCGGTTTAAAGCAGCTTTTGTCAAGTGCTTGTTCACAACACATTTCAACCTGCATTCATTTCAGCAGTAGTGGGTGGCACGATGGGGCAGAGGCACTTACTTGACCACCTGGCAGGTGCATTGCTGCTGCTAACCTAATAGGAAGGGTAACAGTGAGGGTGGTGTGGGGTAAATGCACCAGCAGGAATGCCATATTGGCTCTGCTGGCGCATTTGCACCCCACCGGCACCTCACCCCTCCATCTCCTTCTCCTAAGTAGTAGCAACAACTTACCTGCTGGAAGATAAAGGTCATGATTCACATCAGAATACTAATATTTACCATGGCAAATACTCACATCCACTTAGTCACAACCATTGATGGGAATATTTGGAGCAATGGTGTATTGGAAGGGAAATGAAGAGCAGCGCAGCTCTGGGACTTTTTTTTCAGAGCAGGAGCCTCTTATGCCAGACACCAGGGTAAGAGACAAACCCTCCTTTCTCTGAGGTGATAATGAGTCTTTCAAGAGTGTGTGTGACTGATTAGCATAGAGGAAGTCAGAGGAGGAAGGAAATTATCCATCAGAGGTGTTTGTCATAACTATACTTAGGAAGTATAGCCCTAAATGGCCTCGGTCCAGTATACCTGAAGGAGCGTCTCCACCTCCAACATTCTGCCCGGACACTGAGGTCCAGCGCCGAGGGCCTTCTGGCAGTTCCCTCGTTGCGAGAAGCCAAGTTGCAGGGAACTAGGCAGAGGGCCTTCTCGGTGGTGGCGCCTACCCTGTGGAACGCCCTCCCAACAGATGTCAAAAAGGAAAACAACTACCAGACTTTTAGGAGACATCTGAAGGCAGCCATGTTCAGGGAGGCTTTTAATGTTTAGTAGATTATTGTGTTTTATTCTTCTGTTGGAAGCCGCCCAGAGTGGCTGGGGAGACCCGGCCAGATGGGCGGGGTATAAATAATAAATTATTATTATTATTATTATTATTATTAGGAGATCGCTTTTATTTGATAGGATTCCTCGTTCACACTAGCAGCTTAAATGATAACGCAATGCACGGTTGCATTTTTAATGATAAGCTAAAGGTGGCATTTCAGCTGGCTGGAGGTCTTTTGTTAAATTTTGCAGGTTGAATTTATGAGGTACCTTAAGTAGCACTACAACCCATAGAGCTTAATCCCCGAATGTTGATGGTGGGTGGTGATATTAATTCTGTGCCCTTCACCAGCAGGTTCCAGGGTGGGGGGTTATAGCCATTTAAAATTCAGAATTAAAAATGATTAAAACAAATTACAGTCACAGGGGCCTTGAAAACACCAATAAGATTGCAATCATGCTGGAACCTGATGAATTCCATATTATACTATGTAGAACTATTTTGGGGGAGTGGGGTATGCCATAAAGGATGGATGCAGCTGCTTGTATTTTTTGCCTCTTTTCAGGGGTATGGCTATAGAAGCTTTCAGGATGAGGTCATCACATCAGCATTTACCAGTCCACCATTACATAGGAGTTGAGAACCACGTTGATAGTATCATTCTCTAGTACTAGGTTGTTGTTGTTGTTGTTGTTTTTATGAGATTCCTAGATTGCCCTTGGTGTTGTATAATTCCTGCATAAAAGCAGGGAAATGAAAAATTCACACCAATCTGATTTTGCCATTCAAAGTGTGATTTGTAATATACCCTCACCTTTTCCCTTTGTAGATAAATGCATTCTAATATTTAAGAGTCTGTGCTCTTTTTATTTTACCTGCTCTATTTTATTTTTGGTATTAAATTAAAAATATTAATAAAAATGGTATGATCAATGTCCTCTGTAGTAGGGTGGCCATACTCAAAAGAGCTAGATTTAGTGAGAGAAGTCTCCTCACAGTGCCTGAGTAGCAGGAAAGCCTCTATTGTTCAGTGTGTCATTAATGAACAAACAAAACAGGGCACACACTCGGAGTTCATACAAAAAACCCTCGCCAAACGTTTAACGTATTTCCTAGCATATGACTTTTGTGACTCATGCCCTTTTCCAATACCCTGCAAATCAGCTAGTTTTGTTTTGTTTTGTTTTTTGGAGGAACAGTGTATGGTAATAATAGCAACCACAGAATACGGAACAGAAATAGAAGCTGCTTTTCCCTGGTTGTTGTCAAAATAAGGCTATAGGAAAGCCTGCTCCCTTCTTGAATAGGCCTCATTAATAGTATAGTGTTTCACTTGTTTTCTTTAGGAGAATGTTATGATCTTCCAAATCCTCTTAAGATAATAGCCATTCCTATCAATGGATGTGCTGAAAGCGCCACCACTAAAGAAGGAAAGAATGTAAATGCGGTGTCCCAATTAACCTTCTTACAATTAAAAAACATCTCTATCTATTAGTGTGCCCATTAGTGATATTCTAGTTAATGGTCTGTCAACATTTCTATTAGACCTTTCCTCCCCCACCCTACCCCGCTGCACCCTTTCAAAAGTCTCCGCTAATCACCTTGGAAATACATCCCTGTGGATTTACAAGACACTTCATACATGCTTTAAAAGACTTAAATGTGGCTTCGCGCTATTACAATTCATTGCCAACGCATTTGTACGGCGCAATCAGAATGTACCGAGCAATTTACTGGATAGATTTATCTTTTAATTTCCCTGCACTGCACATCAGAGTAAAAGCACATTAAAATGCCTACCTTAAATTAATTTATTTGTGTATTATTTATTTGTAGAATTGTTTTTTTCCTTTATCCAGTTCTTTCTCTTCAGAGCTGTTTTTTTCAAGAGGGAGCAACAAAAAGCACCTATTGCCACTTTTTTCCATAACAACCACATGAAGCAAATTGGGCTGAGAGATGTTACGGGGTGAACTTCATGGCAGACCAAGTCTCCCCAGAAATGCACTGCAGTCCTAGGCGTGTTTACTTAGAAGAAAGCCGCATTGAGCTCAATGAGATTTTCTCCTTAGAAAGGGCCTAACTACATATTAACATTGACTGCATGGGTTTAGAAAATTTAATTCTAGGCACAGAGAGCCTGGTTCCCATTAGGATTGCAGTTCACAGGGAAGAGGGGCTTAAACCTTCCTTCTTAAGTCATGAACTCCTTGGCAATTCCCACTGCACTCCAACTAGGGCTTAAAAATGCTCCTATTGGCACCAAGGGGAGCCCCACCCCCAACAGTAGTTGCAACAACACAGAGGGATTTCCATCAATAGCATGACTGGGGAAGGAAGGGATAAACCTCCCCTCTGCACACTTTGGTCCTATTGGAAATTAGGGGTCCCCATTGTCTTTTTAAGCCACCTAACTATTTAACTTGCAGTTAAGCCCTCTGAGAATTTACGATTCCTGCCTTGGTCCAACATTTTCCAGTGGACCACCTCTGATAGATGAGCTGCATTTTTCATAACTGATGTCTGCCAAGCAACAGACTGATACAGACAGAAGCTTATATCTGATGATATGATCCTTTATTAGGAGATTTGGGACAGTAGGTTATGTTTTGCGCTCTAATGCCTAGACAACATGGGGTGAAGCAAGGACAAGGTTTCATCGTTAATAGCGTGCAATCCCATGACATCTTGACGGCTAAGCCACACTCCCCACATTATTGTCATGCAGATTCTTTGTGTGTCAGATGCATTACAAATTTAACATGCTCATGTATATTGCATTTGCTACTCCTTTAAACTTTAAAAACATATTTAAACATTTTATAGTGCCCTAGAAAAAAAAAGATATTCTAGAGGCTTGGGAAACAGAGCAGAAAAGAGGTATTCAGGGGGTGGGGGCTACAGAGACGGACTGAAAAATATTTTCAGTGCAGGTTATAAAATGCCATTTAAACACATGTTTTCAACCCACATTTTATGTTCCTACTGAAACCCTACATAAAAGCAGAACCACTAGTTGTAAAGGCTGCTCACCTATGGTTTTTGCACCCAAAGGCAGTAAATTCTTTCACATGCCCAGCTGAGTTTACTTTGGGCAGTCTGAGATGACTTGCATCAAAACATCGCCTGCACAGTTTGGTATGCAATTGAACTTCAACCCAGTTGCTGTTCTCTGCCTCCTATTTCTTTACTGTAGATTTTTATACTTTTGGTCTGCATGACTCATCAGAGCCTGGAAAAATTTCCAAAATGATGGAAGATGGTTCCTCATTAGCCAAGATTAATCCATTCAAGCCCCAAGAGATTATTCTTATTCTGTTTAATTGGATGCAAGCCTTGCTCATTTTCTTTAGGTATTATCACCAGGACTACGCATGTGTGAAGATATATTCACAGACTCTGAAACCCTGTCAAGGTTGCCTTTGTCATTATTATAGTTCTCCAGTAATATGACTTTCATACCTGCCAAGTTCCTCTCTGAAAAAAAGGGACCGGACCGAAAGTAGCATACCGAAAGTAGCACGGCGGCCATTTTGGGACTGGTCGGAGCATGCTCAGAAGTGACTTTTGATGCTGCTGTGCCCAGTTCCAAAATGGCTGCCGCACCAGAAGTCACGCTGCAGCCATTTTGGAACTGGGCAGAGCAGCATCAAAAGACGCTTCTGAGCATGCTCCACCCAGTTCCAAAATGGCTGCCGCGCCAGAATAAACCAGGGGGAAACAAAAAAATCCATTTTTCGGCTGGGGACAGCTGGAAAAACGGGGGTTTCCCGGGGAAAACGGGAGACTTGGCAGCTATGATGACTTTGGAGATTTCGATTCAGAGCTCATCACAAGCAATTCAGCCATACAACTCTCTCTCACACCCATTCTAATTGGACACAAGTATAATTATCTGCTGACCCTCATGAACTGGCAGGACAAAGGGGAGGAAGGAGATTCCAGTGAGGGGTCTAGCTAGGACTGGGACACACTGGGGCAAGCAGGCGGTGGGGAAGGAAGTACTCACAAGGTGATGGAGGATGGCGAGGGGATGGCAGTCAATGCACAGGAACCAGAGCAGCAGGACCCATCGCCAGAGCCAAAGGGGCCCCTGTGCCCACAAACACAGTGGGCTCTGAGGTGTAAGAGAGCAGCAGGACCAGTGCTGTAGGAGGCTGGGGCAGGCAAGGGCCCACAGCCCAGCTCTCTGGCTGGCCAGGTGAGGCTCGCTAGCTCATTCAGGAAGTGTGTGATTTCTCAGCTGGAGTAGGCTTGGAATAGGCGAGGGTCACATGCCTTATCAAACACAGATGCTGCAATGAGCATGAAAAGTGCAAGAGGGAAGCAGAGGTGAGGTGCTGTGTCTGCTCATCTGCCCATGTTGATGGACCTTTGCTTGGATGTTCCTGGACCTCTCTACAAGACTACTTTGGGATTGACTCTGGACTGTGACCTGACTGCTGGACTTCAGAGCTGGATACTGTGTTTCCTGACCTTCCTGAACTTTGGACTTGACATATTTATTTGCTGCCGGATAGGCCACGGGTTTAGGACACTCTATTGTCTAGCTTAAATCTCCTTTGTATACCTTCAGTGTGTTGCTGCCTTTGATGGCCCTACGCTGGGGATGAGAAACCTTAGGCAAGGGGACTAAATGTTGCCCTGCAAACCACTCTTATCTGGCCTGCAGGACTGTCCCCATGCCACACTCCCTCCCCAGCCACACCCCTGTTCCTCCTCTTGAATGTTTTAGCCTGGCTGCTGTGTGTCCTTGGGCTCAGATCATGACACTTGCTTGTCTGCATAGGAGTGTGTGTGTGTGTTGTGAGTGTACAAAGCTAAAATCCACACTCATTGCTCTGTCCACCATTGGCATGTGGACCCCAGAAATCTGCCCAGAAGGGAATGTGGCCCTCAGATGGAAAAAAGGTTTCCTACCGCTGTTCTACATGGATGTCGCGGTGTGTCTGAGATACTCCTGCAAGTGTCAGCTACATTTCCTTAGGGCCTCCATAGCATCAAAGGGTCTGATTCAGGATGCAAGCATTACAACCCTTCAGGCTGCCATTGGCTAAGCCCCCTCCCTGTAATAAAGCCTATGCAAATGTCATTGCAAACTCTTCCCTGCGGTTTTCTAGGTTGTAAGCCCATTGGGGAAAGGACCTGTCTTCTCAGTCTTTGTGTGCCAAGCACACAGATGCTGCAACAACATTGGACTCAATTGGACTGAACAGAACTGCTCTCCACTTGCTGCTTATGTAGGTATAACAGCGACCCAAATTCCAGGGTGCTTATGAGGACAGGTCAGGAATGAAAATGTTCTTTACAGATGGTGAGGCTACACACATCCACACACAAATATATATATTTTTCTATTTTGACTGAAGGAAAAGTTTGAAACCCAAAATGGAAGCCAATTTTTTTTATTCAATCAAATGAGATTTAAGCCATTCTTGGGGGTTTATGCAGTGGGCGGGCAGGCGTTGGATGAGGGTTTTTGACACTTTTGGACAGTTGGGACTAGCAACATTTCAAATATGCCTAGCCTACTTTTTCTGCGGTTCTATTATTCTTTTACCATGCCTGCATTCAGACAGCAGGAATAAGTTCTTATCAGGGGTCCACAACAGGCTGCTATTAAGCTTTGTGCAGAGAATGTTCAATGCATGGCCACAACATCTCTGAAGAAATAATTTATGTGTGGCGAAGGCAGATTAAAAATACAGGCACTTTAGTGCAAGACCCCATAAAGCAAAGATGTTTTGAATTTCCTGAATGGATTTTTGGCTGCAGATCAAGCGCAGACTGGTAGTTAGATTCAGCTTTTCCATTTCTAAAAATAAACACAAAAACCTCCATACCTATCAGGCACATGAGTTTAGTGGTAAGGGACGATTTGAGCTTTAGGGCATCTTGTACCGAGCATATGGTGAAATTATATCTAAATGGTTTTTGAAAATGATGGTATAAGGCAAATGGTAAAACAACCAGCGATTTCAGTTAAAAGGAGCAATAGAAAAGCTAAACAATTTTTAAACGTCTTTGCTTGTTTGCTTATTAAATTGTGAGTTCATTACCCAGGAAGGTAATATAAATAAGGGTGTTTCTACATCTTTTAATAAGACCTTATAGATCAGCTAATTATAGTGCTGAGAAAAACTGATATACACACAAGAAAATTTGCTACCCTATTTGCAGTGATGTTTTTCCAGAGAATTTTTCAGCATGGAGGCATGATTCGTGTTCCTACTGAAAGTGCAAATATATAAGTTTAACAAACAAAATGACGCTGTCTGTGCATATTAAGGTCACCTGTAGCAATAATTTCTATTCCAGTGTTGCAACATACATAGCATTATGTTATATATTGTTGTTGTTATTCAGGGGGCAATCCTAAAGGAAGATCTGCCAGGCTGAGTGATGTCAGGATCCAGATGATCTCCAGCTGAGTCAGTAGGTTTCCAGCTCAGCTGGATTTTGCTACCTGGACTCCTTCATCCTGGCTGAGTCTGAGGTCTGCCAGCATTTTCTCCACATCGTGGCTTAGCCACAGCCCAGCCAGCTGAGCCAATTCCAAGGGCTTTTAAGCTCCTGTAAATCATGAAAAGGCCTCCTGGAAGTAAGGGAGGGAGGGAGGGAGACATAGACAGTATCCTAACCCTGTTCAGCATGATCACATGACCCAGCAATCCAACATAAGTTAAGCTAAGAAAAGCGTTTTCAGGACAGAGGGAAAAAAGGTGTGTGCAACAACACATAATTAACATGGAATTTGCTGTTACAAAATATGATAATGGCCTCCAGTTTAGCTGGCTTTAAAGGAGGATTAGACAGATTCCTATGGGATAAGGCTATCAGCCATGTTAGTCTTGATGGCTGTATGGATTCTCCTGTTTAGCAGCAGCATGCCTCAGAACAAACTTTCTGTGGGCAGATGAATGGTGGCTGCTCACAAACATTTGCTGGAAACATGACACTGGACTAGGCATTCTTTTAGACCAGGCACCCCCAGACTCGGCCCTCCAGATGTTTTGGGACTACAATTCCCATCATCCCTGACCACTGGTCCTGTTAGCTAGGGATGATGGGGTTGTAGTCCCAAAATCTGATCTAGACCAGGCACCCCAAACTTCGGCCCTCCAGATGTTTTGGACTACAATTCCCATCATCCCTGACCACTGGTCCTATTAGCTAGGGATCATGGGAGTTGTAGGCCAAAACTTCTGGAGGGCCGAAGTTTGGGGATGCCTGGTCTAGACTGATCTAGCAGGGCTCTACTTGTGTACTGTGTTCTCCATGATACAGGGAATTGGGTTGAGACATTAAAGCAGCCATGAGTGGTGAACAAGTCTAAAAAATGGACACCATCTGAAGTAGAAGGTTATGTAAGAATTATGTCCCACCAGCTCTACTTTTATTCTCTAAATCTATATGGTTGAAAACTAGATAAAGCCTTAGAAATTAGTGCCACCTCCCAAATATTACAGGGCTACAACTCCCACAATTTCTGACTGCTGACCATTCTGGCTGAGGTTGATGGGTCTTGGGAGTGTAAGAATGTCTTGAGGTTCACCACTCTTGGTCACCCCTGCTCTGGATCCCTGCTTTAGAAGAGTGAGGGGTACAGGCTAAGTGTCAGCGACTGCAGCACACATTTCAGCTCCCTATCACAATCCTTCTTCACATTCTAGCAGCAACATGAATGACATACACTATAGAAACATATGAAGACAAAACCACTGTTGTTACTTACTAGTGGCTGCAAATGCAGCAGGTGTGTGTTTGTAGCAATAATTTTGCATCAGCATGTTTAAAAATCTTTAAACAATATTGTTGCTTATTCCATTTCTTGCTCATGTTCTCTTTTTGTTAAGTTATTGTTACTGATGATAAGTTGTCAGAGGTTCTTGCGTCTAGTAATGACTCTCCACACCTTCTTGTCTTTAAGGTGTTTTTATTGTGCATTCTATTTACAGTGGAAAGAGTCTGGACAACATGTCTGCTTAGTCCGAGTCAGAACCTCACAGTGGCTTCTTTCTGTTTTGTGCCCAACATAACAGCTTGGGAACCCCAAAGCGCGTCCCTCTTGTCCTACGGGGTGCCGTGCACCTCAATTCAGGCGTCTGGGAGAAGGGCCGTCCTTCTGACTGCTCTCCCATCATTTCCTCCCCAGCTGCCTCCTTCTCTACTCGGTGTTGAAGCTCTCTCATGCTGCTAGAGCATCTTCCCTCCCTCTCTACTTCCTGACTCCTGGACTCCTGTAATCTGATCCGCTGCTGGACTTACTGCTCTGAGAGGAACTCGACCTGATTGGGGGGGGGGGCTGTTCCCTATAAGCCATCCCCCTTACATAAGTCATTGGGAGATGTGAGATGAGAAATAAACAAACATTCCAACAGCGTGTAATTATGAAGTGGGAAGCTTGAAGATGCCATTAGCATGCATTTACTCATATATATTTAAAATTTGTTCTTGTTTTTCACTGCCAGTCGAAGGAATCAGAAAATCAAAAGCTAGATTTGCATCACTCCATAACAACAAAAGATTCTGCCTACATGAAGGAATGCTCCTGTTACATTTTAGAGAAGTGATATGGTGAATCATAATTCCATGGCAGTTGTGTGATATTCTATCAATGCATAATGGATATGGGGTTAGCATTGCTGTGTGGAGACGATATCCACTGACAATATCAATGACTGCACTTGGTGAACTCTTGCACAAAAGAAGAAGAGCGCTTAACCTGAAAGGAAGGGTCATGCTGAAACCGACTGGTCTCAGGGTACATTTGTTGTCAGTTTCATTTCAGCTACAAATCCCACCAAAGTCTCAAGGCAATGTCTAAAGATTGACTCCAGACATTAAGATATGGGGGTGATATAGCTGAAACCGACAAGTGCCTTCTCCACACTGACTTGAAATTAGTCCATTTCAGTGCCCATCTTTGTCCCATCATTTCTGGCAAAGTGCTGATATTAGGATCAAAAATTCTTGGACCATTTTGTGGGCACAATGATGTATTGGGTGGGGGATAAGAAACTGAGGCTGGATCTGGACAAATGATGGTTTTGGTCAGTAAGAGAGTTGACCTGGGGTTGCAGTCTCCCATGAAGGATCAGGTCCACAATTTCAAAATGATCCTGGATGTGTCCTTGTTCTTGGAGGACCAGGTGGCAGGAGTGATCAGGGTGCCTTCCATCGGCTATGGCTTGTGTGCTCTTTCCTAGATCGTGTGGATCATATCACAGTCATTCATGCCTTGATCCTATCAGAGTGGGATCTTGCCGTGCACTCTGCATGAGGCTGTGCTTGCAGAGTGTTTGGAAACTCCAAGTGATGCACAATGCAGAACATATTGCACTAGTTCTGTTTTGTTTTCACTGGTTTCATTGCCAGGGACACTATTCAAAGAACTTGTTATAACCTATAAAGCCTTAAACAGCTTGGGAACAAGTTATCTGAAAGGTCACCTCCTCTTGTATGAACCCAGCTTGTGCAACTTGCTCCCAAAAGAAGCTCGGCTGGCCTCCATCCTTTTTTAATTTTAGGGCAGCAAATGGTTGTTTTTAATTCAACTGTGTCTTGGATTCGTTTTAACCACTGCTGTATCAATGTATTTTCAATGTATATTGCTTTCATGTCCTCCTCCTGGGCTTCCCAGACTCGCTTTGCTGGATTCTGTTGGAAATAAGACTTGATAGAATCTAGATCAGGCATCCCCAAACTGCGGCCCTCCAGATATTTTGGCCTACAACTCCCATGATCCCTAGCTAACAGGACCAGTGGTCAGGGATGATGGGAATTGTAGTCAAAAACATCTGGAGGGCCGAAGTCTGGGGATGCCTGATTTAGATCAAAACCAGTAGAGCTGTGTGCGAGATGGAGTAACAGTGCTTCACACCATTGATGCCGCAGACATTGCCTAGTAGTTGCCCCAAATAGGAAAAAAAAGCCCAATGAGTTACTTCCCCCCTAACAACATAGTATAATTTTTGCAAAATGGAAAAAGGTGCTATCACCCCAAACAAAAGTGTTTCCTGGATAATATGTATGGTCCCCACACAGCAAATGATCAACAACTGTGTGCTTGTGGCACTCTGCATTGACCACCCTGGAAGGCCCATAAAACAACTTGCTGATGGCATCTGTTTGTCTCAGGAGACAATGGAAGAGTGTGCTGTTGGGGGTGAGGTGAAGCTGTTGGCAGGCTGTAGAGACTGATAAGGGAGAGACATGTTTTGTTGCAGCTAGGGTAGATGAAAGTGTCCAGTTGTGCTGCTGGAGAAGCACCATGGTGTTTCTTCTCTGCACTCCTCCCCAGTGGTTATTTCTCCTTTGGTCATAGCACATTACTGGTAGTTGAAATAGGGTAGAATATTTTGGTTGCATGCAGATTTGCCTTCCTTCAGCACACATCAATGAGGACTCTCTTAAGAGCAGCTCATAGTCTTTGGCAGAGGATTAGCTTTTCCCTAAGCAAGATCATATAATCAGTCCGACTTAAAGAAACCTAAAAAAATTCCTTCAGTAGCACCTTAAAGACCAACTAAGTTTATATTTTGGTATGAGCTTTCGTGTGCATGCACACTTCTTCAGATACACACGAAAGCTCATACCAAAATATAAACTTAGTTGGTCTTTAAGGTGCTACTGAAGGAATTTTTTTATTTTGCTTCGACTCAGACCAACACGGCTACCTACCTGTTAAAGAAACCTGATTGTTTGCATTCAAATGCAAATTCTGCAAGGTTTTGCAGAATTCTGCTCAGGCACTAAAGCTGACACTTCATCCCTAGTGTAAACATTTCATTCATACTCTCCTTGTCAGGTAAACCAGGCAGAGAAGGAAAACACTTGTTTATCTCCAAGATCACCCTGAAGCGGCATGTATTTATTTATTTATTAGTTCACAATCCTCTTCAGGTTCTTCTGGCAAATCCTTCTACCTCTAAAGAACTTGGAAAAAGTCTCCGAGTAGATGATATCATTGTGTAGATAAAATTATGCCTCCAGGCTGTCTGAAACTTAGCAATTTAGATTGGTTGCAACAGATCTCCTTGGGCTCCTGGCTTAAATTGAGCTATACAAGACTATAAGCATTCCTATCTCTTGGTTAAAAGATGCACTGTGTCAGGTACTTTATTAAACCCAAAGAACAGAAGACAATCTGCACCTGAAGTGTAACAAAGGGGAAGGAGTAGTGGAAATCACTTATTTCCTCCATACAGGGAATCGATCCATGCAAACCTTGCACAATGAGGGCAATAAAATCCGTTAATTATGAATGTTCATTACAGTCATACCTTGGTTTAACTACGCTTCGGTTTGAGTATTTTCAATTTAAGTACTCCGTGGACCCGTCTGGAACGGATTAATCCACTTTCCTTTACTTTCAATGGGAAAGTTCAGTTCAGGTTAAGTACAGACTTCCAGAACCAATTGTGTACTTAAACCGAAGTACCACTGTATTATGTTTCCCCCCCTGTATTATTAAAATATTAGTGCTCTCCCTCCTCCTCTGTGTGCATGGAACATGTCCACCAGTTTGTGGTGTAGGCATTTCTGGAAGGAAAAGGATCTTTTGCCCTTCTTTTGAGATATCTGTCACACAACATTTCTTGCATAAAAACTCAGATCCTAGAACAATGTTATTTCTCTCACATCTTATCGCCACCATTTTCAATGCATGCCCTGCTCTTCAGAAGTATGGTGACATTATGACATCCTGCATATCTTAGTTCTGCTGAGACTGACATTCCTTTGCTCCAATTTAAGGCCTCCAAGGTCATAGAGCTGAGGGTGGAGAGTACCTTGCTTTGCATTGCAATAACATGCATCTAGTGAGTGAGGAAGAAGTCAAAAGGAAAAGAAACTTTATAACTTTTATTTAAAGTGGAAAATTTAGATTAGCATATATCTAACATGCTCACAGATGGAACCTAATGTCCCTGGGGAGGTTTAAAGAATGAAAGTGAAGAGCAGTTATTGCTTAAGGCATTGTTGCATACAAGACTACTAATGCTATTTTTATAAACGGCTTCACTTGGATGAAATTTGTGTGCAACCTTACCATTGTTTTCCTCTCTGAAGGCAACCTATCATTCTAGTTAACTATGTCATAGTGTGTGTGTGTGTGTGTGTGTGTGTGTGTGTGTGTGTTATCTTCAATTGCTTTAGAAGCTGTGGAATGTGGCTTATCAGCAACATTGGTAAGAAAATTGATCAGTGGATCACACTCATTGGCATTTAGTAATCAGTTCATCTCTAATCAGCTGAGTCGGTCATCTAGAATTTAATTGTGGATACAGAGACTGACCTGGCGTATGTAACCAAGACTTGGGTGGGGGAGCAGGGAGGAGTTAATCTCTCCCAATTGTACTCCCCTGAGTACTTGGTTCAGCATTAGGAAGAGGTGTGGGGTGAGGGATTCATGGTCTATCAGAATTCTCTCCCCAGTCAGTGCCAATCTGGTGTGCTTGTATTTTGTGCTGGGAGGGCAGGACAGATTGGGGATTTTGCTGGAGCACCACTCACCCTGTTGTCCAGCAGGTTCCCTATATGAGCTGACAGAATTGGCCATGGATGCAGTACTAATGACTCCAAGACGGATGGCCTTGGAACAGCTTGGGAATTAATGGCTCCCATGACAATCATGGGACCATCTCATCATTTCATCAGCCCAATACATACAGCAGAACACACACACAGAGGGGAAGGTTAAGGAAGAAGGCTCTCTGAAAGTGGGGAATATTACATCTATTCCAAATGGATTCTGGGGTCTTGAGGGACATGACTGGTGCTTCTCTTCCAAACCCTGCTGAATCCTTGGAAAGCAGAGATAACCCTTTCTCACTTGACAGATCCCAAATTGGAAGAAGATGAGAGGGGGATGAGAATTTGCCTTCAAAAGGAACAAAATTAAAGCAAGCATACATGGGTTCCCATCACTTGTACTTAAATATCTTCCTCACTTCCTTTCCCAATTGCTTGTTTTAGTGGATAAAAGCCCTAAACAGTTTAGGACCAAAATATCTAAAGGATCACTTTCACCCACATAAAACTTTCACCCACTTTCACCCACCAGCTGAGATCCTGATTAGAAGACCATGTTTCTCTGCCTTTGCCTTCAAGGGTGAAGCAGATAATACCACAGATAAAGACATTTTGGTAGTGGTGTCACTGGTATGGATCCCTCATAGAATAAAAAAATCATAGAACTGAAGAGTTGGAAGGGACCTTCCAAAATACATGCAACTAATGTAACTGTGGTTTTATTTCAGATGCTCAGATACAGCTGTCTGGTTTGCCTGAGCCTTTAAGATCTATCCAGTGGCGCCCTCCCATCAGATGTTAAGGAAATAAACAACTATCTGACTTTTAGAAGACATCTGAAGGCAGCCCCGTTTAGGGAAGTTTTTAATGTTCGATGTTTTATTGTATTTTTAATATTTTGTTGGAAGCCGCCCAGAGTGGCTGGGGAGGGTATAAATAAATAAATTACTGTATTGCTTTTGTTATTGTTATCCATCTGTGGGGAGGGAGGTCCGAAGAGGGTTTTAGAGCATGTTTAATTGAAAACACACTCAGATTTCTCCTTGTGAAAAAGAACCCTGATTGCTCATCTGAATACACTGCAAAGACTTCCCCTGACTTTCCCACACAAGATGGAAAGTTTGGGGTTGAAGTGGGTGTGGATCTGCTCAGCTTGTATGAGAGAGAACATTATGGCAATGCGTGCTCTCTCGCTCTCGCTCTCTTTCCCTCTCTCCCTCTCTCCCTCCCTCCTGCACGCACCTCTTTTTGACCACCTGAAGATAACTTCTACAGGTGAAACTTAGAAAATTAGAATATTGTCAAAAAGTGCATTTATTTCAGTAATGCAAGTTGATAGATAGATGCATGACATGCAAAGCAAGATATGCCAAGCCTTTATTTGTTGTAATTTATTTGACGTTAGGCGGGTCAATTATAAATGGAATGTAATTAATGAAATGTAATAGCGATGTGTGTGTTTTTTGTAGTATTGTAACTATTTGTTTTATTACTGTGGAATTTCCAAACGAAAGCATTTGTAAAAACAAAACAAAAACCAACAACAATAAGTTGCATTACTGAAATAAATGCACTTTTCGACAATATTCTAATTTTCCGAGTTTCACCTGTATTAGAACATTCACATCTCACACTTAACAATAAAATCAAACTCAAGGTGAGTTATAATCAAAAGATACATTTCAGCAAAATTAAAAAGAAAACTAGCAGCAAAACAAAGCAGCAAAACAGTCTCATAAAAACCACATCAACAGCAGTATGCTGATATTTGCTTAGCTGCTGCATATTGAATTATCTGTTGATTAGGGTGCTTCCTGATACCCTGTTTGTTGAGCATTTGTCCTGGTTTGCTTGCAGGAAGATTAGACATTGTTGGCTCTTCAATGAGCATTTGCTCTGATTAGTTTGCAGGAAGGGTAGAAGATGGTTGCATCAAAGGCGGTGTCACCCCACACTTTCCACACAGCATTTCCCTGTCATTCTCCTGATCACACACAAAAATAGAATCTTATGGGAAAGAAAGTTTGCGCTCCAATCAGCTTTAATTACACTATCTGAATCTGCTCATCCTGGTGGATCTTGCTACAGGATTGCACCACAACTGGCAGAGTCAGAATCCAGTGGACCTCTGGATGGTCTGGGAGGTTCCTGGCACAGCAGCCACTATGCTGGTGTAACTCCCCATCCTCAGCTCAGCCAGAGATACGCAGGTGTATCTCCCCCATCCCAGCTTAGCTGAGCCCTGTGGATCTTGAGTAAGCCTTGAAAAAGGAGTGTGATAGGGGGTGCAGCCAGAGAGAAGACCCGCTCAGCTAGGTTATGTGACCTGGCAACCTGGTATAAATTAAACTGACAAAAGGGGTGATATAACTCAAACACTATTCAGTGTTCTTTTTCTGCCTGCCATGATTTGGCCATCTCAGCCAGCAGTAGCCCTGCTCCAGAATGGAGTTTGGAATGGGCATACTTAGCCACAGCTTAACATCAGCTTCCTGCGTATAGGATTGCCTTGCCCTTGCTTGAAGCCCACTTGAAAATAGCGAGCCTGGAAGTGCCCTTCAACTAGTTGCTGTGTTAAATCATGTCTGTGAGGCTCCTTTAGACTGTTTTGCTCAAAGCATGTATGTTGGGGGTGAGTGCATTGAATGTGCATGTTCCTATCCTCTTTCCCAGTCTTGGAGCCATAAGAGTGTGTGTGTGAGAGAGAGGGGGGGGAGGCTAACATTTGAAATGAATGACCTGATTGTGCCAGTCCACAAGCTTTCCAATTTCATCCTTTAAACAGAAATCAAAGCCCAAAGTACTCCAAACAAACCTTTCTCACAGCCATGGCACACACAGGATATGAAAGAGGGAAAGTGACAAGCATTTTCTGCCCACATATAGGACTCCAGAAAGGAAGTGGCATTATTACTTCTGTTATCTCCACCTTCACATTCTTCACCTGTCTCGGGCCATTTCAGTGCCGACATTAAGCTTTTTCATTTCTGATGTTAGATATCATGTTGTGTTCGGTTACAAATATCAGCATACCTTTGAAACTATGGCAATAGAGCCAAATATGTTAGGCAAGATTGTTATCTAATTGTGAAGAAATAAAATACTGTATTACTGGCAGATTTTAGAATGGAATATAATAATAATAATAATAATAATAATAATAATAATAATAATAATAATAATAATAATATAGTAAGCCATACTAGCTTTTATTAATTAACATAAGTTTCATGCTTCCAGTCTGTGATAATCCATGATTATGGAACCAATTCTAAATAAACTTCCTAGGAAGTAAGGTGGTTGTTGTTATTGTTGTTTTGCTGACATTTGCTTCTAACTATAGATGGGTGTATCTGCCAATTTTGCTATATCTTCGCTTTTCCAGTCTCTCAGTTCTCCACATTTCCACATTGGTTTGCAAACTTAAAAAAAAAAAAGACCTCATGAAAATCCAACAACATTTTTGCAATAATTCCTCCTAATATACATGTTTTTCTATGCAATTTTGCCTAATTTACACCTTTCTTCAAACCAGTTTTGCACAGTAAAATTTCACTTTCACTAATATCCATATGGCTATTTATGTACACTTTGTCCTAGTAGGTGCATTTTTGTATGTATTACTTTGTTGGAGAACTGGATCACAAAATTCAGAGAAGTGTGAATCTTGGAAGGGTAGCTGTGAATTATGACATTTTAAATTATTCCAGCATAAATTGCCCCATTTCCAAACTTGGGAGCCTCTGAGAAATAGATTGTGGTGAATGTGGATCTCAGTTTTGAAGTATGAGTCTTTGGTCACATGACTGAGATGAGCAGGGTTTAGAGTAGCTTGCCTTGTCTCATCCTGACTCCATCGCACACCTCTTTTGAGGGGACTTATGTAAGTGACTTATGTTCTTATGCATATTGATACACTCAAAGAACTCTGAAAAGTTAATGAGTTCGTTACCTTTTGAGAAGCCATGTTCTTCAGCAAGACTTGTTCTTCTTTGTTCTTGATGATTAATATCTTTGATAATGCTTTTGACCAATTTATGAAGACCTGCACCATAGCACTCTCCAGACATCTCCATTTAATTAGTTATGGTAATGTGATCATTGCTAATATTGAGAGGACAAACACTATTACAGAAACAAAATTCCCACTGGACGTATCTCAACTAGGCTTTAACAATTGCTCTAAATATTGTTTCCCAATAGCAGATGGCTAGAAACTATGTCAAGATGCTAATCCACTGAATGTGCACTTAATAAAGTGACAAAGGAAAACCCCTGGGTGAAGCCCAAGAACAGAAGGCTGGAAAATGGAGATGGGCAAGAAGAAAGGAACCAGTCAGGCATGTAGGAGAAAATAACTCACTCAATGGAAAAGGAAGAATCTTCATTAAAAGGGTCGGTTTGTGAGAATGTTGAGCCAAGGATGTTCCTTTATGCCCTTAAAATGATTTGGCTCAGAAACACCATGTCCACTGTCTTCTTCCCCAAACCAAGAGCTAAATGAATCTATTCAGGTGCTAGCCCGGACCTGGGGCCAGATACTGAGTCCTTGGAAGATGAACCAGACACCCCACGGGTCAATAACCTTGTGGAGCAGGCAGGATATTATGGAACTAGAGTTAAGAATCATCTTGAGGAACTCTCCAGTAGGAGACCTGCTGGCTCTCTTGGAGAAGGAGGTGGAGAATTCTGGTGCCAAAAGGTTGAGGTCAACTTTTGAGACAGCAACTCTTTTTTAACTCCTTTTTTTAACTTTTGCATATTAATTTTTAAGCTCCAGCACTGACTTTTTCCATGTGTTCCTTAACGCATTCCCACTCTTTATTAGTTTTTGATTAGAGCAGCTTCTGATTGATGCTGTTAATTTTGCCATCTCCACGAATTCAAAAAGTTTGGTTCTCCATTCTAATAATTCTGGTGTTTTGTCAGTTTTCCCATTTTTCGCTACACTGCCGCGGTTGCGTAAAGGAATACCTACCTTCCTTTTATCCTTGGGGATATCATTCGATACTAAACCCAGAAAAAATGCCTCTGGTTTTTTAGAGATTGAATTCCTAAGTATTTTTTTAAGCTCTTCATGTATCATAATGCAAAATTGTTTCACCACTTTGCGCCCCCACCACATATGATACATCGTCCTGGTGATATTGTAGCCATTGGAGGATTGGAGACGCAAACCCGGTTCACCAGATTACGAGTCTACCGCTCTTAACCACTACACCACACTGGCTCTCAAGTTCCAGGTTCAATATTTGACATCTCCAGGTAGAACTGGGAGAGACCCCTGTTTGAAAACCTGAAGAACCATGGCAAAGCAATGTAGACAATACTAAGCTAGATCAAGTTGGATTTGAAACAAGACAGCTTGTTGTGTTCCTATAGCCAACACAGTGCAAGGCTTGTTCCCCATCTGAAAACAACCAGGCTAGCCTGATAGGTTCAAGTGCGGCAATTCCTGTTCTCTGATGAGTACTGGGCTGATTGTAAGGTAAAGGTAAAGGATCCCTGGACTGTTCAGTCCAGTCAAAGGCGACTATGGGGTGCAGTGCTCATGTCGCTTTCAGGCTGAGGGAGTCGGCGTTTGTCCACAGACAGCTTTCTGGATCATGTGACCAGCATGACTAAACTGCTACTGGCACATGGAGAACTGTGATGAGTGCGTTCTTATAGAAATGCACCCTTTGCTCATCCTTTGCAAGGCTGCAGGTAAGATCATTCTGCAGTCATTCTAATGCATCGGTGAGAACCAGCATCAGCATGACAATCTTCAAAATGAGAATGCCCATATTCTTCAAACTTTGAGGATAAGTGAATTTGAAAAATGCTTGGATACCATGACGTGGCCATAGTAACCTAATACGTGGAGCTGCGTGTTATCTTCCACCTCTCTCAAAGAAGTTCAGTTCTGTTATTGTGAAACAGCTACATTCAGGTTTTCCATAAATACATTTTTACCTTCTATGTAATATTGGAACAGGAGACTGAACAACAAGATTTGTGCAACGTTTTGCATGCTGAAATCTACATGCAGAGCTGGCCCTGAATCCTGGTTGTTCAGAGCACACAAATCAAACAATTTGTGAAGCTAATGTTTTAGGGACGCGGGTGGTGCTGTGGTCTAAACCACTGAGCCTCTTGGGCTTGCTGATCAGAAGGTCGGTGGTTCAAATTCCTGTGGTGGGGTGAGCTCTCGTTGCTCGGTCCCAGCTCCTGCCAACCTAGCAGTTCGAAAGCACGCCCAAAAGTGCAAGTAGATAAATAGTTAAGGTTTCCGTGCGCCGCTCTGGTTTCGGTGTTCTGTTGCACCAGAAGCGGCTTAGTCATGCTGGCCACATGATCCATAAAAACTGTCTGTGGACAAACACCGGCTCCCTCAGCCTGTAAAGTGAGATGAGCATCGCAACCCCAGAGTCGTCTGCGACTGGACCTAACTGTCAGGGGTCCTTTACCTTTACCTTTAATGTTACATTTGGAATCGCTGTGTTTCAGACAAGCCTATACATTTTCTAAGAACTAGCAAAAGAATAACAGTGTCTTGCTATTGACAGAAGTATACAAACACATTCATATACCACTAGACAAATGTAATGTGATCCTAATGCAAATGAAAGTCTGTGCACTTTTTAAAATGGAAATTTGGACTATGGGTTTTCAATCAAGCTGATTGGGGTGCAAATTAAGTACTGATTAAATTAATTTGCGGAATTGTTATTAATGCAGCAGCATCGGACTAGGCAGGCCCAGACTGGAGAAATGCACTTTGTACAATTCCCACCCTCTCATTAACCTAATGGGAATTTTCATTTTCTACAGTATAACACTTGCGGAACCAGGAAAGTGTGGCTGAATGCCATACCAAGGCACAAAGTTGAACAGGAAAGTTCAAATTATGGCTCCTCATCTTAATGGCAACTGACACCATGGAATGCTTAAGGAGCCTAGGACTTTCTAGCAGCCAGTGAGCACACAGCAGTAGCAGCAAAGCTTCAGGAGCAGTTTGGCAGCCATCCACATCCTAAGAGCCAGAGAGAAAACTGTAAATTCTCATTCATTTAGCAATGACACACTGCAGAGGGAGAGAATAAGACTGGGACCAAAACCACTCATCACATTTTATGAACACTTTTAGCAGTGTTGAAAAAATGCTTCACTTTTTTATTGGAAAGAAAAACATTTCTAAATCACTTTTCATTTTAAAAATCCCAGTGTAGTTTACAGCCGTGGAGTATATTTCTACAATAAAACAACAGGACAGCCATGATAAGACACAGCAATACAGTAAAGCATCAGCCAAACAGTACAGGAGGCATTTCAAATCTGGCATGAATGGTCATGAACCACTTGGGTCAAAAGGTTAGGTTTCCATAAATGACAGAAACACTTAACTGTTGGAGCCTGTTGTGCTGCAGGGGTGGGGGGTGGGGAGATTGTTCCACAAAAAAGGCACCACCATAGAGAATACCCATCTCCATGTTTCCCCAAGATGGAATTCAACAGGTTGCCTGATGGCCAACATAATTGCAATGGAGGAATCTCTTGCCCAATGTGGGACTCGAACCCATGACCCTCAGGTTAAGAGTCATAAGCTCTGCCAGCAAAGCAATCTCTGAATATTCAAAGAATATTGTCTTGGTAATTTTGACAAATTTCCTGAACCCCTTGCAATGAAGTTTGTCAGGTTTGTTTCACCTCCCTCATTTGTCTTTTTCCCTAAGTTGCTCTCAGTTGACATTATCATCTAGTCACATGTTCTGTTATTTTCTTTGATGCCATCTTTTGCGCTATTAGTTGATAGAATGGGGATAGCCATAGCAATAATTCAGGAGGAGAAAGAAGATAACAGAGAGAAGTCATGCTGAGGAAACAGGCATCTTACACACAGCCTCACGGGATCATTTTGGTGGTAACTAGGTCCATTGCCAGATATTAGTGCTTTGTAAAAATAAAATAAAAAATCATCTGCTTTTTAAAAAACTATTCTTCTTCTTCATCAATTAATGAGAAATTAAACATGGGAAGAGAAAACTTTTGTGAAATTCTCATGGATGGGAATGCTATGGTACACTAAGTGGGTGGAGGAATTGTACTGAGCTTACGTACATTTGAGGTGGCTGAGAGCTTAATGTGAGTATCTTTGTTTTCACTCTACAAGTCATCTCTCCAGATGTTCAATGGAAAGAAGACACACACAAAACACAAACACCACCTTCTGCCATCTTGCAATAATAAGGTAAGCTCAGCTCCACACCCATTTGAAGTTATAAAGAAATTTATTAGCTCCTTTAGTGGGGAAAGAACATATTTTGGGAATTGGAGGACAGATTCTGGCATGGTACTAGTCCCTATTACTCCTGACCCCATCAGATGCTGCTCCCAAGGTATACACACCACTGGGAAAGGGAAACAGCCTCTCATTTGCTGGTACAGCAAATTTATTGGGACTATAATAGGACAAGCTCTATTACCACACATAGAAATTGATTGGCAGGAGATTCAGGGCAAACAAAGGAAAGTACTTATTCACACAACATGTAATGAATTTATGGGATTTGCTGCCACAAGACATGGTGACAGCCACTAACACAGACAGCTTTGCAAAGAGATTAGACAAAGTGATGGGCGATAGGTCTATTGATAGCTTTTATCCCTGGCAGTTATATGGAAGCTACACATTCAGAGGTAGGAAGCCCTTGAAATTCTGTTGCTGGAGAATCGCTTCATCATGAGAGGGCTACTCTTCTCAGGCTTTGCTTTAGGTATACGGTGTGCTTTTGTTGTTGTTTGTTGTCGTTTAGTCGTGTCCGACTCTTCGTGACCCCATGGACCATAGCACGCCAGGCACTCCTGTCTTGCACTGCCTCCCGCAGTTTGGTCAAACTCATGTTCGTAGCTTCGAGAACACTGTCCAACCATCTTGTCCTCTGTCGTCCCCTTCTCCTTGTGCCCTCCATCTTTCCCAGCATCAAGGTCTTTTCCAAGGATTCTTCTCTTCTCATGAGGTGGCCAAAGTATTGGAGCCTCAGCTTCACGATCTGTCCTTCCAGGGAGCACTCAGGGCTGATTTCCTTAAGAATGGATAGGTTTGATCTTCTAGCAGTCCATGGGACTCTCAAGAGTCTCCTCCAGCACCATAATTCAAAAGCATCAATTCTTCGGCGATCAGCCTTCTTTATGGTCCAGCTCTCACTTCCATATATCACTACTGGGAAAACCATAGCTTTAACTATACGGACCTTTGTCGGCAAGGTGATGTCTCTGCTTTTTAAGATGCTGTCTAGGTTTGTCATTGCTTTTCTCCCAAGAAGCAGGCGTCTTTTAATTTCGTGACTGCTGTCACCATCTGCAGTGATCAAGGAGCCCAAGAAAGTAAAATCTCTCACGGTGTGCTTTAGGTATACAATAGAAAAGTATTGATACTTTAAGAATGAACTTAATTTGAGTACTCCTAGAGGTATTATGAACATGCATGAGATATTGCTGTGTATAATTTTCTTGTCTGGAAAGCCTGAGAGAATTAGTTCATGATTACATGCAGAAAGTGACAATGAGCTTTTGAAAATCAACAACAACAACAAATAGCCAATATAGATTTTCTTTTTTTTAAAGGTCCTTTCCACCCATCTATTGCAAAGACAGATAATAAAATATTGTATGTGACAGAAAACCTGCATAAAATATCCAGACACTCATAAATTTTAATATAGCAACTTCAATATTCTTTTTGTAGTCATTCATGAGTTTATTACATATTCTGTTTTCAAGATATGAACGATTGTAAACAGGGTTGTCAAAAATGGATTTTTCCAACATCTAACATTTTCTGGCTGCCTTGATGTCTTAAAGTGACCAGAAACATAAAGAGATTCTGACTAACATTAGGAAGAACTTTCTGGTGGTAAGAGCTGTTCAACACTGGAACTGACTACCTTGGAAGGTGGAATGTGATCCTTTGTTGGAGGTTAGATGGCCATTGAGGTCTAGTGCCGAGGGCCTTCTTGCAGTTCCCTTACTGCGAGAAGTGAGGTTACAGGGAACCAGGCAGAAGGCCTTCTCGGTGGTGGCGCCCGCCCTGTGGAACGCCCTCCCATCAGTTGTCAAGGAAATAAACAACTATCTGACTTTTAGAAGACATCTGAAGGCAGCCTTGTTTAGGGAAGTTTTTAACGTTTGATGTTTTATCCTGTTTTAATATTCTGTTGGAAGCTGCCCAGAGTGACTGGGGAGGCCCGGCCAGATGGGCAGGGTATTATTATTATTATTAATATTATTATTCGTCTTGGATTTTTAAGCTCTGATTCCTGCATTGCAGGATGTTGGAATTGATGGCCCTTGAGGTCCCTCCCAACTCTATATACTCCCAGTTCTGCAATATGTACAGAACTGTGATGTAGGCACTTCAATCTCCTCCATGTGATCGGATCAGATGCTTGCTCTTTGTGTGTCAATCCCTTTCACATGCTAATGAAATGTGTACATGGCAGGGGGTATACTGCTGTGTACATGAGAGGCAAGGGTAGGCCTAACCTATGTGAACCTCTTCTTTCTCTCTCTGTGTGGAGGGGGTCTAACAACTCTTCAACATCCAGCTGCCATCTTACCTTCCAAATACCTTCTATCCATCCGTCTATCTGTCCGTCCATCCATCCATTACATCCTGCTGTTTCCTTGTGGAGCTCAAGGCCCCCCTCCATTTTATCCTCACAACAACCTTGTGAGGCAGGCTACATTAAGATGTGGTGACCAAGGTCACCCAACTGAGCTTCATGGCTGAGAGGGGATTTGAACCGGGCTTGCCCCGATCCTAGTCCGATACTCTAGTCCAGTGGTTCTGCACCACTGTTCTTCTCTTATCTGGGCTAAACATAGACATTTCCCTCTGTAGCTCTTGTTTTCCTTTCCAGTGTTTTGTCAGTTAGAACCACAAGAGAATGTTTAAAAGGTGACAATTGTTTTGGTGGAAAAAATAACCACTTGTGTTTCAAAAGTAAAGATATTGTGCTAGCATGTTTACTAAGGAATCCTTCATTATTTCTCTTAAATATTTTGTTCCAACTGTTCCAGCCAGGTGACAGGGCATTTATAATTAATAGAATTTGCTACAAACAATACAACACTTTGAATTGTTGAATAGCTGCAATTTCAGAAAGGGTATGCATTATAGATAAAACAAATGAATATCATGTCTCTGTGTGAGGTGTATATTTGAAATTAATAACAGTAGATCAGAAATGGGGAACAGCCATAGAACACCTGCTTTTCAGGCAGAAGGTCCAAGTTTCAATGCTTAGCATCTCCAGGAGGAGGTGGGGATGTCTCATGTCATGTCAGAAACACTGTAGAGTCACTGTCAAGTAGAGACTATCTTGGCTGTGAGTCCTGCCAGACCTACTCCTTGCCTTGCAGGCCTTTTTCCACCTAACCAGTGAGGGTAGGGCCTTGACTGACTCCAGTTACAAAAGCTGAGGCTGCTGAACAGACTCTTGGGCTGGGGTATTGTGTAGCGGGGTTGTTGCTATGGCCGATGCTAATTTTTTGTGTCTTTGTTTTTGCACCTTATTATGATTTATGTGGAAATTTGGTTGTGTGCTTTTTGATCTCTTATTTATTGTTTACGGCTACTTTTGTTATGGTCTACTTTGAGTAAACTTTAATTGAATACTACCCTTTGGTTGCGGGTGGCACTGTGGGTTAAACCACAGGGCCTAGGGCTTGCCGATCAGAAGGTTGGTGGTTCAAATCCCCACGACAGGGTGAGCTCCTGTTGCTCAGTCCTAGTTCCTGCCAACCCAGCAGTTCGAAAGCACGAAGTGCAAGTAGATAAATAGGTACTGCTCTGGCAGGAAGGTAAACAGCATTTCTGTGTGCTGTTCTGGTTCATCAGAAGCAGCTTAGTCATGCAGGCCACATGACCTGGAAGCTGTACGCCGGCTCCCTCGGCCAATAACGCGAGATGAGTGCCACACCCCCAGAGTCGTCCACGACTGGACCTAATGGTCAGGGGTCCCTTTACCTTTACCCTGTGTATTGTGTGTGTGTGTGTGTGTGTGTGTGTTTCAGGGGGTAATATTTCAGCAGTTTGGGACAATCATAGAAAAAGAAGCCTATTTTATTTTATTAGTTTGTCCTAGTGCTGAGCACTGGCTTATACTTTCATTTGTATCTGGAGAGCATCAGTCAGTTCCTCAAAGTAAGACGAACACATCTTCCCTGTCAAGTTGAGATGGTATGCGTTCCCTATAGCCCCATTGTCATTACGAGTAGGTTAAGCATTAAAGGCTTCATTTATCAAGCATTCCAGATGTTACTAATGATCTTGCTTGACTTTATTACACTGTCACTGACTGGCGCTCTCTTAGAAGACCGATCATTACTTGCCTCTCAGAATATGAATCCCAAGATGAAGTCATGCTTCTTTCTTCATAATTCTGTTATCTTGATAGGATAATCCTGAAACCAAGGGTATCTTCGGTGTGTGACAGTTGTAGAACCCTACATGGAATGGCTTCCTGCATTGTAATAATGAGTAGTGATAAAGTCATTATGATTAGTTAGGTTTGGGCACCCAACTGTCCATACATGAAGAGGTGTAAAAATCCAATCCAGGCTAAATCATTTGTGAACTTGCAGAATTCAGGAAGAAGAAAAAAATCCCAAAACACTTCCTTTCATTGGCTTGGCTAGAACTGAGCATAAAGAGTAGGGTTTCTGTTATGTATTATGTACTGTATTTAGTTTGACTGCAGTACTCATTCTGGCCACCGTGGCTGCAGTTCTTGCCCTGCCCACAGTGGCTGCAGTTCTCACTCAGGTCCACAACATGCAAATGAAGCATTTAGATTGCTGTTCACGGATTGGGTAACTAGGGGAAGTTTGTTACTGTTGCAAGTTACTGAGTACTATATAAGCCAGCCGGCTAAGCTATTGTGCAGTCCTTATTTCAGAGCTGAAATAAAGAGCTGGTTGTTTTAAGAGCTGTGTCTTCATCCGTCTTCCCCACGACTCAACAGTTTCCTCCAGTTACAAAATGGCTGTGTTGAGGAGGACCATTTCAATGAACACAGAATCCGCTTTAGGCCTGTTCACATGCTGTGCATGACAACCTCTCATCAGCTTCTCAGGTTTGGTGAGCCCTTGTATTGCAACAACCATCCCAGCACCAGGGTAACACAACAGGACTGGGAATGAATGTTTAGAACTACTGTACTTCCATACTTCATGTTAACATCTAATCTGAATTGCAGAATTGTCAGAGCACTGACAGGCAATGAAAGGCCCAAGGGCTTTATCCAGTTTCTCATAGATGGAAGCAGAGGTGAAGGAGGGCATAGAGATGGTACCCCAGAAGGCTTTAAAAAAATGCAGATTACTGAATGTATGTCCTTCTGTATCAAGGTTAATGGTTTCACATTCACCAGCCCACAGCCTACCCAAAACAGGGCTCTGCCAAAGAGTTGCTACAGGTTCTTTTTCATGTACTTTAGCTTTAATTAAGATCAGCTTGTGAACATACCATCCTCAGGGAAATGTCTCACAGGTTTCCCCATCTTTTATTTGTAATTGTTGTCATAGGAATTAGATTAAGCATCTATAGAGGGAAACAACATTTATTGGTTTTCATGGGTAAATATATGAATGCTAGCTTGAAAAATATTTGAAGATTAAGTTGCTGGGTTTAGTGGTTCGATAGCGCCTCTGCATTTTGAAGACTACATTGTTAAACAGTGTCACATGTGCAAAACAGCTTGTCATCACACTGCAACCCACTATGCTTTCAATACGTCAGTTTTTAGGCTGAAATCCTCTCCTCACCTGGGAGGAAATCTCACTGAATTCAGGAGAGACTGCATTGGTTATTGTTATTGTTTTATTTGCCACATATTGCACAAAATGTTGCAAAGCAATAAATCAATAAATGAAACAGTTAAAGAAACTGAAAATATCAGCAAAATAACAGAATCCTTAACACACAAGGCTTGCACATAGCTGCTGTAGATGTAATATCATAATTGACCTCTGTATTTTATGTTTTGTTTTTTGTGGGTGTTTTTTTTTTTTTAAAAAAAGCATTTTTGCCAACAGCAAGGAGGACAGTGTAACTCTGGTTCACAAGTCATTCCAGAGTCAAGGACCTACCTTCTTGTGGGAGGAAGAGAAGGCCCTTTCATGTGCTTCTAAAGACTGAGAGTAGTGTACCACCTGAAGCAAATGATATGTATTAAAGGAGAGGAAGGGATGCGGGGAGAAATTTGGTTCAATTCCCATTTCAAGGTGAATCAACCTAATTTGCACTTCCTGAAACAATATGTGAACCAAAAGAGAGCAAGCCTTTGAAACAGATGTAAAAATGTGTAGAACTTAACAGAAGAATGGAGAAACAGAGAGGACCTTTGTATCTAGAAATGCAGCCTAAAGCTAGAACTAAAACATTTTCAAAGTTTGGGAAGGCAGGAAAGGGGACAGGAAAGCATGAAGGCAACAGTCTATGCTCCCCTTTACTCTAGTAGGTATCATCTGCAATCAACATGGCAGGGTGTTTTCCTTAGATACTGCTCCAGCACTAAGATCACGTTGTCAATGATAGAGCCTCAAGCAGGTGACTGAATCACATAGTCATCCTCATTGCTGATGCTCAACACCACAGACAGCTCTAGCAGGATGTCTGGGTGCAGTTTTAGATGCCTAATGATTTCTTTCCATTTGAATGAATGGCCTAAACTAAATAATGAGAAAACTGCATACAGTACTTGTAATACTGACCACATCATCGGTCCCTCATTTCAAGGCATCAGATGTTCCAGAATGTTTAGGGAACTTCTGAATGATGGTGCCACAATTGTTTTTAAGACGTTCTATAACATTCTGACTTCCACTTCTAATATTGTGTAAGTTAGCTTCTTCTCTCTTTTCTCTTTTTTTTGCAAAGAGCTTTATGGAACAAACAGGTCACTTTAATATCAAAAGTCAATGATCCATACAATCAAGTAAACAATAATTTGCTTCTGCCAAAATGGCTTTATTTCTAATTCATTCCCGCCTTGGTAATGACTTTTCTCTGTTGTGTCTATTCTGCTGATATTAACCACAAATTGCTTTTCATCATCATCATCGTCATCCTAGCGCTAAACAAACTGCAGCCAAAAAACCCCCCCAAATATAATATGAATTAGCTATGTATCTACCATTGTAATTGTAAGCTGCATAAAACAAAAAAGGAGAGACTGTTCTTTGTTTTTCATCATTTTCTTTAGCAGTATTTTACCCACATCTCTATTTACAGCATTAGTGCAGAATCTCTAAATTGTTTATAAAAACCAGTGTAATTAAGTGGGGATGTTAATGAAGTGGAACTTTTTAAAGACCTTTTAGAGTCCCCTTGGTTTTTTATCTGGGAATCACTGGTTGGTTTTTTTCTGCCATTACCAGAAGCCTACTTTATATACTGTTGCTTGGGAAATTAGGGGAGTACACAGTGGTCTTGTAATTTCACACAGTCCTCAGAGCTGGCTGTTCATAGCTAGGCTGCCTCCAGCCAGCTCCCTTGTATGGCCCAGCACTATAACACATGCCAGGCAAACAAATGGATTCTGATCAAATTGTCCAATCTCAAAAACTGATCTTTCTCTTATTATACATGATATTGTGAAAGGTGTGAAAGGGAAGAAGCAGATTTCCAGGAGGAAAAGAAAAGTATAGGTTCTAAATGTAGTTCTGGATTATTTCAGACTCTATTCAAGAGGGATATGTAAGCCCCTACCATATTTTTGTGGGAATGGAGTGGGGAAGGGATATTGCAGGAAACCAGTAGCCATGGATATGTCCGTTACCTGAATGCTTTTCTATAGAGCTCCCCGATAACCAGGAAGGACATTCCTAGGCCCATGAAGGAAGGCACTTTCTATATTTCAAGGATGGGTCTAAATTGTGACCAAAACAATTGCAAAACCACAGAGCCTAGGGCTTGTCGATCAGAAGGTCAGTGGTTCGAATCCCTGTAACGGGGTGAGCTCCCGTTGTTCGGTCCCTGTTCCTGCCAACCTACCGTAGCAGTTTGAAAGCATGTCAAAGTGTAAGTAGATAAATAGGTACCACTCCGGTGGGAAGGTAAACGGCGTTTCTGTGTGCTGTTCTGGTTCGCCAGAAGCGGCTTTGTCATGCTGGCCACATGACCTGGAAGCTCCCCGGCCAATAATGCAAGATGAGCGCTGCAACCCCAGTCGGTCACGACTGGACCTAATGGTCAGGGGCCCCTTTACCTTTACAGAAGGTCAATACCTAGAATACATCGTGCTTACTGGGCATTTCCGATACTGATATTTCCTATAGGCCAGGAAATATTCAGCGGCCAAGTTTCTCACTGGAGCAAGACTGTTGGAGCATATTACTCTGATCCTAGTCTGACCACTGACTAGCAATTAGTTTCTGGGCCCAAATCAAAGTGCTGGTTTTGACCTATAAAACCTTAAACGTCCCAAGATTTCAATACCTCAGGGTATGAACCTACCCAGATCATCTTCTGAGGCCCTTCTTCATGTGCCTCCTCCTTGAGAGTTCCGAAGGGTGGCAACATGAGAATGGGACTTCTCTGCAGTGGCTCCGCATCTGTGGAATGCTCTCCCCAGGGAAGTTTGCCTGGCGCCTTCATTATACACCTTTAGGTGCCAGGCAGAAACATTCCTTTTAAACCAAATCTTTGGTTGATTTGATTGATGTCCTATGCCCTTTTAAAATTGTGGGAGGGGTATTTATTGGGTTGTTGTTTTTATTTTGATTACAGTATATATTTTTTGGTTTTGTATTTTGATTTTGTCCTGAGACCTCTGGGTATGGGGTGGCATATAAATTCAATAAATAATACTAATATAATAATGATGATAATGATAAATATCAATGCCCCCACCATTTCACTGCCAGTATCAATGACTGCCAGTATCAATGACTGGATACATATAGCATTTTTTCTGCAGTTATCTGCAGCTTCCCTAATGCTGGTTGGTCTCCATATCTAGGATAGTACTGTCATAGAATCATAGAATCATAGAGTTGGAAGAGACCACAAGGGCCATCCAGTCCAATCCCCTGCCAAGCAGGAAACACCATCAAAGCATTATTGACATATGGCTGTCAAGCCTCCTTTAGATACAATTCTGGAATCCATTAGATACAATTCCATTTTCATTGTTCTTTTCAAAATCTGACCACCAAATTGACCCATGAAAACATTGTGTTTGGTAATGGCTATAAGAACTGATTAGATTTCCCGAGGATAAAACTTCTGATGACAGAAGCTCCACTTCTATGTAGTGGCTGTAATGGCAAATCTGTTGTTGTTGTTATTATTATTATTATTCCAACATACATATATTTGGTTCTAATTTTCTATGGTGAGGTTAATATAGTCTTTAAATTTCAAGCTTTTCAATAAGCTAGCTAGCATTTAAACCCACCATTTTAAGATCCTCTCTCTTAGAAATTGCAAGTTTTCCTTAATTAAGGCATTTCTATTTCTGAAGAAGAGAAACGGCTGACCCAGAGGTTGCTATGAACCTTAAGGAGGAGAGGTAATTTACAACAGTTTGCCCTCTGCAAATTCTCCTTAATGTGTTTAGCTCTAAATTCTTCTTTTGATCATTATACTTGAACGAGGCTTCCTCAAAATAGTGAGAACATATAAATGCTACTTAAATATATCACCACAAATTTGTACTATCTGGTGGGGGAATGAGTAGCTTTCTATTAGCCTCTTGATTACCTCATCATTCCTCTTTGCCAATTCTGGGCAGTTAGAATGAAGCCGCACATTTTATTTTAAAGAAAAAAAATTGCAGAACACAGGCCTTTAAAAAAAAAACAACAAACACACAATTCACCAGACTTTGCAATATCATCACAATTATTATTACTGCTGCCTGTGAAAAAATGAAAAGAGCCAATTGCATCACATGGTAGGCTAGGGATATAAAAAGGCATCATTTTCCATTTTGCTCTTCAGTGCCATTTCCATTCTGCTGCAGTTTGGCTTCTGCAAAAGAAAAAGGTTATTTGTTTTCCTGTGGCAAAATTTAATAATGAAATCAATTCTACAAGGCAGGCTTAAGCAGTATGTGGATCGAGAACTCCCAGAAGTGCAAGCTGGATTTCGAAGGGGCAGAGGAACCAGAGACCAAATTGCAAACATGCACTGGATTATGGAGAAAGCTAGAGAGTTCCAGAAAAACATCTACTTCTGCTTCATTGACTACGCAAAAGCCTTTGACTGTGTCGACCACAGCAAATTATGGCAAGTTCTTAAAGAAATGGGAGTGCCGGATCACCTCATCTGTCTCCAGAGAAATCTCTATGTGGGACAAAAAGCTACAGTTAGAACTGGATATGGAATAACTGATTGGTTCAAAATTGGGAAAGGAGTATGACAAGGCTGTATATTGTCTCCCTGCTTATTTAACTTATATGCAGAATTCATCATGCAGAAGGCTGGACTGGATGAATCCCAAGCCAGAATTAAGATTGCCGGAAGGAATATGAACAACCTCAGATATGCTGATGACACAACCTTGATGGCAGAAAGTGAGGAGGAATTAAAGAATCTTTTAATGAGGGTGAAAGAGGGGGGCGCAAAATATGATCTGAAGCTCAACATCAAAAAAACTAAGATCATGGCCACTGGTCCCATCACCTCCTGGCAAATAGAAGGGGAAGAAATGGAGGCAGTGAGAGATTTTACTTTCTTGGGCTCCTTGATCACTGCAGATGGTGAAAGCAGTCATGAAATTAAAAGACGCCTGCTTCTTGGGAGAAAAGCAATGACAAACCTAGACAGCATCTTAAAAAGCAGAGACATCACCTTGCCGACAAAGGTCCGTATAGTTAAAACTATGGTTTTCCCAATAGTGATGTATGGAAGTGAGAGCTGGACCATAAAGAAGGCTGATCGCCGAAGAATTGATGCTTTTGAATTATGGTGCTGGAAGAGACTCTTGAGAGTCCCATGGACTGCAAGAAGATCAAACTTATTCATTCTGAAGGAAATCAGCCCTGAGTGTTCACTGGAAGGACAGGTCCTGAAGCTGAGGCTCCAGTACTTTGGCCACCTCATGAGAAGAGAAGACTCCCTGGAAAAGACCCTGATGTTGGGAAAGATGGAGGGCACAAGGAGAAGGGGGCGACAGAGGACGAGATGGTTGGACAGTGTTCTCGAAGCTATGAACATGAGTCTGACCAAACTGCAGGAAGCAGTAGAAGACAGGAGTGCCTGGCGTGCTCTGGTCCATGGTCTCACAAAGAGTCAGATACTACTAAATGACTAAACAACAACAACAACAATCAGTTGTGTTGTCATATGATTCCACATTATTCACTGTAAGTGGGGGGAAGGTAATCAATAATGTACTGGGGGGAAATAACAACAATGAATGGTGAACTGTGATTCCTTCATGGCAAGGGATTGGACCAGATGACCCGTGGAATCCCTTCAAACTCCACAATTCTATGAGTCTAGGATTTGAAGATGACAGCAAATGCCAATTATACTTGCCTGCCTGATTTGTGTTCCTGTTTGCAGATGGACACAGAGACACAATTTCTGATACAATTTCCCATTTCAGTCGAGTTCTCTGACACCCCTGCCAAAAGCACCCAGTTTCCCACAGTAACCAAACAGATACCTGCAGGAAGCCGATAAGCATGGGGGAAGGAAAGCATCTTTGGGGGGCACCTACACAAAAAAGGTAAAAAGGTAAAGGACCCCTGGATGGTTAAGTCTGGGGTTGCGACGCTCAGCTCGCTTACAGGCCGAGGAAGCCGGCGTTTGTCCACAGACAGCTTTCCAGGTCATGTGGCCAGCATGACTAAACCACTTCTGGCACAACGGAACACCGTAATGGAAACCAGAGTGCACAGAAACGCCATTACCTTCCCGCCTCAGTGGTACCTATTTATCTACTTGCACTGGCATGCTTTTGAACTGCTAGGTTGGCAGGAGCTGGGACAGAGCAATGGAAGCTCACCCCATCGCGGGAATTTGAACCGCCAACCTTCTGATCGGCAAGCCCAAGAGGCTCAGTGGTTGTAATGCCCCTCCACACACACACACACACACACACACATGGGTGTTTGCGCTCACTGCAGTAGGGGCTATTGTCTGATTTCTGGCTGAGTGGATACAGCTGGGGGATGGGGTGGCATCCAGGGCTTGCCCTGCTATAAGAACAGACTCTGCCATGGGCAGCAAGGTCAACTCCCCCTCCCTCTTCTCTACCTTGGTATGCAGCAGTGTGGCAACAGGAGGAATGTCAGGTAAGCATCAAGCTCCACCATGCTGCACACACTACAAACATTGCCCTTTCTTTGTTGACATTCAGCCTTGCAGTGCCATTTTATATAAGCTAAGTCAGACGTAAAACCCCCTGTGTTCCATTGGGCTTACTCTCCTGCAAGTAAGAGTAGGATTGCATCCTTAAAGAGTGGTTTTTTAAAATTATTCCATACCCCATTGTATGGTGCTGTGCTTTACCCATTGTTTCACCTGCTGTTGATGCCTCCCGATATCATTTTAGTGTTATTTTAATAATTTGAACTTTTAGTGCATTGCAATTTGCTGTTTGTCAAACAATTATGTTGAGCCACTTTGCAAGGGTAGATGCCCTGAAAGGTGGATTAATATATTTGTTATAAAACAACAACACCCCTATTGAATAAATATGCTTGCCTTTTTCAATATCCTTGCAGTAGTTCTTAATGTGAATATTTCTTGTATCAAGATACCTAGCTTGAGATTAACTTAGAGCGAGGTGACTGGGGAACTGGAATTGGAAGCTGAGCATCAGCTTGAATTGCTGGCGAGAAGCAAAATGTACTCCTCCACAGAGCACCAAATGGGAAGCACCATGGTGAGCCTGGGGGAAGCCTTCACAGTTTGCCTCACACATTCACACATGTTGGAATCAAGAATCAAAGAAATTGCTCTGCCATCCTGGGAAACTGAATTAAACCCGACAAAGTTCCAAGCAGTTATCTTGCTGGCAAGGCTATTAGAACATATAAAGAGCATTTAAAAGGACATTATGGAATATAAAAGGAACCTTTTTTTAAAAAAAAAAGGAGTCAGATGCTTATTATGGCACAGTGTTTTGCTCTCTAGATCTGTAGTCGTGCATTTAGACAAGCAAGGTAGGGATCTATATATCTATTTACAGAAAATTGCTTGTTTGAACTCTGAAAATCAAACGTCTAATTTTCCAGTGAAAAATATGCTGCCCTCTCCAGTAAAAATAAGCATGCAATATATATTGTTCAGTCAGAATGCTACGCTAATTTTTCTTTCAGTGATTTATGACCCATAAAATAATCTAATTAGCCATTTGAAATGGAAGGCACTCTTACAATACAATGTTATGTTGGGTACGGGAGACATCCTGTCCTCCGTTTCATCTTATGGATATAAAAAACTATCAATCTTGTACCTTTGGTATATTGTAATGCTTGGAGTAGATTCATTGAAATTAAAACATGACTAAAGTCCTTCCATGTCAGCTTAGTTAGATACAACCCTCCATGTACTGTATTTCAAGTGCTGAGCTTCATGATCTTGGTGATCAGTGACAGAATATTAGTAGGGGGAAGGCAGATGTTATTACAGAATAACATGCTTCTTAATTCAGTTTTGCGCTGTACTGGCAAAATATAATTATTTTGAATTCCAAAATCAGCTATTCAAACTTCCTCTGCCAAATCAAGTGATATCAAGGCAGTCAAGCTCCCATTTCCTTGGCCCCTTTTAAATTGGTTAACAGCTGGCCGGCTAAAAGGGTTATAACCCTGTAATTATGTGTATGTGGCAGGGGAAAGGGTTAAGTTCCTGAGACCAAGTTTCTTGCAAACATATTATATCAAATTGCTGGAACAGACAAATAAAACCCTTATCTGCCTTCTTATCCGCCAGGTTGGGTTAATACCTTTTTGGGTGTTATGACCTTTCTGCATGGGTGTAGACAGGGGGGGCAGGGGGGGCAGTTGCCCCCCCTAGAAGCAAAAAATTAATGTATTTTACAGACCATAACCAGCACTTTTCCCCTCCAAAAACTGAAGTGGAAAGGGCTTTGCTTTAGCAAGAGTAGCTAAGTCTCCGCTTGCTGGGGGGGGGGGAACAGCTGTAACAAAAACACATCAAATAAATAAAGCAAAGTGGCTACCAGTAGTTAAGCAGTTAAGACAATGGAGCAGATATCTCCAGGCAAGTTTCGATAGCTGACCACTTCACCCTATTGTTCTTCAGTGGAAGTTGTTAATGAGCATTCAGGAATCACATTAATAGTTCTATTGACAATTTAATGAGGGTGCAGAGGATTCAATTTGACTAAGGTGGCCCTGCAAGGCTAAAAGGAAGTGAATAAGAAGGGGGGGGGCTGTAGCTTTGATAGACACAGTGATGTTTATAAAAAGCATTGGTGTTCCAGTCTGCCCCTCCTCCTGCATCTGTATACTGTAAATCAGGGGTGGCCACCTCCCAAGAGACTCTGATCTACTCACAGAGTTTAAAACTGGGAGTGATCTACCCCCTTTTGGGGGGTTCAGGTCAAAGCTGTTGAGTTTTTTTAAGGAAGGGAAGCCCTGTTTTGGGGGGTTTAGGTCAAACTTGTTGAGCTTCTTTTAGGAGGGAGGGAGGCCCATTTTTGTTTAGGGCTTCAGGTCATAGTTCAACTTTTTTTAGGGAGGAGGAAAATTTTGGGTGAGCTTTTTTTAGGGGTGCCAGTGACCTACCAGTGATCTACCACAGACATCCAGTGATCTACTGGTAGATCACAATCTACCTGTTGGACGTGCCTGCTGTAAATCAAGCAGAGAGAAAGCTGCTTACAAGGCTCCTGTACAGGCAGAGTTCCAGCATCACAGCGTCACCCAGAGGCACCCACAAATATGAGTTATCCCTCTCTCTATTTCTTCCTTCCTTCCTTCCCTCCCTCTTCCATCCTTAATAAAATACTGGGGGGGGGCAGATAAGTCCCACATAGAAAGCCCATCAACATGGGGGGATGATTCTTTCAAATATGGTATTTACCAGTAATTGGGGGTGGGGGTGGGAGAGGCACCTAGGCCTCTAGGAGTTGGCTGCTATGTCTAGGAGTAGGACAATTCAAGAAAGCAGAATGATGCATATGCTATGGTAATATATCAATAGAATCATAGAATTGTAGTCGGAAGGGACCACAAGGGTCATCTAGTCCAACCCCCTGCAATGCAGGAATTTTTTCCTAAGGTGGGGCTTGAACCCACGACATGGTTGAAATATTATGCTGATATGCAGCAATGCCTCGGAGCTGTCGTGACTGCAGCCGTGCCTTGCCTCGCCCTCGCCCGCCCTGCCACCCCCTCTCGCCTGCCCGACCCTCCCGTCCTCTTGCTGCAGAGTTCCAGCATCACAGCGTCACCCAGAGACACCCACAAATATGAGTTATCCCTCTCTCTATTTCTTCCTTCCTTCCCTCCCTCTTCCATCCTTAATAAAATACGGGGGAGGGAGATAAGCCCCACATAGAAAGCCCATCAACATGGGGGGTGACTCTTTCAAATACGGTATTTACCAGTAATTGGGGGGGGGAGGCACCTAGGCCTCTAGGAGTTGGCTGCTATGTCTAGGACAATTAAAGAAAGCAGAATGATGCATATGCTATGGCAATATATCAATAGAATCATAGAATTGTAGTCGGAAGGGACCACAAGGGTCATCTAGTCCAACCCCCTGCAATGCAGGAATTTTTTCCTAAGGTGGGGCTTGAACCCACGACATGGTTGAAATATTATGCTGATATGCAGCAACGCCTCGGAGCCGCCGTGGCTGCGGCCGTGCCTTGCCTCGCCCTCGCCTGCCCTGCCACCCCCTCTCGCCTGCCCAACCCTCCCATCCTCTCCAGCCAAGCAGGGTAGCCACCCCCTCTCGCCAGCCCCAGAAGCACAAGGTGGCCGCTGCTGCCGCCGCCGCCACAATGTCATCGGGCCTGCTGGCCCTGTAGCCCCGCCCACATTCCCACTTCGTGGCCCCTCCCCTCCTGTGCCTTGGCCCCGCCCCTGAACGACCATGGCTTGCCCCCCCCCTAGTTTTGATCCTGGCTACGCCCCTGCCTTTCTGTATGTTTTCTAGTCAGTTACGGTATCTTAAAGGAGAGCTAAAGGTATTTTAATTTGCTTTTCTATAATTATCCCTAGGCCTGGGTTTATCTTGAGCATTTCTTCATGGATAATCCCTTTGATTTCTGGAAGATAGATTGCTAGCAGGGTAGGAGTTGGGGGGATTTAACCTGGGCACATTTCTTCCAATGCTTGCATTTGTGCCTATATAATGAATCTTCCTTTCTTGTCTATTGGAGCACATCTGGGTATTATTAGTATAGGTGACAGAGGCAGGAGTCATATGACTTGAGAACCTCCTGCTCCATCCTCTCAAGTTGCCTTTTCCAGACTGCAATTCCTTTCATCTAGTAAGTACAGGGAATGGATTTCTAACTTGCCATTGGGTGCGGGGCAGGAACATATGAATCAATAACCAAAATTTATCCTGTACATCTGTATCCTGAAAAGTTTGTTTGATACTGCCTCTCTGGTCACAATTAGACTGGTATTTAAAATGTAAACCATTTCCTAAACCCAGGGGAGCCCCTACAATGCCTTGAATTCCTGCTTGCAGCTCAGATTCTGCTTTCATTATTCCACTGGATTTCATTACTGAATGACCACCTGTAGAAAATCTGGATACCTCTTTCTAGAAGAGTCACCATTGGAATTTGGACTTTCCAGGTGTGTTTATTAATCCATCGTTCACTGCCTTTTATTCCCATCTGCACTGTGGGGCAGGAAACATGGAGTGTCGACCTGTAGCCTCCAGAGTTCTGTCAAAAGACGCCAGATTGCGGCTTGAACAAAATAGGTTAGGTGACAGACCAAGATCATTTCCTTGGAAGGTAGCAAGTGGGTTTTCAGCATACTCATCCACTATAAATAGCCTTGGATCTGAAGGGCTTAGATCAAGAATAGAAAACAACTCCAACTCCATCTCCTGAGCATTCATATTGTAAAAGCAGGCCTCTGAGTTCAAGTTCCAATCTTGATAGATGCCATTTAATTGTTTTGCTACTGAATCTGATAGGGACGTAGAAAGCTCAGACCTATCCCCATTTTGATGTACAGTGGTGCCTCGACTTACAAATTTAATCCGTTCCGAAGGTTGAAAAATTCGTAAGTCGAAAAGCGCCATTGGAAACGTGATTTCCCATAGGAATGCATTGGAAACGGAAAAATTAGTAAGTCAAAGCAACCCCATCTAAAAATTCATAAGTCGAAAAAACCCTATCTAAAACCGCCGTGGTTTTCGTACGGATGTCGAGAAATTCATAAGCGTGCGGCCATTTGCCCCACTCGTAAGTCGAAAAATTTGGTTGTCGAGTCGTTCGTAAGTCAAGGTACCACTGTCCCTCCAAATGATCACCAACTTCAGTTTCTTTGCTGGTAGGTCCCGTCTGTGGGTCTACAATAAGAATTCCTGCCTGCATTAACCCAAACAGTGTACCAATTATGGCACTGAAACAAAAAACTGGGTTTTCTAATGCTTTGATTCTGCTAAAGACTACCCCCTTTTGCTGTTTGATTTGTCAAGAGACATTGGTTGTGTAAAAGTTCCCACAGAGAAGACTTTCAGTCTGCTCTCATGGCAAAATTGTTATTACACATTGTTGTGGTTTTCTTATCTGTCAGAAGCTGAGGTTGCCTAGGAGCTCCCAACACTCTTGCTGGGGCCAAAGGGGCCTCTTCTGAACTGTTTTTGCTTAGGAGTAAGGGGTTTGTGGACATTTTTCTTACAATGTCTCCAGATGCCTAACTAAGTAAGAAGTGTGGCGGCTGTTCTACCATTAGAAGTTTAGCCGCCACCAGCAATCAATGTATCCTCCTGGGCTGCTAATTGAGAAAGAGCAGCCACCCCCAATGACATTCTGGCCTCATAGCACCACATTTGGGGCCTGGTTTGTTTCCTAGTGCTGAGAAGGGGGGCCCATCTGTCTTCCCTGCGCCATTTCCTACAGCATTCGGCATGTCTCTGGCTGCCTCCTCACCAAGTTCTGACCTCGCCTCAACCTGCTTAGTTTATCAGAGCTGATGAGCTCGCAGCTTGAGACTGTTTGGCTGCAGGCAACAATTTGACTTGACTGCTGCTTTTATATTTACTCTGCACACTCCTTTGGTCTATGGAGGAAGACGGCGAACAGGTGGTGAACCTCCCAGGAGTGGCCAAAGAACAATTAGTTTGTGACAGCTCACTTGCCATTGGAAATGAAATTGCTTTATAAGAGTTATATTTCTCCAAGGATCTTTTCTGCTTCATTTCTAGGGCCGTTCCCAGGGCATCTAGTGAACAATGCATAAAATCTAGGTGAATTTTGGAAGCATTCCCCACTCAGCTATTCTTACTTGCTAGAAGAGTATTGGGGGGGGGAGTTTGTGGGGCAAAACCCACCAGACTTCATAAAAAGGATTTTCTCCCCACTCTGATTTGTCCACTGTGTTTTACTTCTTTATTTAACAGGCTGTGGGCACAGAATCTGCTTGTGAAGGTGCAGCACAACACAGGATTGGACCCTCCTGCTTAGCAGTTGGTAAATGGAAGGATCCTGTCATGTACATCAATACTTCAGGGGGCGGGAAGGAGGAGAGGCCCAGCAGGAAGGAGAGGTGCAGGGACGTTACTCATGAAGGAGCAGCCCCATGCAGAATCTGAACCTGTTTGCTGCTGGTGCACCCCCTTCCCAGCCATATTTTGAAACCCTATTTTATATGTGTGGTAAAAACCCTCCACCCTACTCCAAATGACTTCATTGGCAGATCTGGGCTGTGTGATCCCTAGGGTTGCACACAGTGAATCAGCCTGGTCCAGGGCCCACAGGCCAGGTTGGAGGGCCATTGCACAGCCCCTGTTTACTTTCAGCAGCAGGGCTGCCTGGTGCAACATTGTTCGTACTATTGGGGCCAGCCTGCCCATGAGGTGGGCTGAGGCAGCTGCCTTGGGTGGCGGAAGCACAAGACGCAGTGCCCCTGCAGGAGAAGCACTGGAGAAGCACTGCCAGCAGTGAGATATGATGGGATCACATAGAGCTTGCTGAAATCTTGCAAGAGTTTGCCAAAATCTCATTGAGATCTCAAGCATTTTATAAGATCTCACGAGAACCCCTTGAGATCTTGCAGAAACCCACCACTGTGAAACCCAGGTAAGGGAGGGTGGGATATTCCCATTTTGCAGCCCCTGCATTCTCTAGTGCGGGAAATCACTGTGGTCTTGTCCTTCTTCTTTTCCCCTCTAAGCTAAACATTCTGTTCTTCCCATGCTTTCTTCACTTACTATTGTCAATACCCTTTTGTGCCCTAGCGAATGCACAATTGAAGGACAAATCAGCTATGTCTTATTTCTTCTTATCCCACTACTCTATCCACGTAGGCTTTATTTTTTCCTTGGTTTGGAAAAGAGGAGGAGTTGGTTTTTGTTATGATTTCCCCATTATAGTGAATGAGTGAACAAAGATATTCATTTCATGCAGTACAGTTTAGAACTTGAAGGACAGATCGAATAGGAGAGAGCTCAATCACAGAGTGACTCAGAAATGGATCATATTTTTTTAATGTAGAGGTACAGGAGAAAACTTGGGCTCCAGTTTAGGCTGCTCTGCTGCTGTAGCAGAGATGTTGCCTGCCCACCCATTACAGAATCACTAACAAAATCAATAGTCCTTGCACCAACAGAACCTCCTGGAAACTAGAAATGTATCGCATATTAATGAACCAAATGAATCATATATTAATCATCATAGTAGCTTACTGTTTTTACACTTAACAACTTTGGGAAGCTGTAGTTAAAGCTGGAATTCCAAATACAATAAATACCTTGATTTGTGAAGGTCTTTCTATCTCCCTTGCCTCTTAAGTCCCCCCCATGGGAGTTTCAGTGGATCTCTTCTACAATAAATATTGTATTCCTAATCATTTTCATGTTTTCATTTACCGGTAGCTCTAATCAAACTTTCTGATGACTAGTGAATATAGCCATGCACCACATAGGATATCCCATAACTTTGACATCAGGTGAGACTCTGGAAGTGATGAATCAGTGCCTCAATTCAGTAATGAGCTGGACTTAAATGGAAAGAGAATTCTTCCATTTTGACAACAGGGAATTGCTATGGATGGGTGGTCTTTTTGCATTCACTCTGAAAGTGCAAGTTTACAGGAAACTTGACCCTGCTTCTGAGCCCAGTTCAAGCTGCTGGTGCTCAGCTGTAAGGACCTAAATGTCTTTGGTTCTATGAACCTGATGCAGAACCTACCTATACAGCATCACCACTGCTGACCTGTCATATCCAAGTAGGACACTGAGCTGTGTGGGAAAATGTTCTCCCTCTCTGACTTGCTTTTTAGCCTGGCCGCCATTTTTTATTCTCTGAAATCCTCCATACTTAGTGTCATTTCAGACATTGTTGCATGGAAGGAGTGTGAGGTACAGCAACTGTCAAAATGGCCTTCATTTTCTGGGTAGAGAGTAAGAACAAGAAAAATATCAGAAATTGTCTCAGAAAATTATATATTCTGAGAGATTTAGGGTAAGATCTATCTCAGATACTTCCCCATCTTCTGTTGAGCAACTATCTGTAACACTATTTTAGTGAGAAAGCTCTCAGTAGTGGGTGTCCTTAAAAGCAAAAGACTTGAAATATTGTCTGGTTAGAAGAAGCCCTCGAGTGCAACTTTGTTGTAGCTGGTTTCTCTTTGAAGAATCATTTCCTGTTCTGGTTTGGGCTTTCACAGAGCCTTCTCAGCATGCTGAGTTCAAAAAAGCAACCTAGATTACTGGAGCTGAATGAACTGTATATTTCATAGGATTTCTAAGTTCTGTTATTTCCAGTGCTCTGGTTTTTTTTAGTAACTGGAGCAGAAAGAATTTCACTCTACCTTAATGCATCCCAGGGAATACTTTTCAGTTACCTTCTGCTTATCAAGGGAACTAGGAGGAGGAAAATGTAAACCACAGCCTTTTCCAGGACAGGAAACCTCAAATATTACACTGAAACCATTGTTATGAATTTTAACAATTGACCAGCTTCTAAAGAACCCTTCATACAAAAACTAAATACTTGGCATCTGGTCATTTATTTTCCCTTAAGGAAACCACATTCTCGGTCTGCCTCATGTATTTTTTAAGATTCCCAAGCAGCTTGTACGCAAAAGACTTCATCAGTGCACAGTTGGTTTCCATGCAGCTGTGAATGAAATGTCAGAGCCTGTCATGCAATACATGCTTTACGATGTAAACAATGAAATTGCTCTGCCTCTCTCCTCCCTGCAAGTGGCTTCTTGAAAGATGTTTTCAAACTAGTTCTTATGCACTAGAATCATTGTAGCTTGGAGCTGATGGGTGTTGTACTCCAGTAGAATCTGAAGGTCAGCACATTAGCTGCCCATGTTCTAGAACAGGGGTCGGCAACCTAAGGCCCATGGGCCACAAGCTGCTCATGGGGGTTGTTTAACTGGCCCATGGACCCCCACTGTCTGCTTGGTCAGCTCCCATGAGCCACGCTGAACCGGCGTGGAGCAGAGCGGGGCCCGCCTTCCGTGACGCTGGCCAGCTTCCCATTGGCTGCAGGAAGTTCCTGCAACCAATGGGAAGCTGCGCGCACCTCCTCCACGCCGGAAGGAGCACCGGAAATAGTGTTTGCGCATGTGTGCATGCACACTCCGGCCCACTGTGGCGTCTGCAGGACCGTGAACTGGCCCAAGCCACAGAAACTTTGCTGACCCCTGTCAAAGCAGAAAGATGTCAAACAGCAGTATGAGATATATAAAAGCAGTAATGTAAAACAGTAACATTTTGCACAGCATTTTAATTAAAGGCAGATTGGAACAGAAAAGTCCTCAAAGCCGATTTTAAAGAAGATGAAGGAGCCCTATTATTTTTCTTGGGGAGAGTTCGAAAGCTGTACAACCACCACTGAAAAGGCCCTGTCTCTTGTCTCTACCGTATCTCCCATGTGACAGCCCTTTAGATATTTGAAGATGGCTATCAGATCTCCTCTCAGTCTCCTCTTTTCCAGGCTAAACATACCCAACTTCCTCAACCATTCCTTATAAGGCTTGATTTTCAGACCCTTGATCACCTTCCTCTGCACACATTATGGTTGTCAACATCCTCATTAAATTGTAGTGCCCATATCTGGACACAGTACTCCAGGTGTGGTCTGACCAAGACAGAATAGCACAGTACTATTACTTTCCTTGAACAGAATACTATACTTCTGTTGATGCAGCCTATAATTGAACATCCCTCTCTTTTGTAATGCACAGGTAAATATCCTTAAGCACATTGTTATATCAAAGAATTGTAAAATATAAAAAACCTGGTAAGTATCATGTAAGTGGTGCAAATTTTGATCAAGTAGGCAAGGTTATCTTGACTTGACCTGAACTGAACCGCTGCAGTTTTCAAAAAGGCAGATGACCCCACTTAGGCTGTAGTCTTTAAGCCCCATTCAAGTAAGTATGGCTGGTACCAGCCAAATACTTGAAGAATCATATTTTTTTCCTTGCAGCATCCAAATCATTGATGTTAATGTATATGGAATACTTAATTCCCCCCTCTACTTTTGCATTCTGATTTAAACACATTTGGCTTCTACAAATATGGATGGCACTGACCTATTTTATCACTATTTATTTAAAGCCTAGTTCCAGCCTTGTCACACAAACAACCATCTTTTGCATCATGCAAATTCTGCATTTGTAATAAAAAAATGCCTTGTGAAACTAGATAATTTGCAAATGATACCATGTCTGAATCCATCTCCTATGACAACTGAGTCGTTTGCATCTCAGCAGAATTAAAAGTGACACTAAAAGCATGGGATGATTTAAGGGAAATGACATGGAAAGGGGATACTGTATAGTTTAATGGATGAAAAGGAAAAGGAAAAGCAGCACGTGGTCACACCTTTCTGATTCATTGGAAAGGCTCTGCTTTAAAAGGAACAGGATATTCAGTCCAGAAAGTGTAAAGTATACTAGATACTAATATCCGTTCCCCATAGAAACCATGCTATAGATGGTACAGAATTCACAATGCAGCAGCAGAACAAACATCAATCGCATGTCAATGACAATTCAGGAACAGACAACAGTTCATTTCGGCCTTCTGGTGCTAAGTCCAAATGATGCCAGAGCAAGGTAAAACACAGGACACCCAAACGGTGCTACTATTTTGCTCTGCTACTGCCCTCTACTGAGTTATTTCCAATGTAGCATTGGTTGCAGTTCTCAGAGTGATCGATAAATAATACCAAGTGCCTGTTTTTTTTTCCTATCCCTGAAGTATAAACGGACCCCAATGTGTAAGAGATGTTGCCCATGTGGATCTGGGGAAGTGGAAACTATTGGCCACATACTCCTGCGATGCAGCTTCTACGAGGAGGTGCAAGGCGAGATCATCCACACAATGCTGGCTGAACTTCCTGGACACTCAGACAATTTTTATATAGAGTGGCTCCTTTCAGATGCTAATTCTAATGTGACAGCAAGGGCAGCCAAGTTCTGTGCTAGAGCCATAAAAATTCAGGCTGACCTAGTTAGTAGTGCTCATAAAATTACAGGACAGAGCTTAAGATGCTCCAGTGCCATTATTAGCTGTACCCTCCCAAGTAGTGATAATTTCTATTATCTAATAATTTTTATAATGGCTATAGTTTATATTGATTCTATATATTTTAAATTGTATATTGGATTGTTTGATGTATAAATGTGTGTGCTGGTCGAGAACCGTAACAATAAATTAACTAACTAACTAACTAACTAACTAACTAACTAACTTCTACTCCCTGTACACATATTAAAAGGGAAGGCAGATCCTGTCCATAGGATCACCATTTAATAGATATGACATAAGAGGAAGATATGTATGGAAGTGAGAGCTGGACCATAAAGAAGGCTGATCGCCGAAGAATTGATGCTTTTGAATTATGGTGCTGGAGGAGACTCTTGAGAGTCCCATGGACTGCAAGAAGATCAAACCTATCCATTCTGAAGGAAATCAGCCCTGAGCGCTCACTGGAAGGACAGGTCCTGAAGCTGAGGCTCCAATACTTTGGCCACCTCATGAGAAGAGAAGAATCCTTGGAAAAGACCCTGATGTTGGGAAAGATTGAGGGCACTAGGAGAAGGGGACGACAGAGGACGAGATGGTTGGACAGTGTTCTCGAAGCTATGAACATAAGTTTGACCAAACTGCAGGAGGCAGTGCAAGACAGGAGTGCCTGGTGTGCTATGGTCCATGGGGTCACGAAGAGTCGGACACGACTAAACAACATGAGGAAGATTGGGGGGGGGAGGAAAGCAAGTGATTACTTTCCGCGCAATAGATGGGGTCAAGTTGGCCTCCCCTTTGTCATTATGTTCTTGTTCTTTCTAGCTTGAGGGGGGGGGAACCTGACACCTGTAACTTGTAACTGCTCCATCTCTAGCCAGTGAATGCTGCCAGGTAGGTCTCCTCTTGCTACAAGAAATACAACTTCCCATCCCAGTAACTCTTGGTCAGTTAACTGTGGGTAGTAGTTCTGATGAATGATATGAGTTCAGCTATCAGACAGAATTTGTGGAGCTAGCTATTCTAAATGCTTGATAACTATTTTCCAAGCCACCTACACGAAATATTTCAAAGAAAGAAGGAGTTGGTGCTGCTTTCACTCTGGTTTAAATATCCCCCCAGTGTTGATTGCACAAACAGTCACGTAAAGTTAGCATGGGGGGCTTTGCAGTTAAAACATTTCAGTTTATTTTTGTTTTGTTTTACTTGATTTCCTTTGATGTATTTATCACACTCATTCCTGAATGCTTAAAGCTGGAAAAGATGTATATTAGTTTTTCCTCATAGCTTCCTAAGCACCAATAACTTGCTTTTCATAAAAAGGAGACTCAAGAATGTCAAGATTTCAGCATGAGAGAAATGTACAGTGAGTTTCAGGAAGTCAGTCTCGATAATACCCTGGCTCCCCTCCCAGCTGGCGATCCTCTATCTTTGAGGGTAGGCTAGATAAGAGGCAGGCTGCCAAACTACTTCCTTTGTCAAGTTAATGGCTTTGGCTGCCTAGTTAGGCACCATGATTTAACATATCCAAAGATAAAAAAAATTCCTTCAGTAGCACCTTAAAGACGAACTAAGTTTTTATTTTGGTATGAGCTTTCGTGTGCATGCACACTTCTTCAGATACACTTGAAACAGAAGAGTTTCAAGTGTATCTGTTTCTGTTTCAAGTGTATCTGAAGAAGTGTGCATGTACACGAAAGCTCATACCAAAATAAAAACTTAGTTCGTCTTTAAGGTGCTACTGAAGGAATTTTTTTATTTTGCTTCGACTCAGACCAACACGGCTACCTACCTGTAACTATATCCAAAGATGTTGCTCTGTTGCCATAGTGGCAAATGGGTGGGCCTTTTCCCACCTCACTTGGCTGGATGCCATGTCATTCTAGAATGAAGAACAACAGGCCAAGGTTGTGGAAGGTTGTGTGAGAAGGTGGGGCTGATGCTGGAAGCTGGAAGCTCTGTGCTGGATCCAAAGCTGAGTTTGAGGAAGCAAGATTGCTGGAGTGTTAATGCTCAGGTTGTATATATTGTATGTGTAAATAAAACCATATATATTGTAAATACACCGCAATCTCCACTGATCCTCATTCCAAGGGAACCAAACCCTGCATAAAGGGCGGACCTCCCCAGAATCTGTTGGCGCTTGGGGATTGAAGTAGCGTGTAGCAAAATGCTGTAATTGGAAAAGGTACATATAGAAAATTCAGAAAGCTTATTTTACATTTTGCCCATTCTTAATTTCAGAGTAGCTGGGAAATTTCCTCTCTTAGTCTGGTACAGGCACCCCCAAACTTGGCCCTCCAGACCTTTTGGGACTACAATTCCCACTACCCCTGACTACTGGTCCTGTTAGCTAGGGATGATGGGAGTTGTAGTCCCAAAACATCTGGAGGGCTGAGTTTGGGGGTACCTGGTGTGGTAGACTATCACTAACCTGAGTTGTGTGGCTGGGGCAAGAGGGCAGTCCCTGGAATAGAGGAGGAAATGAGGCATACCAGCCCCATGTATGGGTTAAGAATGTATAGATAACTATAGATAACAGGAAGCAAATGGGTTTGGCATGACATAGGGCAGTGGTTCCCAACAGGTGGTCCGGGGGGCCCCAGGGGTCCGCGAGCTATGCCAGAGGGGTCCGCAAGATGCAATTAAAATAAAAAATATATTAAATATATTTCGTATGATAACAGATTTTTTGTTTTGGCCACTTCCTGCATGAGCAGAGTCTAGTGCAAAACTAGAATTAGATGAGGCAGTAGTTCTGCTGTATACCGTTAGGTGGCGCTTTACAAACACTACTGTTTTGCAAAGAGGCAGCGTGCACATTCTACTAACGCTCACCTCCCCAAGATGCTTTGCGCGCGTCGGCTTCATTTGTGCACTACTGCGCAGGTACCCTGTCTTCTCCATTCCCCTCCCTCCTCCCTGGACTCTTATAAAAAGACTCTTAATTTGGCTCTCACTTTTTAATTTTAGGATTAGGAATTAATGGGGGTCCTTGTCACAATAGCAGCTCGATGAGGGGTCCTCGAGAAAATTTTGTTGGGAACCCCTGACATAGGGCAAGGATCTGAATTTGAACAACCCACCTGCTGGGCACACCTTTGGTAGCTGCCAACACAACTGTCTCCAACTTGGTTCATGCCGTGCATCTGGGAACCAGCTGACAACTCAAAGTGAGTGACATTTGGGTCACCCCACTGAGCTAAGGCTATGGCCTGATACGTTACCCCCCCCCCCCCGCAGACCCCACATGGGGTCCCTTGCAATATCCCAATGCCATATCCCACCACAATAGCTAGGCTGTGAAGCTGACCAGCTCACCAGTGCTTCTGCCACAACCAAGTGACAGACTGGAATGGTTTATCCTTGTTGTTGTTGTTGTTGTTGTTGTTGTTTAGTCGTTTAGTCGTGTCCGACTCTTCGTGACCCCATGGACCATAGCACGCCAGGCACTCCTGTCTTGCACTGCCTCCCGCAGTTTGGTCAAACTCATGTTCGTAGCTTCGAGAACACTGTCCAAAGCTGGGCCAAAGCCGAAAGGTCACTCAGTTGCGGATATGCCTGGAAGCAAAAGGAAAGTCCGATGCTGTAAAGAAAAATATTGCATAGGAACCTGGAATGTAAGAACCATGGATAATGGTAAGCTGGATGTGGTTTATCCTTATTCATCTATTTTGATTCATTGGCATAGCTGCCAAGTTATCCCTTTTTTTCAGGGATTTTCCATTATGCTGAATAGGCTTCCTCGCGAGAAAAGGGAAAGCTTGGCAGCTATGTTCATTGGCTCGTTGAAGGATAATTATAGACCTTGGTATAAGGAAGGTCACTTATTCATTTTCTATATTTATATTTTAAACTTTTTCTGCTTTGTAATATACCATTATATCTGACATCTATACAGTACCCATTCCTCCTTGCCTCCTTGCCTCTTTTGCATGCCATTCCTGCCGGCTAACTTCATAGGTTTTCTCTCCATGAACAAAACTAACGGACACCTTCCTTTTTTGCTCTTGGGAAACTGTCTTGTTAGTGGCTCATGTATGTCCACAACCACTGAGGGACGGTGATGCTTTAGTCCAACAGAGAATCCCACTCAATGATGCAATAAAAGCACATTAATGAGGTGCTAACAGGACAGTTTCCCAAGGGTATAACAAACTGCCCATTAACTTCTCTTTATGGAGCAAGGTCAAAGTCCAACCCCATAAAGGGAATGCCTCACAAATTTAACAACAGATTGCTTAGGTTGTTCATATATGCCAGTAGTACAACTGTTGCTTCTTCGTAAATAAAAGTCTCTTTGATTTACTGTTCTTTTAACACTGAGTCCAACACACAGATGTGCCCCTTTAAGTGAAAGTATCTTATATCTGAGCTGCATGATGGGAAAAAATGTTTTCGAGAGGAGCAAAAGAGCAGGAATGAAAGTCTCAGAAGAACAGAGATTAAAAGTGCAAACGCAGACACATCCTGAAGATTATTTGTGCCTGTATCAAAGGTCCTATTTTTCTACTTCTCACTAATACATTTGAGGATAAATAGTGACTCCAGAGTCTAAAGAATGTCAGAAGGCTTAACAACTATCAGTAATCCATCTGGTAGAATACACCCAAGGCAAGCAGCTGGGTCATTGGGATTTGCATGGTTTAAATTTCCAGGGCTGGACAATGAGGGTAATTAAGAAAAAGGAGCCTAAGGTTAGTGTGCAGTGAATCAAGCTGCATGTAGGTAAATGGAGAACAGCAATGCCAAGCCCCAAAGGCATAGGCTGATGGAAGTGAAGCAGTTAATTCCTCACTTACTGGCAGCATGTCGTTAACATAATGTCGAGGACCAGCTGAACTGAGTCAGGTAGAGTGATACAAAGCTATCAGCTAAGCAGCATCCAGAGTAGGGATGGGCGAATCTCTCAGTTATGGAGTCTCATCTTCACAGTCTTATTTTCAGCTCTCCATGTTTCCACATCAGTTTGTGATTTTTCTTTTCTTTACAAAAAGTCATAAGCATTTTAGTGTAAATTTTTTGTCATATGCAAAACTATGCAAGCGATTTTGTCAAATATATTCAATTTTGCAAAGCAGTTTTCCCAGATTTATTTTGTATGTTACTTTCACTAAGAAATGCATCTTTCTGCACAATTCAAACTAGTATTTGCAGGGTGGTTTGTTTATTTGTTTGTTTTAAAAAAACATATTACTTGGAGAAATGCACTGCAAAATTCAGAAAAGTGCAAATTTCAAAGGATGACAGTGTTTTGGTTCATGCATTGTTTCAGAAAGGGCAAATTAAGTAGGTTCATCTTTAAATGAGAACTGAATCAAATGTTTTCCTGGCACCTAGTCCCAAGGTACTACTTGTTTCACGTTTTGCTGTATCTTCTGCTGTGTCTTCCTCTAGCACCAAAGAATGTAGTGCAATGGGGTTGCCATTGGCCTATTCTACACACAGAGCCAAATGAAGCGGTTGAAACCTAAGGTGGAGTCATAGAATTGTAGAGTTGGAAGGGACCATGAGGGTCATCTAGTCCAACCCTCTGCAATGGAGGAATATTTTGCCCAACATGGAGCTCAAACTCATGACCCTGAGCTTAAGAGTCAATGGAGCTGAGTAAACTCTTGGCTTTCTGATGGGGAATGTCAAGTTTGAATGTTTTCCTGGCCCTTTTCATGCATTATCACCCAAAGAGAGAACATGGATAGAACAGGGCTGTGCAGATGCACCTATAGCTCCACTCCTAAGCCACATAGCTCCACCCCAGAGACACATAATTCCTTCAGCTCTTTGCACTTTTGGATAGCTGAACCCACAGAAAAACTCGGAAGCGTCTGATCCAACTTGAGACATCTTGCTCTTGGCATGATGTGACTTGGAAAATGAGAACCTTCTCCAAATCACCCCAGTTTTAACAGTTGGTTGACCATAATAAATATTTGGTGATTCACTTCATACACAGAGAGCAGTTGCACACCCTTAATAAATGCAAAGAATAAATAAACAAACGCCATGATGGAATCAGAGATCAGGAATTTAAGTTCTCTATCCCCCTCGTCAAGTATTCTAAAGAATTGTGCTGGTCTTATAGTAGGGAGAGGGGTAGGCTATGCATCCAATCCCCACCTCCAACATCCAATTGCAGATTAGTCCCTCTACTATCAATTGTAAGCTGAACATGGTGCCTGAGCATGGTGTCAACCACATTCAGCTGAACATGGCTAGAATCCTCCCCGTGAATCCTGCAAAATTAGAGTTGCACATGCATGCATGTGCACACACACACTCCACTCCTCCTGCAGAATTTGAGACCGATTTTCTTTGTGAATGCTCAAAGAGTACTTATTAGCATCTTGACACTGAATATCGCTTTGGGATTGTTAGACAAACTGTGCTAGGAAAACCCTGTAATAGAGGAGCCTGATATACAGCTGAACTGCAACCACTGAAGCCTGGTTAAAGGCTTGAATTATTACATTCTAAAAGTCAGTTATGGTGTGCCACTCCCTAGATGACTTCAAGCTTCCCTGCTGTCCTATTAAACCACCTATCGGTTCTTAGCCACATGTGAGCATGATTGCTGGAAGGAACCCAGCAGTGCTTGTATAAAGGTTGCCAACAGTGAAGCACCTTTAGCAGTTGCCTCCAGTCCTGGTTGCATGGATATGCTATGATTTATACTCTCATCACACTGATTTAGGCCCTGTAGGTGCCAGCACTTAATGGGGAGTTACTCACTCTTACAGAAAAAAAAAACATATCGTGTTCCTTTAAGATTCCCTGGAAAAGACCCTGATGCTGGGAAAGATTGAGGGCACAAGGAGACGGGGACAACAGAGGACAAGATGGTTGGACATTGTTCTCAAAACTACCAACATTAGTTTGACCAAACCGTGGGAGGCAGTGGAAGACAGGAGTGCCTGCTGTGCTCTGCTCCATGGGGTCACGAAGAGTCGGACACGACTAAACGACTAAACAACAACAACATTCCTTTAATTTCACTACCTTCTTAAAATTGGGTAATTTCACTACCCAATCTTAATCAACTCCTCACCCACAATAATACAGCAACCAGACTTAACGTGGACACTGGTACCAGAGCCTGCAATAAACTCAGATGCCTACTTTGCTGCCACATACACCCAGACAACACCATCACTGGACCCAACACCATGAAACATACCATCTCAGGCCTATTTAATTGCTAATCTTCTAACATTGTGTATGCCATCAAATGCCAGCAGTGCCATTCAGCGATTTATATTGGACAAACAGGCCAAACCCTACGCCAAAGGATAAATGGACATAAATCTGACATCAGGAATCACAAGACAGAGAAGCCAGTAGGAGAACACTTCAATCTCCCAGGACATTCAATACCGGAACTCAAAGCAGCTGTCCTATTACAAAAGAATTTCAGAAATAGACTTGAAAGAAAAGTTGTTAAATTACAACTTATTACTAAACTGAAAACTATGGAGAGACCTGGTCTGAATAGAGATATTGGATTCTTGTCTCAATACATATGCTAAAGCTATTTTTGGTCATCTGCATACTATCCCTTGCTTTTTCCTGTAGGACTAATTGCAGTCGTTAACAGTCAACAGGTTTACCATATCCATTGAGTCAATCACCCATCTCCTACTACCCTTCTGAGAAAAACCCGACCCCACCCTCCCACTACGGTATATATAAGGGTCTGGTGACTTCTGTTTCAGTGTATGTGAAGAAGTGTGCATGCACATGAAAGCTTATACCCAGAACAAACTTAGTTGGTCTTTAAGGTGCTACTGGACATTTTCTTATGTATTTCGACTTCATCAGACCAATACGGCTAGCTACCTGAATCTACCTTCTTCTTTGTCAGTCATCATGTTAATGGGTCTGTGCATGTATCTATTAAAAAGAGCTCCTTACAGAGCAGCAGAATATAAATAACATGATAGATGCTTTGACTTGTAGTGACAAATGCTCTCACACAGAAGCATATGGGCAACACTCTCTTTCACTGTTGCCCTCAAAGGAGCATCAAAACGTGACGTGTAGATTATTAGCTCCAATAACTCGGTCTGACACCAAAGGAATTGGCAGCATAGGGAAAACAAGGAAGAATACTAAAAAGTGACTTTCTGGATCACACAGACAGAAACTGGGTAATATGAAGATTCAAGATTTGTAAGAATTTCCCCAGCTGGCTTTTGCATATAGCAAAGTATCAAAAGTTAATCAAAGTGACTGAGATTTTAGGGATGGGGGATCTCAGGCCACACTACTTAGGCCACACCCACCCAGGCCACACCCCTCCACTGACTCTTCTTTGCACCCTCCCTGAGTACTTCTGCCTGACTTGAATGAGCCCTTGAGTTCTGCTATTGCTTCTTGCTTGCCTGGATGGAAGATGAAGAGAGGTCATAGCTGCCAAGTTTTCCCTTTTCTCGCGAGGAAGCCTATTCAGCATAAGGGAAAATCCCTGTAAAAAAGGGATAACTTGGCAGCTATGAAGAGAGGTATGTGCAGAAACAAACATATTGTACAAAGATAAAATTAAAATGTGTTGCTCAACCGATTTCTGCTTCTGGTCGTGTCTGCCACTGGCATGTGACCTCCAGAAGGTTGCTTAAAAGGGCATGGAAAGGGGCTGAAAGGGGCTCCCCATCTGTGTTTTGGACTTGCATAACTGCAACACTGGAAAGAACCAAGTGGGTCTACAAGACCAATACAAAGCACTGGAAAGGGTATCCTGTTTCAAAGCTGCCTGTGAGAACATGTTCCAATTTTCCAGTAGGCAATAGAAGACATTCCACAGCCTCCTTGAGCAGTTCTTCCCAGTTGTAATTCTATAAACACAGGTTCCACTGAACTCATATTAAGTTTGCTCCTGCTCCTTCCGCCGTGCAATCTGCTTGCTCCATGAAACGCTGCTCCAGAGGGTTCGAGAACCTTCCGGAGCATCATGAAAAGCAGGGCAGAGTGGAGGAACAAGAATTGCCTCTCCCCTTCTGCCAATGGGATCTTCTCCTGGATCTCAGTACCATCTGTGAACAGAAGGAGACCAGCTGTTCACAGAAGGCTAGTTAGGATCCAAGTTGATGGGACTTACTTCAGAGCAGATATAAATTGGATTGTGCACTGAATTTTTCCATGGGGGGGGGGAGAACCAACCAATTGTACATTCTAAAGTTTAATTGCTATTTATTGCCCATTGTACCTTGCTCTGTTCTTTCTAACATGCTTTTATGTATTTAAGATTGGTTTGGCTTTAAAAAAAATTTTTTAAAACAAAACCAATTTCTCCTCTTTTGTTTCTCTTTCACTTTTTCTTTTGTTCAGGCTTGAATCCAGGGAAAGAATATATGGGCTGGCAGTTTTAGGGAGCACTTGTTAGTTTTTTTAAAAAAAAATCATCATGAATTGAATTCATTCTATTTATAAGAACAACTTTCCCTACAAAAATACTTTGCCAACTTTTGGCTTGAGCATAGCCTAATAATATTACTGGTTATGATATCCATGCCAACATAATTAAATGCTATTTTATAGCTGGAATGTAATAACATTCCTTCAGCCAGATAATGAAAAGGCTGCTCATCTGACACATGATTTCTTTTTCTTTGAAGTTTTAATCTCATATTTAGGAGTTGGCATGGGATAACCTCCCTTTAATCTGACAGATAATAGTCATTAACTTGTGACTAGTTGACTGCACTGCTACTGCTCTGGTGTGGAGCTGCTTGCAAGCCTCTCCGCTTTCTATTAAGGGCTCTTAAACTGCGGGGTCAAAAGGGGAGGAAACAGCTTAAGGACCGTAAGAACATAAGAAGCGCCGGCTGGATCAGGTCAATTGTCCTTCTGGTTCAGCATCCGGTTCTCACAGCGGCCACCCAGATGCCTGTGGAAAACCCACAAGCAGGACCCAAGATCACTCTCCCCTCCTGTGGTTTCTGGCAACTAGTAATCAGAAGAATTACAGCCTCTGACCATGGAGCGAAAGCATAGCACCACGACTACTGTTGTTGTTGTTGTTGTTTAGTCGTTTAGTCGTGTCCGACTCTTCGTGACCCCATGGACCAGAGCACGCCAGGCACTCCTGTCTTGCACTGCCTCCCGCAGTTTGGTCAAACTCATGTTGGTAGCTTCGAGAACACTGTCCAACCATCTTGTCCTCTGTCGTCCCCTTCTCCTAGTGCCCTCAATCTTTCCCAACATCAGGGTCTTTTCCAAGGATTCTTCTCTTCTCATGAGGTGGCCAAAGTATTGGAGCCTCAGCTTCACGATCTGTCCTTCCAGGGAGCACTCAGGGCTGATTTCCTTAAGAATGGATAGGTTTGATCTTCTTGCAGTCCATGGGACTCTCAGGAGTCTCCTCCAGCACCATAATTCAAAAGCATCAATTCTTCGGCGATCAGCCTTCTTTATGGTCCAACTCTCACTTCCATACATCACTACTGGGAAAACCATAGCTTTAACTATACGGACCTTTGTCGGCAAGGTGATGTCTCTGCTTTTTAAGATGCTGTCTAGGTTTGTCATTGCTTTTCTCCCAAGAAGCAGGCGTCTTTTAATTTCGTGACTGCTGTCACCATCTGCAGTGATCAAGGAGCCCAAGAAAGTAAAATCTCTCACTGCCTCCATTTCTTCCCCTTCTATTTGCCAGGAGGTGATGGGACCAGTGGCCATGATCTTGGTTTTTTTGATGTTGAGCTTCAGACCATATTTTGCGCTCTCCTCTTTCACCCTCATTAAAAGGTTCTTTAATTCCTCCTCGCTTTCTGCCATCAAGGTTGTGTCATCTGCATATCTGAGGTTGTTGATATTTCTTCCAGCAATCTTAATTCCGGCTTGGGATTCATCTAGTCCACGACTACTAGCCACCGATAACCTTCATCATGTGATAGCCTTGATCATGTGTAACTTACCTACTCCAAAGAAACTGAAATAGGTATAAACTGCCAACCCAAAAACTACATGCTTTAAACAAATTGAGGGAGATTCCCTCCTCCAAAGGGAGATTCCCTCCTCCATGTTGGGCTTGATCCTGATGCAGGATGGTGTGGTCATAGGGGAAATCAGTTTGTGTTTTATGTGTTCCAGTTTCACAGAGTTTGGCGCAGTTCCTGTCCAGATTTTACATGAAGCGGAGGATATCTAGAGGTTAGATCCTGCGGCAGTTGAAGGGACGTATTTCTGTTGAGCTTTCTTCATCCTTAATGTGTATTAGTTTGTTGTAAATGAAGAGATCTGGTCACCATTTTTTGTGTACAGAGTACATCTTACAGATGTGTCTGAGCAGAAGAACTGTAGGTAGAGAAAAGCTGTCCTCTCATGTACTTTGTCAGCTCAAAACTGCACTGCACAGATTCCCTATCTCTCTGCCTCTGTATTTCTCTCTGTTTCTCACACACACAGAGAGTAATTTTGATCTAAAATATAAGATGAGGATCAATAGGGTTTACCTGTCCCTGTGAATCCTTCTTCTCTACAGATATCTCCTGCCCCACAGTTGCTCTGGATTAAAAGAATAAAAAAACACTCACAATTTTTTGCAGAACTCTGGGCAGCTAGTTTAAGGAAAACATGAATAATACGTTTATCTATAATGCCAATAATTTTCAAAGGAAAGAACAATAACCATATACTTACTCCATCAGAAAATGTGAATATTAAACTTTTAGCTAGCCTTTGTAAACAGGTCCATATGTTTACCTAAGGCACGCTTTAGATTATGGAAGGTATGTATTGTCTGGTGGGTCATTTACAAGATCCTACAACTAGAACACCACATTTCCCTCCTTAGCAACTGTATCCAAGGCTTCTGTTAGCTGTCACACTCCTGTACATTGTAACCTTCACAGAGGTCTGACTAATTAGCTACAGCTTTACCTCATGTTTCATGTAAAGCTGAGATATTTAACCATAGTGCAAACTAATTATCATGTGATAGTCTCAATGCATATATAACCATGCATTACTCTGAACGCCTATCTTTTACATTAAATAATAACAAAGGATACATTTTTAAAATATATTATCAAGAACAACCTGCTGCAATTTTGGACTTGCTTCCTTCACACATGACAGGGGAAGACTAAACACTTTTCCTTTCAGTTTCGGCTAACTGTAGTTTCCTGCACAAATGTGATTTCATAGAATCATAGAATCGTAGAGTTGGAAGAGACCACAAGGGCCATCCAGTCCAACCCCCTGCCAAGCAGGAAACACCATCAAAGCATTCCTGATATATGCCTGTCAAGCCTCTGCTTAAAGACCTCCAAAGAAGGAGACTCCACCACACTCCTTGGTGGCAAATTCCACTGCCGAACAGCTCTTACTGTCAGGAAGTTCTTCCTAATGTTTAGGTGGAATCTTCTTTCTTGAAGTTTGAATCCATTGCTCCGTGACCGCTTCTCTGGAGCAGCAGAAAACAACCTTTCTCCCTCCTCCATATGACATCCTTTTATATATTTGAACATGGCTATCATATCACCCCTTAACCTTCTCTTCTCCAGGCTAAACATACCCAGCTCCCTAAGCCGTTCCTCATAAGGCATCGTTTCCAGGCCTTTGACCATTTTGGTTGCCCTCTTTTGGACACGTTCCAGCTTGTCAGTATCCTTCTTGAACTGTGGTGCCCAGAACTGGACACAGTACTCCAGGTGAGGTCTGACCAGAGCAGAATACAGTGGTACTATTACTTCCCTTGATCTAGATGCTATACTCCTATTGATGCAGCCCAGAATTGCATTGGCTTTTTTAGCTGCTGCATCACACTGCTGACTCATGTCAAGTCTGAATCAATCTGAAACATGAAGGAAGGAAGGAAGGAAGGGCAGAGCTGCAAGCCTGAAGCTCTCTGTATCTCAAATGTGAAGGGTTAATAATAATAATAATAATAATAAGGAATACTGAAAAACGACATCACTCACCTGCTCTCTGTAATGGTGCATTTAGCACCTTAGTAAGCTGCTACCTCATTCCAGTAGTGTTCAGTGAGAACCATTCTGGATCCTGCCACCACTGAATTTGAGAAAATATCTTCCAAGTTTGAGGAAGTGCAAGTAGATAAGTAGGTACTGCTGTGGCAGGAAGTTAAGCATCGTTTCCGTGCGCTCTGGCACTTGTCACAGTGTCCCGTTGCGTCAGAAGCAGCTTAGTCATGCTGGCCACATGATCTGCAAAGCTGTCTGTGGACAAAGGCCGGCACCCTTGTCCTGAAGCGAGATAAGCGCTCCACCCCATAGTCACCTTTGACTGGACTTAACCATTCAGGGGTCAGTTACCTCACCTATATTTACCTACTTCTCCCCCAATTCCCCAATTCAAAAAAAGGGGGAGCATAATAGATTAAGTACAAAATTTATATTTATCATAAAGAGACTCAATGTTGCTTACTGTCTCGTGTCTCAACAAGATCACGAAATATATACTAAACACACCCAAAAGCTCCTCCAACTAAGAAACACCCCTTGTTGCTTCACCGGCCTTCAGGCAAATAGCTCTGACCATGCTCTGAACCAATGTATGATTCTGATAGGCTAATGCTACCTTATACAGATGTTTATGAAGCACTCCTGGCTCCTCCCATATATGCTGGACAGGTCTCGTGACAACAGATGGAGCAAGAGCTTTCCTATCAGGGCTGACTTCCTGGCAATCCAAACAGTCACATGGTTTTTCTGCTTTAGAGATATATGGGAGGGAGGTTGACAGAAATGCCTCTGTAAATTCGAGGAAGTATGAAACGTATGGGATGGGCGAAAGTGTGTGGCTTTGAGATTCTGAGGAGGATTTTTTTTTTAAGAAAGCTTGATATTTTAAATGGGAGGGCTGTGCCCTAGCAGTCCCAATGAACTAGCCTCCACTGTCTGGACCCATTCATTGGTATAAGTAACTCAAACAGCTCAGACTAGCAGAGACAAGATGCATCCAGAGATTTGCATCCAAACACCTTTTCTTTCTCTCCGATGCTTTCTTGAAACCTCCACTGTATTCCTGCCAAATGCCTGTGGATGCAAGGGAGATACCAACATACGTCTTTTTCTTTCTTCTCCCTCTAATTGTCATTTTGCACCCTTGCAAATTAAAGCAAAAATCCTATAAAATCAAGAAACTGCATATGGAAAAAGTCATTTGGCAAATTGTCTGGATTACATGAGATGTTATACTTGCATGCAGAGTGGGTAGTTTGCTTCTCATATCTGACTTTGTTGGTGTTTTTTATGATGCTACATAACATTTTACTATGCAAATCCTTTCTGAAATGACAGGAATGACTGCACCATTGATTTCAAAGAGGTGCTTTGTTGTACAAGGAATATTTGTTTAATGGAGTGTCTTATTTCGTAAATACATTCATTCTGGGCATAACTGGCGCATCAAAGTCATTATGTGGTATTTTTATTATGCCATTTCTGCCCCCAAACTGAGTGTGATAGCAATTAGGTGGCTCCTTGTGGACCACCATTTCCTGCAATATTTTGTGTATGCAAAATGTTTGATGATGGCTCCCCGCCCCCCACAATAATATTGCTGTATGCCACACCAATCCCTGAGTGGTGCAAGATTCCAGAGGTTCCAAATGCTTACCCAGGGTTCATGTTTCCTTTTGGAAATGAGGAACACCAGAGACTGTGGTGTCTTTAGGATATATGGTTTGTTTGCACATACATACAACCTGAGCCAATGATGGAGAGGGTCACAGTATTAATATCCCAAAGGATTCTTGTTTCTCCCATAGCTTCAGCCAGCAAATGTGAGCTGCAGTATTTGTTTATTGCGAGAGCAAAATGGTAGTGACATTCATCTGATATCTTCTCTATTCTAAGACTATATTTTAGAGTTGACTGTTTCGCTTCTCTTCTGGTTGTTTTAAGGCATTTTGTGATCTGTTGTGTGTGTGTTTTAAAATTGCGAACAAATTCATAGAATCATAGAGTTGGAAGAGACCATAAGGGCCATCCAGTCCAACCGCCTGCAGGGCAGGAAACACCATCAAAGCATTCCTGACAGATGGCTGTCAAGCCTCCATTTAAAGACCTCCAAAGAAGGAGACTCCACCACACTCCTTGGCAGCAAATTCCACTGCTGAACAGCTCTTACTGTCAGGAAGTTCTTCCTAATGTTTAGGTGGAATCTTCATGAACCATTTGGTTAAAAAGGCAGGATATAAATGGGAGAAATAAAACAAAGTAGTACATAAATGCCTAGACTTGGCATTTACTGTAAGTCTCCAAGCAGAATCAAGGTGCAGGACTTAGATCGTTGCTCAGCACATGCTGTGCAACTGGGTACTCATTTAATGCTATTTGCAATTTTAAAACGCTTGCACCTTAAGTCAAAGACACACAACGTTCAGTTTGGATCTTTGCCTGTAAAGGAATGAAATAAAATTGTAATTTTGTTACATACAGTACTCATAGTTTCAATATACATATTACCTGTGAGGATATAATTTCACTGTTGAGAGAGAGAGAGAAGAACCCATTCTGGATCATGTGTAACAACTGGATAGCAGTGGCACAATTGTTTGCACGAAGAAGGAAAAAACCACCCGGAAAGGCTCTCAGGATTTTGGCACCCACAGAATGAACAACATCTATGATAGATCTCAGGAGGTAATATGTTCCTGCAATTTAAGACTGGAATTTAAATGCTTGTATTTAAGTTCTGCAGAATGCTTTGTCATGAGACTGACGGTGTGTGTAGGCACTAGGCAGGAGGCAGCCCCTTCCAGATGATCAGCTTATGCTGCACAAAGCAGGGCAGATCAAAATGGATGTCAAGGATCTTTACAATATGCAAAGGAGCTGCTGCTTTGCATTAATTACTTTGGCGCGTCACTTCTAATCTGAAGCAATTAAAGACCAGGGGAATGCAGGAGACGGTTTCATGTCACATTTTGCTTCCTCGTGCAAGTTCCATATTACAATGACTGAAAAGTAGAAAGTAACAGGATTTCCAGCAAAGCATATTGGTCTCATTTCCTTTCTATGTTTAGGCCATGATAGAAAAAAAATATCTTCAGGAGTCTGCAATATACACAACAGTCTCTTTTTGCCCCTGCAGTAGTTCCTCATGCTTTTATCTAGTGGTTTTGCCGGGGGGGGGGGATGTTGCCCAACTTTTCAGTGGTGACTTTCCAGGAGTTGTGGGAGGCACTGTTGGCAAGAAGGACTGCAAGATCTTCATTTGTGCATACTGAGTTTGATGTGCGGTCCATTGGGTGAAACAGCCTGAATTCTGCATTCTAAAAGGGGGAGTTCTGCAAACTATATAAATTGTGAAATGAAACTGGAGCATTTTATTATATATTTCACTTCTGCACTTTCCACTATTTGGGGGAGGCCAGTGAACATTTCCTCAGGTTTTGCTAGTGTTTGTGTGTGCATGTTTAGGAGCTCTTACCACTGGCGTATTGTTTGTCAGCACAAATTGCCCATTCGGTATCAAACATATCTTCAAAGCCATAAGGGCTAGAAACTTGATGGTCCCACTTTTTAAAGTGAAAGCTGAGATTCTCGGGAAGTGGGATTTGGTGACTATTTGCTTTGCATTCAGGTGGAATTGCAGTATATCAGGACCTTCTCTAGGTCCCCCAGCCTCAAGAGGTGAGTTGAGAGGCTGCTAGAGAGATGGCCTTTTTGGTGGTGGCAGCCCACTTATGGAAGAGAGGTTTGCCATACTGCTCTTCAGGGTTCAATATGCTTCAATTGTTGCATCAAGCTGCCCCTTGTTGTGTTTTGTGCTAGTTTTACCGGTAATGTCTTTGCTTTATATTTATTTCACTGTTGTTATGTATTTTTGAGAGGTTTTTATATTGCAAATTGTATTTTATTTTCTATGCAAACCTCACAGAGAACGTGGTTGAATGGGCAGTATATGGATTTTGTAAGTAAATAAAACAAAAAAATGTGTCTATGAGGCTTCAGTGTGCCTGGAGCTCTGCATTAGCAGAGGTTGTTCCTTTCATTTTCAGGGGAATGACAGTCCACGTTCCCCCTGTGTACTGCGGTCTGCACCTGACATGTTTCCACAGACCACCATGTGCACATCAGAGAACCTGCACTTATACTTCTCCACTATTTAGGGAAAATAGAAGGGGAAAGTGGGGGGGGGGTGTCTGACAGATTTCCTTTGCCTTTTATATTAAAATATGGTTGTCTTCTTTAAAAAATATATAGAAACCTCAAGCTTTCTAAGAATCATTAAATATTTAAAGTTCAGTTAGTTAAAAGTAAGGGGGATCACGAATCTAAGCCATTTAATCCTTTTATCTGCTCTGACATGAACTCCAGCGCTTGATGAGAGAAACCCTGGGATACTTGCTGATGATGCATCCGTCAGCTTTCCTTTCCAGTATAAAAAGCACAGTAAGTACGGCTAATTTTTCAAACTGACAGTGACTTTTGGAAAATAATAATCATTTGAACAATGGGGGGGGGGAATGTAAAAATATGATTACATTCCAAAGGACCGGGAGACTTCTAAATTGGACTTGCATTCAGAGAACAGATTGAATGAGGAAATTCCTTCAGCATATATTCTTCATCTGTGGCCTTGTTGGTGTTTGGGTAGAGGATTTTTTATTTTTATTTTAAAGCCAAATTAGGCCTTTTATAGAAGAAAATGGGGCCATTTCATTTGTCGTTTATTGGTTTGAATACCCTAGCAAACAAAGCAAAAAAAGAGAGAAAAGTATCTCAATATTTCTGGGTAGGTGTGCATTTTAAATAGCTGTGCAGAAGCACGTCACCTGTTTCTAAACATGTGAATTGTCAATGAACCAGACATAACTAAAAAGCTCTATTAATTTGTTGCTTGTTGATTTCAATGAATTGGTTCTTGCATCAGTGGGCAGAGGGAAGTATCTTTTGTGAAGGGAACATATCTGTAATATATCCCCCCCACCAAAAAAAAAAGAAAAAGAAAAAAAAGTTGCTTGGCCTCTCCTTTTCCTTACCCACAGCTAGAATAACACAACTAGATGTTCAAGATGTTCATTGAATGCCTGGGTGTTAAGTAAGGTATTGTTGGACATCATCATACCAAAATTTCAGGAGGACAAAAGCTTCCCTCCCTAACGACTTATCTTACTTCCTACTTCGGATGCATAACTATGCTGTGCCATACTCATGGTAGCAAGCGCTAGCTGACAACAATGTAATATGCACAGATGGGAATGTAATCTTCCATCAAGTTGTGTGTCAGTTTCTCCCCTCCCCATCACCAGCAAATTTCAGAAATAGCCCTGTATACTAGGGTACAGTATAGGATGCTGATGGATTGCTGAAAGAAGAATGGACTGTGACTTTACCTACTGGTTTAACTGTTGAGTGAATGATAAGTATAAAAATCTGTGGTTATTCCTCTTTCCTGTCCTCATTCATTTCTGGAGCCCAGCTTTCGATCAGTGCAACTGCTGATGTGATTTTGAGCTGCTAAGGAAACAGGAATTTGCCTGTGCACAACCCTACCATGGAGATGCAATTAAAGGTGGCAGATTTTTATAAGGGTGTCAGGGTAGTGACTGCCAGACAACTACATTGCACATGTGTTTCCTAAGCAAATTACTCTAGGGTGGCACCGTCTTGCCTATCATGGTAAAGGAAGTGCCAGCAAGGGTATGGGGCATGAACAAGGTATAGCTGATTGGATGGCAGAAGCAGTGGCTTAGCTTTGCACCTTAGACTAGCCTTGACCAATCTCTAGCTTCCCATCTGTTTTGGACTCCAACTCCCATCATCCCTGACCACTGGCCATGTTAGCTGGGACTGATGGGAACTGTAGCCCAACAACATCTGGAAGACTCCAAGTTGCTTTCAACAATGGAATAGGCCAACCTTGATCCTATGCATTTGTGATATGTGAGCCAGCCAGTGGATTTCAACATAAAAAGAACACAAAATTATACAAATGGGTACAACTGAAAAGTGTTTTGAGTTTCAGGGCTCAGACTTTTAATATTTGAGTTAATAATTCAAAATATGACTTAAGAGTAGTGTGGTAGAACTGCAGCAGACAGTAATGGGATTAAAACAGGGATCCCCAAACTTACCCGGCTTCGGGCCAGTTCCTCAGGCGCCGATCGCGCGGCGGGCCGGAGGACGGGGAAACGAACTCCCATACGTGCGCACACTTGCTTTTTCTGGCATGGGGCGCCTCCAGAAATGGCTTCTGCGCATGCGAAGACATCATTTCCAATGCACTTCCGGGTCGGAACGGCGCCAGAAATAGCTTGTATGCATGCGCACAAGCTATTTCTGGCGCCACGCCGACCCGGAGATGGGCAACCGCACTGCGGCGTGCCGGTAAGGGTGGGTGGCGGGGGCCGTTGGGGGCCGCACAATTGGCTCGCGTGGGCCGCATCCGGCCCCCGGGCCTTAGTTTGGGGACCCCTGGATTAAAACTTACACGCTTAATGAGCAAAAGTTTATTGTATGGACTTTATTTCCATCTTAGAGGTAACTTCATATGTTTACATTTAGCTCCAAGCAAACTATGCATCACAGCCATTCTCACTAGAACAGGGGTCAGCAACCTTTTTCAGCTGTGGGCTGGTCCACCATCCCTCAGACCATGTGGTGGGCTGGACTATATATATATTTTTGGGGGGATGAATGAATTCCCACAAATAATAATAATAATAATAATAATAATAATAATAATATATTATTATTATTATTATTATTATTATTATTATTATTATTATTATTTATACCCTGCCCATCTGGCTGGGTTTCCCCAGCCACTCTGGGCGGCTTCCAACCAAATATTAAAAACGATACAGCATCAAACATTAAAAACTTCCCTAAACAGGGCCGCCTTCAGTTGTCTTCTAAAAGTAAAATAGTTGCTTATTGCCTTGACATCTGCTGGGAGGGTGTTCCACAGGGCGGGTGCCACTACTGAGAAGGCCCTCTGTCTGGTTCCCTGTAACCTCACTTCTCGCAATGAGGGAACCGCCAGAAGGCCCTCGGTGCTGGATTTCAGTGTCCGGGCTGAATGATGGGGGTGGAGATGCTCCTTCAGGTATACAGGACCAAGGCCATTTAGGGCTTTAACCCAGAGATACATTTTAAATAAAAGGACACATTCTACTAATGTAAAAATATGCTGATTCCTGGAGCGTCCACAGGCTGGATTTAGAAGGCGATTGGGCCGCATCCAGCCCATGGGCCTTAGGTTGCCTACCCCTGCACTAGAAGAATGTAATAAGAAACCAGAAGATAAGGCTACTAGCCATGAAGACTATGTTCTCCACCCCAGTATGGTTCTGAATCAGAAGTAGAGAGAGCACTGTTGTCTTTTCATTAGGCATCTGGTTGGCCACTGTGAGAACAGGATGTTGGACAAGATGGGCCATTGGCCTGATCCCATATGCTCTTCTTCTGTTTTATAAACTCCACATATAGAACTGAAGCCACTCAGCAATGATTTCTGCAATTCTGGCAGTGCTCTGATTGTTCTCTAGTGTTACTGTGGCTGTGCTTGATTAGACCATTTCATATATTACATTCTCCCCCAAATGCCACCTAGAAGGAAGCCTGGGATGCTTTGCTTGAAGCTCTGTGAACTAGAATTAAGTCTAAGTCAGCCGTCGCCAACCAACTGCCCCCTGGATGTTGTTGGAGTACAACTTCCGACATTTCTGGCCATTGGGGCTGATGAGAGTCCCACCACATCTGGAGAACATGTTGGGGAAAGCTGTCCTAGGAATTCAGTCTCATTAAACTTTCTGTGAGTTAAGCTCTCCTCACACATTAGACACATGTGATGGCTGGGGAGCAGCCTGTTCGACTGGCCCCACAACTACTGCCATTTGCCTAAGCTAGTCCTGCCCCCAACCTCCATGTGTTGCGTGTGGATATCAGAAGTGGAGCCCCTATGCAAAAGTAGCTGCTCATGCGCAGGTGTTCCATGCAATTGGGAGCTCAGTTGTACGGGCATCCTGGTCACATGAAGCCCCTATGCCGGAGCAGATGCTCACAAACAGGGTCTCCTTCTTCAGATGTCTGCACTCAGCAACAAATATTATGTGGGCAGAGCTAGCCTGGGCTTACTAGCTTGGTGGGCAGTGCTAACAATGTGTCCTTTCTTCCCACTCAATGCATGAGCAACACGTGAGAAGTGATTTTCCATCAGTATAAATATGCTTACAGTTGAAATGCAACGAATGCAAATGTAATATCTATTCATTTCCCCAAGCTTGTTTTGTGTAAGCAGATCACACACACACACACACACACACACACACACACACACACCGTAAACACTACATAGAATATTTGAAGGTCATTTACTCATTAAATTAAATTTTAACACATCTGTTTGAAACTGGGAAGGTGGCTAATTCTCTAGTTGTTATTATTCTCTCTCTCAGCATAATTAGCCAATACTAAATCCAAAGTTGTTTTGATGATTAGTTTAAACTACAGAATGATTGTCTTTAGCTTTCTGTGTTCACCTGCCTATTGATAGAGGGCAGCCAATATTAATTCACACTGTACAGTTAAAGCATGTTCAACAAACATTTAAAGCACACTTAAAGCCCCCCCCCCCAAATACCTGGGAACTGCAGCTTGTTGAGGGTGCTGGGAATGATAGCTCTGTGAGGAGGAAACTACAATTCCCATGATTCTTTGTGAGAGGCCATGTTTTAAATTGTGTTGAATATGCTTTAGTGGCATTTGTCCAAAGGAAGGAGACTTGAAAGTTCAGGGCCACCATGTATATTTTTCAAATCCAATGCTTTTGAAAAGCACTTAGCTCATCTAAAGTACTTATCCTCTCCCCCCCCCCCCAAATGTTTTGGCAGACACAGCCATGAATTTTGAGTCATTCAGATTCCTAAAGGTTTAACTTTGGGATAGCCTCTGCTACCTGAATCCTGCTTCTTTGAGTTAGAAAACATCAATTATCTATGTAGATTTTCTGCTTGGGAACCTGAGCTTCCGTCTTGAAGATAAAAACAGTTCACTTAAGAACACTTACAGGTATATAAAAAAATTCCTTCAGTAGCACCTTAAAGACCAACTAAGGTGCTACTGAAGGATTTTTTTTATTTTGCTTTGACTCAGACCAACACGGCTACCTACCTGTAACTAACACTTACAGGTATACGTGAATTACTTCCAAATACCATGTTTAGGATTGCAGTCTCTTAGAACTTTATTAGCTATCAAGACTGCACAGCTACCGAGTTAAATGCAGACCATCAGCCTTGTATGGTGGCCTGTTAGGAGCTGGCCAACCTCTTTGTTTTGCAGGCCCAGGCAACAAGTTGTTTATGATGCTTCTGGAGGCAAGCCTAGTCCTACCATTAGATAGAGGGAGGTGGCTAATGGGTGCAGATGGGTGGGTGGTATTAGCAATGTGATGGAGCAGAGAACAGAGCTGTTGTCCTTCACTTCAGGCCACAAAAAGTCCAGGGTCAGACGTGCCTAGAGAGGACAACTGTATCTGGCATTGGGGTTTTATTTGACTTCACATGCCACAAGTTGGCACTTCGTTGTAATGATCATTGGCTGCAACCATTAAAAATCTGAGTGAATGAGATTTCAGGTGTAATGTAACACGAAACATGATTTGGCGTTACAAGGAGAGGCAGGTATGAGCCTCTTGCTTCCTTTCCTCTTTCCTTCTTCCTTCAAGCTTTTGATCACAGTTTCTGGAGAGAACAGCATTGTGCAATTTGTTCTAATTTCACTTAGCTTAAGCAAATAACGATCACACCATGGTTTCAGAACCTAGTTTGGTAACTAAGTGTTGTTAAAGCAAACTGCAATTCTCCTTATTCAGGCATATTCTCAAAACCACACCCATAAGCTTAAAACTTCCTCCTCTTATCCACAGTGAAGGAGGGAAGGGGGAGGGGGGGAGCAAAAACCAACCTAAAGCCTTTCTGTGGCATGTTCTTGTCACAACCAACCACGTAACATAACGTCAACACTTTTTAGTTAGAAGTGCATCATCAAAGAATTACATTTTTCAGCCATATCTGACTAGAAGTGAAATTTATTTCTGTTCGTTCAAATATAGCTTGCCCTTCGCATTTTATCAAGGTGTGCTTGCTGTCTTTTAAACTGTGCCTCAGAGAGATTAATATCCTAGCAACTGCAGCTATGTTAGAAATAACTATAATAAAGCAGCACTTTAAAAATACATGGCTCCTTACAAAGATGAATGGGCTTTACAGTATGGTAAACTGCCATAGCTCATTTGGACAGGGAAGCAGTTAGGACTTCTTAGTCCAATGCGTACATGCATTTGCAACTTCATTCCTGAGAACCTTCGCTCTGTTCATGCTCACTGGAAAAATGTGTGGAGCAAGGAGTGAATGGGGCCATCTTCATGTTGCATCTCCCCTCGTTCCCAAATAAGTTTATGTTGTGTGAGGTTGTGTGAGCAGAAAGCCCAGGTTGAGAGCTCCTTATAGACCCCTGGTCCAGCGAGCTCTGTTCTGTCTACACTGACTGGCAGTGACTCTGTGGGGTTTCAGGCAGAAGTCTCTACCAGCCCTACCTGTAGATACCTAGAATTGAACTTGGGATCTTTCACACACAAGGCGAGTGTCTTGATTGTGTGGACCCTCTACTTTGAGACTTAAAGGTAAAGGGACCCCTGACCATTAGGTCCAGTGGCAGACGACTCTGGGGTTGCAGTGCTCATCTTGCTCTATAGGCCGAGGGAGCCGGCATTTGTCCGCAGACAGCTTCCGAGTCATGTGGCCAGCATGACTAAGCCGCTTCTGGCGAACCAGAGCAGCACACTGAAATGCCGTTTACCTTCCCGCCAGAGAGGTACCTATTTATCTACTTGCACTTGACGTGCTTTTGAACTAATTGGAGACTTGGGGTTCCCTATTTACAGAGTTTTCGTCACTTCATAATAAATGCTTCATCTTCTTAGGTACATGGATACGAAGCAGCATAGAGGAAAAAGTGTGCTCTGGAGATGCAGAACTAGCACGTTAATTTAAAAATCCTGACCAGAGGCTTCTGTGTCCTTCACAGTTGAGCAGGAAGAATACACCATATGCAGTATCTTTTGAGAGGACAAATTCCACACAGCTGAATTTCTAGGAGTTTGAGACTTTTGGTTCAGGTAGCTTTTCTGCAAGGAAAGAAAGAAAGTCATAGGAGCCTTTGAGCAGAACAAGTTGGCAAATAAGCTAAATGAGATGTCAATTTGTTTGGCTTTCTAATCATTGTCAGCCTCTGTTCTTAAATGTGCAAAAATAAGTCTGGAAATGGGCAGGAACCCAATGCCTGTGCATTGTTGGACTGCCAGATCCAATAACTTATAATTTTCTAACTATTAAGGGAGATAGGCTCTCCTTAAATTAATCCTATTTCCCACTAAATAAATAGAGGGGGAAATCACTTAATATTGTTTCCAAAAAAATTAGGATTCTTCTAAATTACTCAGAAGTAGGTTGCTGGGTTCCAAAATTCTGTAAAATCAGCTAAGTTTTATTCATCTGTTCATTGTACTGATCTCTGCTTCGTTCATTTTTGAAAAAATTGAAGCAGCTCACATTGGGCTCTTGGTAATAATTCACCCATCCAGACAGTGGCCTGCATTTGTCCTATTTATTTGTTTTTTTTTATGAATTGCTTCTCATGAGGCGTCCCAATATAGTAAAAGCATACCCAGTACAACTGCATATATAAAAACATAGGAGAATGTGAGTTGAGTGGTTATGTGCCAGACCTCATGGCGAATGTATATATAAACCTTCCACAAAGAGGGAATTGTGTACATTTTCCAGTCAACACACATAATCTCCAACAGGTTTTGGGAACTGTGCATTTATCAGCTGAATTATGTACATTCTTTGTCCATCATACATAATCTGCAACAGGCTTTGGGAAATTAGCACATATTAGCTGATTTTTTCAATAAATACATTCTCCTACCATTATGCGGGGACACAGGTGGTGCTGTGGTCTAAACCACTGAGCCTAGGGCTTGCCAATCAGAAAGTCGGTGATTTGAATCCCCGCGACAGGGTGAGCTCCCATTGCTCAGTACCAGCTCCTGCCAACCTAGCAGTTTGAAAGCACGTCAAAGTGCAAGTAGATAAATAGGTACTGCTCCGGTGGAAAGGTAAACGGCGTTTCCATGTGCTGCTCTGATTTTGCCAGAAGCGGCTTAGTCATGCTGGCCACATGACCCGGAAAAAACATCGTCTCCCTCGGCCAATAAAGTGAGATGAGCGTGACAACCCCAGAGTCATTCATGACTGGACTTTACTGTCAGGGGTCCTTTACCTTTTTTTACCATTATGCATAGTAGCCTTGGGGAATGTGCATTTCTCAACTGCATTTTGTACATTCCCTGGACACTATGAACATGCTTCAGGCAGTATGCATAGTCTCTGAAAGACATGCCTATTTTTGTCTAGAAGTGTGCAATCTATGCCCTAACAGACCTTTCCACTGATTAGTCAAGCAGCAGGTGCAGGGTGAGGGGACCTCCAGAGAAGATTCACTTCTTTCTGCAGCATCCCCGTTTTCACCACTTTCAACTGTTTGAGCAGCACAAGGGGGATTTCAGGGAGATAAAAGCTTTCATTCTTCCCTCCCTCTCCCTCTCCCAAAATCAGGATGTCACCCGGTAGTGGAGGGTGTTGCAGGGTGCCACCAGGCACCTGCCTTTCAGTCAATCATATTGCATATTGGTCAATCATATTTTCACTGGGAGGGAGAAGGGGGTGGGCAAGTGGCAGAGAGGTCAGCATGGTGCAAACACACTGGCAGAGCCAGCCCAGTACTCCTGCTGGTGTGTTTGCACCATGCAATCTGCTATTGGTGCTACCACAGAGAAGGATCTAGTAATTTACCTGGTTTATAATGAAGCCCTTGGAGTGGAAGAGGCAGGAACTGCTACCACCATAAACCCCTCTTCACTCGTTTCTGTGCCATGTTGTGGTTTTTCATGCCACATGCTACATGCTACATATATTGATGCTGGCTGATAAAAATGCTGGTATATTGATTCATAGTCCTGGATTGGCAGGATGTCTTTAGCTCCTTATAGGCTGGGCTATAAACTAAGAAGAGTACAGTATTTGCATGTGGCGGATCTCACAATGGATGCTGGAAAAATTGATTAATTTTGACTTCGAAAACAAGCTACTTGTTTTTATGTTGTGAACCGCCCTGTGATCTTCGGTGAAGGGAGGTACAGAATGTTAATTAATAATAAAGAACAATAGTAAGTTATTTTCATATCATTTCTGCATATGCTGAGAGCATAGCACTCAGTACACTAACTCCATCATCTGCACTCTAAAGAGGCTTTTTGCAGACCTTCCTAAGTTTTCTTTCAAAGAAGTAATACGAAATGCAAATGAAGAGATCTCCATGGATTTATCCTCTATTTAATCCTGTAAGCTAATGTGGGCGATTGCAAGGCAGCAGATGCTATTTTTAGGGAAACAGCCTAAAGTTCTCATAAATTTTGAGAGATGTTATCAAACATTCTCAAACATCAGAGGGATGTGAAAGTAGGACTAATATCGGGCAAGGATTCAAGGAGTAGCATGTGTCTAACTAATATGAATGGCTTAGGAGCCTCTTGCCAGTCTGCAATGAAACCAACCAGAGAGGCTTAATCTTTGCATGGATGTCACTACAATTGTATCTAGTCCAAAGCATTTTGCTTCAGCTAACCTCTTCCTTGCTGCGATGAATTCCTGCACTTCCATCTCCCCCCGAAGTGGGATTAAAAAAATATTACAACTCTTTTGTTCCTGGTATCTTGGCTACAAAGAGCATCATCTTGCGCACACTCTAGTGCAGCCTTCCCCAGCCCGATGCTCTCCAGCTCTTTTGGACCTCAACTCCCATCAGTCCTAGTCAGCACAGCAGCACTTGCTGGGTTCTGATGGGAGTTGTAGTCCAAAACAACTGGAAAAGACCAAGCTGGCATATGCTGTTGCTGCCTCTGCCACTGCTTCACTACCAAAAATAATATCATGGGAAGTGGGAAAAATTTCTGGCCTCATTCATAATGAAACTGCAGTTGCACCAGTACTTGCTTTCTTCTTTTTTCATTTAGCATCTATTTGTCTATTTGATTGCAAACCTGGGAGCAGAGCATCCCTTCCTTTAGGATTCACCTGATGAGCCCTTAAATCCCACAGAAGCTATGGACCCTTCTCATCCTAGAGTCTGTCTGGGACATTTTTCCCCTAGCCCACTTGCCTGCTCAACAGTGGCTTGTGTGTACACACACGCACACACAACCACAGGTCAACCATTAAATTTGATACATAATAGTCTCTCCACTGTAGTTTTCAGTGTCTACATCTGTCTTGCACAATGCACACCTGTTGTTCTAAACTTTTCATTTCTCACCTGGTCCTTCCTTGCTTGTTTGTTCATACATAGTTGTTGACACCCACATTGTCTTGCAAGTTCTATATTTTGCAGGCTGCTAGAGTAAGGCTTCTTTTTCCCCGAGAAGGTGCAATACTCAAGCAGTACAGCTTTCACGTGATATTTATGTGGAACTATACATGATTGAGCATGCGATCTTAAGAAGCACACTTAACTAGGGAGTAAATCTCATTGCGTTCAACAGAAGGGGTTTTGCCCAAGCACTCTGGCTTAATGAAAGCTTTGTGATAGTGTCCCAGAGATTGGTCCAGGATCCCACACAATGTTGGGCCTCTTCATATTGCTGTTGAATGTATAGACAGCAGGGTGTGCATTATATTGCAGATATTAATATTGTGCAGCTTAAAGCAACTGGATGCATAAAAACTGACTCCTTTTGGAACAAAACATTGTCCAGGCCCATAAGTAATTGATTCAAAACTTTACTTGCAGAACTTTCTTCAAAACAGAACAAAAAGCAAGTGGTACATCCAAAATAGTTGCATAAAATATCTTGTGCATGTCCTGCACAGACTCAGCATCTTATAAGAAATACTGTAATTTTACTTCTTCCAGAATTCAAAACTGTGGCTGAATCCTGAATCTACAGATTTTTTAAAAAACACACACTGTGAAAATGCTTTTTTTTAATAAAATAAAATATGGAATTTGCCATTAGCTCACCAGGACTATCTAGTGTCACATTTGTATAATGCACTTAAAACATTATATTTGCAGTTCTGGGTCTCTTTCTCATTCCAGCCTGCATTCTGCCTAAGGCTATGCAGCTCCTGCAGAGCCCTTATCACATCCTTTGTTGTTTCTGTGGTGTCCACAGAATGACTAACAGACAACTCACTTCAAAACGGTGATTTATAATTTAATATCTTACTCATGTGATCTAAGGTTAAACACTCACAAGAGCAAATAACATTCTCAGTTAATCATGTACTCATGTACCATGGAAAATCCCCCGTGTTAGCAATACACATTCAGGTATTCTCCATTTCAGTGTCAATTAACCAATTATTCTTAACACATTATGCATTGTTGGCAAGGGCACAGCTAGCCAATGCAACCTCACAACACAATCACACATGCTTTCAGTATGTGAGAGGGTTCCTATAAATCCTCCCATATAGACGTCACCTTTGTGCATATATTCTGTTGCTGAACTGGAAAAAGCATGCATAGACTAGATGTGGATGCACATCTTAAAATGCATTTGAAATATGATACATTTCAGTATTCGGCATCAGATGTAACCCTCATTAGTGTGACATGATGTGGACAACAGTGCGCATTTTCATCCATGCACTGCAATGGGAATGGGAATTTAGTAAACCTAACCATAGCTCAGGCTGCAGATGTACACCTGGATCAACACCAATGTTTCTTACTTATCATTCCTTTGTAATATCTAATGTATTTCCCTTGCTTTGCCATTCCAAATTGGTATCTTTCATATTAAAGGTTTTTTTGTAGTTTTTTAGGCGATTGTTATGTATTTGAATTGAGCTGTTAGACTGAAACCATTTTGCTTTCAGTTTGTGTTCCTTCCCTGTCACTGCTATCCCACAAAAATAGTCAAAAATAATAACCAGGAAATTCAAAGTTCTCCTCATAATCCTGTTCAAATTCTGTTAAGTTCTTTACAGCTTTGAAGAAATACACAGATTTACAGCTCTTGTTTTTGTTCTTGTAAATCAAAATGATATATGATGCAATGTGTTTTCATATTAGGAAGTGGAAGAGATATTATTTCCTGTATTGTTTCCTGCAAATCATTTTGCTGTGTTTATACATGCGAAGGCTATAAAACACATTGGCACCCCATGCAGAGATAGGATTAGGAACAGACCCTTAGATTGTTGACAGGGGCATTTTTAGGTCAGGAGCCTTCAACCAAATCACCTAAAAACATATTTTATATTATTACTAGACATCTTTATCTAGGGATGTTTTGTTTTTCTGGGACCTTCATTGGAGTCTACTCATCTTGCTCTTTGAAATGGCAAAGCACCTTGGTTAGTATAAAAGCTATGACATTTTTAAAGCATAACTTATAAAGCTAGTTTCTCTAGTCCCTTATATTAAGGCAGAAAAGGTAAATGAGTCAGAGAGGAAACCAATTTTCCTTCCCATCTGCACCACACACTCAGCATACTACTAGTGAATGGGTTCCACAGGGGGGAGCAGTCAGTGGGAAAGAGGTTAACTTCTGGTTCTCAATGGTGAGCCAGCAATTAGAATCATTGGTGGTTAACAATGGAATCATCTGGTGTAACCAGAAAACATCAAAATATGTTTGTATGTGACTTCTTGTTTAATCTATTTAAGCAGCAGTGGAAGATTAAAATTAAACAATTAATCCAAATTGCAGAGAATTTGTAATTTGAGATAACATATGGATCTGTCTTAGAGATGGGAAGGCCTGGGAGGGACGATGGAAAAATTGGGTAAAAAACCAGGGTTTTTCCCATTTTCCCCCCAAAGCCGTTTTTCCTGGAAAAATGGGGGGGGGAAGTGTGTGGAATATTCAAACTATATCAAATTCCCCCCCATTTTTCATAAAAAACAGCTTTGGGGAAAAGAACGGGGGGGGACCTGGTTCCACCCCCACCCCACCCCCAATTTTCCCAGTCCCCCCCCCCAGACCTTCCCATCTCTAATCTGTTTTAACAACATTTTATTATAAACTAGCTGGCCCTGCCACGCGTTGCTGTGGCTAATCCATGTGACTGCCCCATGTGCCAATCCATGACGTATCCGCCCCCTCTTCCCCTCCACCCGCCTTATCCCTGTGATTCCCCCCACCCTGTCCTGACTCATGAACGTATCACGCCCCCTGGCTCATTCCTGTGACTGGTCCCATTCCTGACCTATCCCGTCCCCTCCTCCCCCCAACCCCCACCCAGGCGAGTCAGTACCTCCATTCGGCCTAGTCAGTAAACATAGTATGCCTAGTATGTAAATGGGAACTGAGGTGCTGTTGAGAGGTAAGGTTCTATAGGTGTAGTAGCAGTGTAGCCACCACTAGAGGGTGCTGGTTTGCAACCTGGTTCTTTTCCCAGAATGCATTTTTGTCTGAGTGGTGTGTTTTGAAACACAGGGTGTTGGGCTTTTTACCAGGCACAGGTGTGACATCTGAAAATGGTATGGGCTTGCTCTCATATTCACATGCGGCATTGTGTCAAAATTTGAACGCAATCGGTCAAGCGGTTTCAGTGAAACATGGATACTAATGGACATGGCCAGTTTACATTTATATATATATAGATAAGCCACAGTCATGCTCAGGCAACTGTGATTAGCTTAGTGAGAATAAGCCATGGTTTAAAACAGCTGTTTGAGCTTCCCCCCTCATCCAGAGTTTAACAAACTATATCTTTGAGCATCATTGGGAACTAGGGTTAGTTTAAACCTCAAAGGCAGAAGCTTGATCTCTTCAACACTGCAAATGACAGGGAGAAGAAGCATACAAGCCCAATACTGTCCATGGCTCACTCTCATTTTTGTAAACCACTGTTTGCTGTTATATCTGAATTGACCCTCTATACTTGCAGTCGCTAGTTTGGAATACTGGTGCAATGAAACACTGTCATTCATCAGTGGCACAGAAATATGCTGCAACTCCGATACACCATTTAATAGCAAATATGCATGTTAGCAACCATTTTTGCAGAAAAAGCTTTCCAAAAGAATGCCTTCTTCGTTCTCTTGCATTTCGTGTTACGTTTTATCCCTACCATTTTAGGGAATCCTTCCCAGAGTCCATATGGTAGTCCATCTGTCTTCAGCCTCCAGAGTTCAATCCATAGCGAATGATATATGCAGAAATATTAAAGAATAACAAATTGGTTACCATGTAAACATTCAATAATACATTATATGGTCTGTTTGCTTTTGAAATGAGGAGTAAGGAAATTGAAAGTGGGTAGGCAGGGAGCTAATATTTCATGTCATTTAATGAAATAAATATGTAGGTCAGATGAATTACTCTTAAGTGCCTGGGATAGTTTTTTTCCCCTCTGGCCTTTTGAAGAACAGCTGTTAGGTATTCAGCTTTTCCTGCAGAGGCTTTCAGAACAGTGGAAAGGTCAGCATTGCATAGTACAAGCCAATTATTTTCCAGACATAACAAATGAAACTGCCTGAAAATAGTAAACTCTAAGTCTGGTAACTTGAAATTGGGAACATGTGACAGTTCTTTCCCGCTGCCATCATTACAACAGTCTCAGGCTTTCATGACATTGCTTGTAGGGTTAAAATAAGTTTTGTAAGGAGTAATATATAAATTATTGTGAAAAGAATTAAGAATAGGTATTAAGATTTGAATTTATAGCAATAACTACAGAAACACAATGCATAATTAGAAAAGATTTTAGAAAACCATCAGTTGAGGTTGAAGGAAGTCTTAGGCTGTGATAGCCAAAGATTTTGAAATGATGTTTAAAAGAATGATATGCTGGAAAATATGTGTAAAAACCAGTAAAAAATTATTATTAAAAAAACAGTCTCATAGTTTCTCCCCCCCCCCCTAAAGTAACCAAAAATATTCACATACTCCTGTATAATAATGCTGCCTCTGGGATTAGACACACACACAGCCTGATGAGGCTCAATTCAATTAACTAGCACTTCATAGATTTGTGGTATGGGTGTGCACTGACCACAAGATTTGCTCCAGACCCCATTTTGGTCCTTTGGATTACAGTCCACAGTGATCTGGAAAATTTCAGAGACTGTCCAATTCATTTTGTGGTTTGAGGCTAAGTTCACTTACAGGAAAACAAAGCTTCGTTTGAAATTTAACGAAGGATAGCTTTCCCTACTTTATACGAGCATCCTAGCCTATTCAGAGTGGATTAAATGTTTGAAAGTGAGGGAAATGCAGGCATCATAACCCCTTGAGTGGGTTAAGCTTGCTAAATTATAGGTCCAGGGATTTTTGTTCTAGGTGCAGTTAAAACAACAACAACAACAACAACAACAACAACAACAACAACAACAACAACAACAACAACAACAACAACAGAGCATTTAGAGGGGATGAAAACTGCCAAATATCAAAAGGATAGTGGCAGTGAATGTCCTGTGATAGAAGGCTTTGCGTTTACAGATCTACCATGGACAAGCCCAGAATTCTTTTGAAGCTCTCCACTTCATCTGCACACCTCTAATTTGACATGCACACCTCTAATTTGACAGCTGGTAAACAGCTGCTTGCCTGGTTGCTTTTTATGAATAAAAATGGTGTCCAAGAGAATCGGAGAAAGCATTTGTTAAGTTGGAAAGGAGTCTTGTTTCATTTTACAGATGTGTTTAATGTTTAATCTGGCCCTTACAATGGGTGTAAATGTTTAAGTTATGTTGAAGCCTGTTCTATCCCTCTTATTGTTCTTTACTATATATTGATTTTAAGAATTTTAAAGTGTATTTTTATTGCAGATTTCAAATGACTGGTTTTAATTTTGTGAGCTGCTTTGGGGGCTAGTTTGTGTAAAAGCCTATAGTTAATTTTGTTGTTAGTTCAGTCTAAATATTAATATTTTTATACTGTAGATAAATATTTTAAAACTTGTGCTCTCCCACCTTGCAGCAACTGCAAGGAGGAATTTGGTAGGAAATTAACATCAGTTAATTTTGACAACTGAATCTAGGCAATTGTAGCTAATCTTAATGATGGTTTGCCATCACAAGCCAAGTTCAGTGTGGTTTATGAAGCTGTAAGATTAATCGTGTAACACTAAACTGTGGTCAATGTAAAATAGAAGTGGAAGCTTCCAATCTCCTCACAGTTGAGGAGGAGGGGAGAGAGAGCATCATATAAGCCCCAAACTCACAGACTTCTCCTTGCAATGCTGAAACAAAATTTGCTGTTGTGTGTCCAATCCAGCAGCTGTATTCCTCCAGGTAACCATGCATAGGATTGCAGCCTAAATCCAAATGAGCTTCTACATGCATGGGACTGTAAATGTAATCTATTCTACCCATTTATTTTAATGGAAGTTCTGAGAAACACATTAGGGACGCGGGTGGTGCTGTGGTCTAAACCACTGAGCCTCATGGGCTTGCCAATCAGGTCGGCGGTTCGAATCCCCACGATGGGGTGAGATCCCGTTGCTCGGTCCCAGATCCTGCCAACCTAGCAATTCGAAAGCATGCCCAAAAGTGCAAGTAGATAAATAGGTACTGCTCCAGCAGGAAGGTAAACGGTGTTTCCATGCGCTGCTCTGGTTCGCCAGAAGCGGCTTAGTCATGCTGGCCACATGACCTGGAAAAACTGTTTGCGGACAAACGCCGGCTCCCTCGGTCTGTAAAGCGAGATGAGCGGCGCAACCCCAGAATCATCTGTGACTGGACTTAACTGTCAGGGGGTCCTCTACCTTTACCTTTTACCTGAGAAACACACCAAATAATCATGAATTCACTTTGCATGTTTTCAGTTATATTTTCACCAGCAATGTGTTTTTAACAGAGAGGAGCTGGCGGGACTGGCATACATCATATGAAAGGTGACTGGCTTCTTTGGTGTTTGGACTGAATTCCAAGTGTGCTTGCCTGTGACTTAAGACACAGTTCATGCCAGTTATAAATTATAATAGTTTTGAAGATGAAATCCAGATCAGCTCTCAGCACTGAAACAAAACCCCATTACCCTAATTTATGATATTATTAATTTATTCCATCAGGCTCCTGCCTTCATTAAAGTATTGTGGTTTTTGGTAAGGCTTAATGTTACTCTTTAAGCATGCTATTAAATACTTGCTTTCTCTAAAGCACATACTTAATTAGAAGGCTCTGTTAATACAGGCAACACATTCCCCGCCCCCCACAAGTCTTCACATTTCTGCAGCCAAAACTTAACATTAACACAAAACAAATGATGTTGCTTCTCAACAACCTTACAGAGAGAGCCTAAATGTTGGACTTAATTTATTTTTCTGCTTGAATGATGGATGTCATTTTGACTGCAGGCTACATTTCTCCGTTAGCTAGCCTTTTTGCAGCTGTAAATAAAATCCTCAACAAGTAAAGAAACCTACATGACATGTTGGAATGAAAACTAATATACAGTAGTGACAAAACTCCTTGATTACGGTATGTACCAGGCAGAAAACATCTGCCCTAAACAGCATCAGGGTGGGGTGCAATGCCCAGCCATTTAGCAGTCTATGCTACTGTGAACAGAGAGAGGGCTTTGCCAGATATACAAATGAAGGTTGTTTATGTATTATAACAATAATTCTGAGCATTTGCATAGTGCAGTTCAAGTGTTGAAATCTCAGGTATCATCTTTGACCTCATTCACATCATGATGGTGTTGCCCTGAAGGTGTTGTTGGAATCCAGCTTCAATAATAATTTATTACTTATACCCCGCCCATCTGGCTGGGTTTCCCCAGCCACTCTGGGCGGCTTCCAACAGTGATCTACAGTATTAAACATTAAAAGCCTCCCTAAACAGGGCTGCCTTCAGATGTCTTCTAAAACTCTTTGACATCTGATGGGAGGGCGTTCCACAGGGCGGGTGCTGCTACCGAGAAGGCCCTCTGTCTAGTTCCCTGCAACTTGGCTTCTCGCAATGAGGGAACCGCCAGAAGGCCCTCGGTGCTGGACCTCAGTGTTCGGGCAGAACACTGTGTCCGGGCAGAATGTATCCCACATTCATCATTCCTGATTACTGGACATGCTGGCTGGGGCTGATGGGAGTCCCACAATAAAAGGTGAGCACCAGGTTCCCCTCCCCTACCAAGAAGCCTATAAGAGAGGAAAGTATAGTTTTCCATATTTGTGCCCTGCAATCAGGAGCAGACTGTGGATGGGAGAAAAGAACACACAAGATACAGGATACCTTTTAGTGGATACAGTTAAACAGAAGCAAGGGGTCCATGGCAAGCGTCCTTAATTCTGACATCCCATGTGCTTCATCCTGCCCACAATCTGGGCCATGTTGAGAAGATGGAAGCAGGCTACAGCTGTCAGCAGTTACACCATTCCCACAACTGTGGTCCATCCACTTGAGGCAAAGCAATCGTGCTGTCCCTTGAGGTGGATTGGCTCACCCTAATACCCTCAAGGTCCCTCCAGTTCCAATATCCCTCTCCCTCTTGATTAAAGGTCCTGTCTGTTGTTTGTTAAGGTTCTTGTGAGTTGCTAGATCACCCCTATTTCTCTCACAGGGCAATAATTTCCAGAGTGATTTAACAATCGATCCCTCTTCTCAGGGAACTCTGGGACCTGTAGTTCTGTGAGAGGAATAGGAATCTTCTAACAGATCTCAGGACCCTTAACAAATGATAGTTCTCAGAAATTTTTTAGGGGGAAACTATGACTGTTTAAAGTGGTATGGGACAGCTGGGGTCTAAACATTCTCCTTTATTTTAGCAGTTGTGTTGTTGTGAATGTAGAAATTAGTCAATATTGGGAGAAGCTGACCTGTCTGTGGCCAGTTTTTACAATAGTATATATGGTCTTCGTTGTTGTTGTTTAGTCATTTAGTCATGTCCAACTCTTCGTGACCCCATGGACCATAGCACGCCAGGCACTCCTGTCTTCCACTGCCTCCCGCAGTTTGGTCAAACTCATGTTTGTAGCTTCGAGAACACTGTCCAACCATCTCGTCCTCTGTCATCCCCTTCTGCTAGTGCCCTCCATCTTTCCCAACATCAGGGTCTTTTCTTACTGTTACTTTTTGAATTACTGTTTGTAAGTGGTTTTGAGCATCTCCATTGATGGAAGCAGAAGGTTATATATATTTATCAACATAAATAAATCCCACTTCTAAAATGTGTTACATAGTTTTCTTAAACTATGTGTTTCCTATGTAATAACTATGTAATAACTATGTGTTTCCTATTGCCCCCCCCAAAGACCCCAATCCTCACATGCTGTCTGATGATCACACCATTCAGCCAATTTCAAACACACTCAGTGAGAGATTTCCCTGGATGGATTTTGACAGCGTGTCCAAACAATCTCTTAAAGTAACAATGCTAAATAAATAGTGTAGTGCCTGGTCACTCTTCCATGCTCAATTCTCTCTGCATCTCCCCTCTAATCACATCAAAAGCCCCTCTGGGTTTGGGAGGATGAAGTGAATACAGACCCCAGAGGTTTTATGCCTGTTTGCCCAGGTCTATCAGACTCAGTGGCCGATGCTCAGTGATTTGTAAATGAAGGTGCCAGGTCAGGTTACATTTGTATTCGCAACTTCTTCAGGTGGCATCTTCATGACAGCACTCCAAAATCTATCATATCTCCCAGACGGGGCTGCACTCTCCCTGAAGGACAAGGGCTGTTAGAGAGTCATTTGCTTGTTGCTTTAAGAGAAGCTGATTTCTTGCTTTAGGTTTGTAGAGCCACTTATTAGGAACACGGGAAGCTGCCTTATACTGAGGGCTTGGCCACACTCCCACTTGTCCCATGCCTAGGAAGCATGGGTCTGAGCAGTTTTCCCCATGTCCTGCTCTTTTCCCAGGGAAAACCCAGCTCAAAATCAGAGCTAACATCAAGCCAGAGAAAACCTGAATTGCATTTGCTCCAACTAAATAGTGGCTTTTCCCAGGGGGAAGCAGGAGGAAGTATAGATAAGCCCGGAGTCAGATCACTGATCCACCTAGCTCGGTTCTGTCTATTGTGATTGGCAGCAACTCTTTGGATGTCTGGTTGAGGTCTTCTGCACCTCATGATCTGTTTAATTGCAGAGGAGTATAAAACCTTCAGTTTTTGCATGGAAAGCATATGTCCTTCCAAAGGGCTATGGCTCTTCCTCTTACAGGAGAAAGGTCACTGCAACCTGTATACCTTGCCATCTGCCTGTAAGTTGTTGCTAGGTTGCTGTTGATGGGTCAATAATTAGCCCATTGCTGAGGCCAACGGAGAGAGAGAAAGAGGAAGCAGCAGGCAGGTATACCCTTCATTGTACCTAGATACAGCTCCAGCTGTATCCTCTCTCCCTCTACCTATCAACTGACATGATTAAGGCCACCAAAATCAGAAGGAAGAGGAGGAGGAGCCCTTCTATTGTCCTTAGATCCAGCTCCATGACCTGCTGAATTATCTCCTACTAGACTAAGAATTGGTGCCTGAGCTGGCTGCTTGTTTCCTCTCTCCCCAATCCCTTTCCTCTTCGGCTGGCTGTACAGAATCAGGAAGAATCCAAATGCTTGGCACAGACCCATCCTTCCCTTTTACCAATGTTTTGGTGGATGTTTCCAGGCAGTTTGCTATTAGAGGTGAATTGGCTGCCGTTATGCAAAATTCAGCCATAAGGCCTACCACCTCCTATTCCTCAGTAACAAAGACAGCAAAATGATTCACTGGGAATCTTGAGGGTAAGTCCATTTGCACCTGTATCACTTTGTGCTCCAACCACACTGTCCAATTCATGCTTCCCTCAATCTCTTACCCTTGGAAGAACTGAAGAATTATTTACATTATTTATCTCTTTCTCCAACCTGACCAGGCTCACTATATCAGCCTCCTCTCCCCACTTTTCTGACATTAAGCATCTCCTCTCCAACTTTCCTATATCACCCTCTTGCTGTTCTGTCTTGCTCTTTGCATCCCTGTGTTCTGCACAGTTTTAACCACAAAGTTGCTGGTCACCTTCAAACACTGCAGGCATGTCCAAAGTCCATTTCAGGGGCCTAATCCGGTCCGCTGGTCGGTTTAATCCAGCCCCTGTGGCAGTTTCAATCCTTAAAAAGGTCAACAGTTTTGTTCAGCACTTCGTTCGGCCCTCACACGTGTTCACTTCATCAAATCTGGCCCTCTTTGAAAAAAGTTTGGACACCCCTGAAATACTGCATATATACTTTCTCTGCCTCTGTAATAAACCATGTACCCCAAACCCTGGCTCTGCTTTTCCCCCAATGTGTGCTGCAGTTCCTACTGCTGTACACAGTGACCTGCCTGTGCATGTCTGTGCATTGCTATACATATATAGATGAGAGCACATGGTACCAGAGGCTTCTGCCAGATCCTAGAGACCTTCAGCTAGTGGAACTGAAGAATAGGATTGCACACTTAATTGCAGCCTAAGTGGGGGAGATGATACCAATGCCACTGAGTAATGAGGTCAGAAAATGAGGGTTGCTCATGCAGTCAGTTCTTATAAATAAGATTAGAACTAGAAGGAAGCATGAAAAAAATAGAATGCAATGGCTTGATTTTAACGCGCATGGTAACTGACATGGAAAGAGATTGTGGGGTGTGTAATATTTTGTAGTGCAGGAAGCACATAGTAAACCTAAGCTTTAAACCTTGCTCTTCAAAACCCCAGCACAATCAGGATATCATTTCCTATACTGATCCTAATGATGCAGAAATGTGTCTGTGTGTCTGTGTTTATTGCATTTGCACAGCAATATTTATCTTTTGATGAACATAGATCAGCTTATTTCATTCACTTGAAATTATGTTAAGCTCTTGACACAGATAAGTGTTGATCAAGATTATACATCATTCTCTATTTATAGCTTAAAAGCTTTTTTTTAAAAAAAAAACCTGCTATTTTATTTTACCAAAATAGGTACATTCAACATTCCTGATGCTTAGCTCCATTTCTTAAAATGGAGTCCGAATTTTTATTTTTAAGCACTGGTTGTATTTATGGGATCTGGGTCAAACCGAATGTTAAAACGAATTAAATCAAAGAGGATCGTAATTGGAATAAAGAAGATTCTGCCAGCTCCAGTGACCTCACATGTTGCATGGAAATCAACAGAGCATTGGTTGTCTGGTGCAGCTGTGGTTGCTATGGCGATGCAATCATAGGAGTATTCCATCTGCCGAGGTAGGGACAGCTCGGAAACCCCCTCGCAGGTCTGGAAATAGGAACGCAGTAAACAAATGACTCATCTGATTATGAAGGCAGATTTTGAGGTGCAGCTCTTTTGACAGATCCAGTTATGTTAATAATAAGGTTTAAAAAGATCCTTGTTTCTGAAATGGGGGGCTTGGTCACCCTTCTTCTTCTTTTTTTTTAAAAAAAGGATTTCAAAATGTCAGCGGTTCAGACAAAGACTGAATGGCTGCATGCAAGTGCGTGCAAAGCCCAGAAGGTGCCCCTTGGTGCACCCTACAACATTTCACATTTCGTTGGTCAAATTCCCAGTTGTGGGATTTTGATGATAGAGGATATTAAGCTCAAAACATGCTCAGAGCGGCTGCTAGCAAATACGTCAGACATAAAGATGCCCCTGGCTTTAGGTTTCTTAGAGTCAAGAATTAATTCTCGTTTAACTATTTGTGCTCAGTATCTTTTGCAATATTGCAATGTGTGATTATGTACGATTTTGCATGCCTATAACTCACTTGGCGGTATCAAGCCTTCAGCCACAGTGCACCTGGCCTGACCCTCTTCAGCATCACTAGGGGCTTTCTGTCTTTAGCAGACCCTCACCTAACTACCTGTGTCATGAGAGCAATTGTCAGGGGTGGGGTGGGGTGGGGGGAATAGACCAGACTGGACATTTTATACAATTGTCTTCCTGCTTGTGACTCACAACTCTCCAAAAAAAAAAGTGGCTGCCTTTCTGTCAGGATATGGGCAGGAGTCAGGCTCTGGGCATAGCTGCCAAGTTTTCGCTTTTCTCGCGAGGAAGCCTATTCAGCATAAGGGAAAATCCCTGTAAAAAAGGGATAACTTGGCAGCTATGTCTGGGGCCTGTAGTGCTTTGCAGGACTGAGGCCTGCTTCAGCTTGTGCTGGAGAGGCAAGGAGTGGCCACTCAGGTGAGGCCTCAGCTTGTGCTGGAGAGGCAAGGAGTGGCCACTCAGGTGAGGCCACTTGATAACTCACTGCACCTGGTGGCAAGAGCTGGGAGGGATAAAAGCTCAGCATTTTCCTTCAGCTCTTTGCCACAGCAACGCGATCCATGCCTTGTTGCATCTGGCCTCCTGTTCCTTGATCCTTCGCCTTGCTCCTTGGACCTTCGCTTTGCCGACACCTTGCTCCTCGATCCTTGGACCTTCGCCTTGCTCCTCAACCTTCAGACCTTCACCTTTGTGACTCCTTGCTTCCTGACCTTCAGTTCTTCGACTCTGCGACTTCCTGCTGCTTGACCCGCAGCCCCATGCCACCTGGACTCCCATTCCTGCTTCCACCCTGCCATCTTGCCTCTGGTCCTGACGTCCTGAGTCGGGACTGCTACCTCCCGCCAACCAGACCGTGACACTTTCTGCCACACTTCTCAGTTTGTGCAATTGAGGCGGCATACACACTAATCTGTTTGTGGCACAAAGAAGTACTAAAAAGAAAAAGAAAACTGAAATAGTTCATGCTTTTCCTCAACATGCTGCTTTCAGTTGCTTCTAGATCCTGCTATCTGCAAGGATGGGTATGGTAAGTTGATATGCATTTGCCCATGCCCTAGGTGAATGGAGAAGAAATTCACCACTGTGATATTGGTATACACCCACTCAATATTATTGGGCAAGTGTCCACACACACACACTGGGCCCACCGACAGCGGTGGAGGAAGCCGCTTAGGCGTCTGGGGCAGCACACCCAGGAACAGGACAAGCTGCCCATAGGTGTGGGGCGAGAGTGGGGCGAATCACCCATGGGGCGGGCTGCCCATAGGGATGGGGCGCACTGCGGGGCCTCCGGAGTCTGCCTGCCTCCTCCCACTCAGCCGCCCTACAGCTGGGGGGGAGGCAGCGGGCGGACCATTTGGGCAGTGCGGAGAGAAGTGTGGCTCGGGCATGCTGCAGGCCCCACAGTGAGTGCCACCTGGCATTTTGTCACCCCCTCAGTGGTGACGACCAGGGCGGCCCGCATCTACCACACACCCCTTCCTCCACCCCTGCCCACCGACATCTGTTTTCAAATGGACACAATGTGGTGTAATGCAGAATCAATTAGCAATGAGCTTTTATTTTTAGAATGAAACCAGTTTCTGAGGAAGTGCTTTTTAGGGACAAAAAGTAAGCAACAGATCTAGACTGTAGGGGAGGCTACATAGAAAAGCCAAGTACTGGGTCTCCATTGATTTTAGAATAAAATGCCATGTATTGTAGAACAGTACCCATAGTTTACAGCACAGTCTGTCATGCATGAAGTTATTTTATTCCCCCCCTCTCTTCCCTTTCCTATAAATTCCTATAAATTCTAATTGTTATTGATACCAAATATATTTTACTTAATGTCACCAATCTAATCAATACATGTTACTATACAACATTTTTTATCTGCAATAATTTTGGTATATACACTTTGACACAACTTTGTTAATATATTCAGAAGTGTTTGAGTGTTTATGTTGTTGTTGTTGTTGTTGTTGTTGTTTTTATGTAATGGTTGCATATCATATGCTCTAATGTAAACAAAGATATATTTCAATGCAACCATGTTAAACAGTTTAAAGATGAAAATGAACAAAAACTATGTCACAAAGATAGAGAGAGTGAATAAAACGTCCTGTGAGTGAATAAAACGTCCTGTGAGTGCAGCCCAAATCTATGGATGCAGATTGATGGGAATGAATATTGCGTACTTCACAAACAGAAGCTGATGATCTGCAGAAGCATGAAGTGAATGTGGTTAGTAGCAAAAGGACACTTTATAGTCTCTGTCCCTTTTTTAAAAAAAGAATCTAGCCCTTCTCTTCCTCACTCGGCATGCTCTCTCTGAGTGCCCACCTTTGCTGCTTTCAAACTTCAGGCTCGGTAAGAGCTAGAGAAAAATCTGGTGACTTTGCAAGTAGGGCACTAATGCAGACACTTTGACAGGAGTGCAGGTAGAGATGGGGGAGAAAATTTCCAGAGTCAAAGCTGAACTTCCATTTCAGTGCTCCTATTATTGTGGAGGGGCAGCGATCCTTAAACAGGAGGTCCATCCCATCCCATCTGATAGTGGATCTAGGGATGCCCTCCCAACAGGTCTCCAAGCTAGCCCACATTGTGGGATGTGAAACTGGTAATCAGAAAATTAGATTGAATGGTTTGAAGTACCAAAATACACATTCCAGGGAGGTGTGGGCACAGCTGAACCACTTCCCTTTGTCACACCCACAGCCCCCAATGAACTGAATCCGATTGGCGGCTGCTTGCAGGGTGGAGAACCACAAAAATAGACAAGATGACATTACACTCCACTTACCCCCACCCCCAACAAACATGGCTGGTGACCAGAGACAGGGTCTTTTCTGTGGTGGCTTCCTGTCTTTTGCAAATCCTTCCCCAGAGAGGTTTTGTTTTCTTTTTGTACGGCTTTTAGTTATTGTTATGTTGTTGTTGTTTTAACCATCCTGGCCCTAGTTTTATGTGGTTTGAAAAAAAGCTGTCATTTTTGTTAAGTTGTATTATTATTTTGACTTGGAGGATTCTTAACCGGTTGCTTTAATCATTATCCATCCTGCTGTCTGGATGAAATACAGGGGCAAATTTATAAGGAAAGGGGGAGATCATGAAGTTCTCTGGCTAAGCAGCGTAATTCCCCCCATTTCACTATATTTTTATTGAGAAAGCTTGGTTGCAGTAAAGTGGCTTCTAGAAACAAAGCAGTGTAATCTGTGGTGGAATATAATAATAATAATAATAATAATAATAATAATAATAATAATATTTATTTATTTATACCCTGCCCTTCCCAGTCAAGACCGGGCTCAGGGCGGCTAACAACAAATAATATCAACACAAATATAAAAGAAACAATTCAGTTAAAACAACAGATTAATACAAAGTTAAAATTCAATTTTAAAATTAAAATCTACGAATAAGATAAAACCATTATAAAATAAAACCTTAGGGGAGGGTAACCGTGGGGTCAGACTGCGTCAGTCCGAAGGCCAAACGAAACAGCTCTGTCTTGCAGGCCCTACAAAAAGATGACAAATCCCGCAGGGCCCTAGTCTCCTGAGACAGAGCGTTCCACCAGGTCGGGGCCAGTACTGAGAAGGCCTTGGTCCTGGTCGAGGCCAGCCTAGCCACCTTGTGACTCGGGATCTCCAATAAGGGTGAGGGGTGTTTTTTTTTAGCGTGGGGGGGGGAGAGGGGTTATCTAAATCTGTATGCATCAAAAAAATGTACAGTGGTTACCTTTTCAGGCAAAGTGGATGCCCCACAGGAATTGTTTAATAACGGTAAATCCAAACTAAAATATGTTGAGGGACTTGCTGAAATCTTCTTGCAGGGCAACTCAAATGAAATTTGAAGCTTCTGGCATCAAGAAACCTTTCACACAGAACTTCATAGGACTTAGCTGCTTGTTAGACAAATTCAGAGGCTGTTAAAAACAAATGAAGGATCATCATCAGGATATTTTATTGGAATTACCTGAATTACTGTAAATAAGGATTGCAGCACTCCGGAGCATGGGAAGTCACCCAAAAACTTATAATTTGGCATAAAATTTGGAATGTTTGGTCGAATTATAATTTGGAATGGTTTTAATGTGGCTTAATTTGGAGTGTTAAAATGGAAAAATTAATAAATACTATTATCAAAAAAAGAAAAAGGAAAAAAAGAAATTTGAAGCTTCTGAGCTCTCTATCTATACAAGCTGAATAGAGTGATTCCCCCCCCCCAAAAAAAACTACTATTGTCAAATAAGAAAATGTAGTTGTTTGCTGCAGGGAACTGATAAATAGTAATTCAGACTGTCTGTCGTTTAACTACAGGAGGTTCAAAGGCATCAAAGCCCACATGTCACACCAAGAGTCAGAGAGCACCGAGAGAGCTTTTGTGAAGTCTAGACTGGGGGGGGGGAATACACCTACGTCTCGTGCATCTTATTTTTGTTTGCTACATGGCAGCATCATAATTCAAGATAGATTTCCCGAGGATGCCTAAAAGAGCCCAGAGGTACTACGGATATATGAAGACCGACGGCAACATATTGCAAGCTGTCAGAAAGTTAACATTTCAACCAAGCAAGAATGTATGAGATAAACAGACTAGAGATTATGGGGCTGTAGAACAGCACAATGACCCAAAATATTGAATGCTCTAGATAGGAGCCCTTTGCAGGCAGCCATAAATTTCTAATCTTAAAAAAAGAAAAAGCCCGCTCTCCTTGTATTGCACATCTTAGCCTTCTTCAGGTCTGAACATGCAAAGACACAAGGAGGAACAGAAGAACTGAGGCCCACTTCCTTAGTGATGCTGCACATGCCAGGTGTACTTCTTGGCCAATGAATGACTGGCGTTAGCCTAGAGAGGGCTGCCTGACTTGTGAATAGGGCTTCCAACACAAGGGCAGGAACCCTGCTCAATCAGGTGTCAAATGGAGAGCAGAATTTCCAAACATGGAAAATCAGTTGCTTAGCAACTAAGTCAGCATGTTGAATCAAAGCCACATGCATCTCCTTCAATGTCCTTTGGGCCAAAATTTAACCAAGCACCAAGTGTTCTAACAGATGGGGTGGGGTGGGGGACACAGAGATTGTACCTCTTGCTCTCTGTACGCTTCTTCCAAGTCTGCACCCCTCCATTAGAATCTACTTCAAAATACATTAGCTGCCAATCCTCCATTTTTGCTACTCCCTGTGACTTCTCGTAAAACACTTCAGGACCAGTATGGGAAGAAGGAATCATATTAAGCCTGAATTGTTCCCAGCAGCACAAGCACGTAGCCAAAAGGTCCCTTAGTCAAAATTCAAACATCTTAGAACATCTTTCTGTTTTCAAATATCCTTTTGCGAGTTTCTTTCTTTCTTTCTTTTTTCCTACTTGAGATTTAAATGGATTTGTGGAGTAGCTCCAATCTCTCATAGGGAGTGCCCTTTTTATAGATACCTGACATAAGTTGCTCTGCCCACAATAATCATTGCTATAACTGGATGGCGGTTTCCAGACTCCAGTGGAGATGGAAGAGTTCCATTCATGATCTCCAGTAAGAAACACCAGGGGAAAGGGAAGAAAAACCAGCTTGTGCTCTAAATTCATGCAAACTGCATGTTCTAAACTTTCAATGCTGGCTGGAATCATGTCTCGTTTTCAAAATGCAACCAGTCGTCCTTCCAAGGTTACACAGTCCATATTGGTGGCAATGGGCAGTGCTGGCTTTCTGGAGTTGTGTCCAGTTGTCTCTCTAGCTCAGCCTTCCCTGACATTTATTTCCCCAGTTACTGTTGGATCCCAGTCCCCATCACTCCAAACCAGTGTGGCCAATGGTCAAGAATGGTGGTGGTAGCTGTAGACCTACAACATCTGGGGACTCGGGGGAGGTAGCTTGACTGAGCTAAAGAACATCCAGCACTATGGTGACCATATGAAGCAGAGAAAAGAAACTACCGTATTGGCCTGAATATAAGCCTCACTTTCCCCCCAAATTCCAACCATGAAAAGTTAAAGTGCAGCCTATATTCGCAACCTTACGGTATTCAGCCAGGAGTGCAGCAAAGCGCACCCGCCCCATGCCATGCGTAGTCCCCTGCTCTCTCCCCCAAGGCCAGGAAGGGAGAGAGGGAGGAAGGGGGAAAGTCACCGGCAACACAGTGTGGCTCTCCCCTCCCCCCAAGTATGCAGCTAGGAGCAGCAAGGAAAGGAGCAGCTTATGTTCAGGTATTTTTTTTATTTTTTTATTCCCCCCCCCTCCAATCTTAAAGCTTATATTTGTGTGTGGCTTATATTCGGGCCAATACGGTAGCTGGACATTTTTACCTCTGAGGAGGCTCCATTAATCCATTATATTTTATCATCATTAATATAGAGACATTTCTACTGAAATGAACTAGAGCATCTGCTGCCTGTTTCACATCAGTTAAGAAGGTCTAGTCTGCGGCCACAGGCTTAACTAAGCTAAAACTTTTAGCACAACCGCATTCACTAGTTAAGTTTGCAAATCTAAATATAGACACAGATCTCAACAATTAAATGCATCTTGCTTTGTTAATAAGCACACAAAAATGGCATGCAATAAATGTTATGCAAAAATATACAATTGCATCATTGAATACCTTACCATATCATACATATTTATTCAAACTAAATCTGCCCATAACAAATGTCGTTTGGAGAGTGTGTTGTGGAAGCCAGGCAAACCTGTTGACTTGAAATGTGAAATAGTAACAAAAGCAGTTGAGTGTATTCTTTTAGTTTTTAGTTTTTTAAAAAAAATCATGATTCTTGAAAACCACCTTGATGTCTACCTGTATTGGTGGAAATGGAAAGATGCTTTGGTCTCATCACATTTGTCTGCCTCTCTGTTTCATTGACTGAGTCTGGCAGAATGCCAAAAGTGACTGGGCCGGGTGTGGGGAAGGTTCATTGTGTGCTTTCAGACAATTAGATTATTTTAAAAGCTCCGTGCCAAGGGAAAGCATGGCAAGGAGGTTTTCCAGTTACAGCGATAACAAAAACAGTTACAGGCAAAATGTCATTTGAAAGGGAAGGAGAATAAAAGCAGGGCAAAGGGATGGAATGCTGTCCTCCTCTTGCCCTCTATTTCTCCCAGCCTTCCCCAGTGCACTCTAATTTCATGAAGCTGGCTCTGGAGATGGAGATGGTCAGTGCTTCAATTGCCCCATTTCTTGATCAGAAAGGTGGGTCACTTATCTGGTTCAATGTTTTGGAGCCTGAAGTATGTGGTGTGTGTGAGAGAGAGCTCGTTCTCTATTCCTCTTCAGCCTAAATTATACAGTGGTTGCTGGGTGGAATTCATTCGGTTTGCATTTAAAGCTGAAACTACCTGATTCACATTTCCCAAAGCATTATGTAAATATAGCCATCCTTCAAACTTCTCTGAATTTTGCAGTGCTGCTCCCCAAGCAATATGGATAAAAATTCATATACTATAGCAAGCTGTGCCTACAAATGCAAATATCAGTGAGAATTGCACACGCAAATGCATCAGGGGAAATTGCTTTGCAAAAATGTGTGTATTAGGCAAAATATCATAGAAAATGTTTAGAAGGGGAAAATTTGCACCAAAATTCTGATTGATTTTCACAGAGGCTTCCCAAAATTGCAAACTGATCTGAATTTAAGATTAGGAAAATAGGGAAGTGAGAGAAACTGAAATGGACAGATTCGCCCTGAATGCCATCATATCTTACCTTGGGCTAAAGGATTGAAAACAGTAATATACACATACACAGGTATTTGCTTTCCATACTTTACAAGTGTGTGGTTGGAAACTGTGGTGTACCTGCAGCGATTGTGTTTCCAATCCAGAGCATGCCGTTTCCTGAAGACCATCTGCTCTGATATATTTCTTCAGACAAAGCATCTTCCTGTGACAGGTTAAGTGGCAGGAGAATGAACAGGCAAACCTAAGAGTTTGCCTATACCTGAAAGAGCCCTAACCTGGAAAGGGAGTGAGGCTCACCTGATGTCTCTGAACAAGGCAGACATACTGGGACTCTAAAGGTACTTGGGACTCAGAGGAAAATAAGAGGAACCTTCCCAGTATTAGGTGAAATGGCATGCCAAAATCAAAATAAACTTGAACCAAAGTGCTGGTGATATTTCATGTGGACTTTAAAAAGAGTAGCAAGCAGGTGTGAACAGGTGAAGACCTGAACTTTAGATTGGAAAATGAGAAGCTGAGAGAAACCAAAACTGACAGATTCATCCATCCCTAATAAGCACAGTTGCCTAATTGTTTAGGTACCCTTAATCCTTAGGCATATTCTACCAAAAACCAGTGTGGTGTAGTGACTAAGAGCGGTAGACTCGTAATCTGGTGAACCGGGTTCGTGTCCCCACTCCTCCACATGCAGCTGCTGGGTGACCTTGGGCTGGTCACACTTCTCTGAAGTCTCTCAGCCCCACTCACCTCACAGAGTGTTTGTTGTGGGAGAGGAAGGGAAAGGAGAATGTTAGCCGCTTTGAGACTCCTTCGGGTAGTGGTAAAGCGGGATATCAAATCCAAACTCTTCTTCAAAATGGAAGTTTTGTAACCCCACTACAGGCCATAGCAAGAATGACAGTGGGGCGTCACCTAGCCCAGAGTTTTGACAACCCGAATTAAATTTGTTTTCTATCGCATATGTTTCAGGGGGTGACCCCCACTTGGATGACTGAGTATTTGAATGCTGAGTTTAATGCTTGGTTTATTCAAAGTAGTCTTCTGCAGTCAATAGGGAGAATGGGAAGCAGGGATGGTGAGAGGGTATGGCCGGGGAAGAGGCCCCAAAACCAGAGGGAGATGCTTGGAGGAACACATCTGGCTCTCAGCCTAAGGCTTCTCAGCCCTTTGTTGGGAAAAAAGTGCACTGCATCATCTCACTCAGTGGGTAGGGTTGCTACTTTTTGCACGAAGGTCCAAAAGCTAATAAAGATGGTGATGATGAAAGTAAGGCAAATATACAGAGAAAAATCACAGCTAAATTCCCTGACTTGCTTGTTGTCGCTGCTGAAGTATAACTTTCTGTTGGCCCAGTTAGCTCTAGAGAGAGTTTACAAAGAATAAAAATTGCCAGTTGTTTTTTGTGCTTTTCTGATGTATGAAGCTCACCGAGAAAAATTAATGAACTGAATTAAGCTACAGAATTACATTCAGAAATGTTTCTTTAGTGGGGTGGGGTGCTATTTAGTAAGTGGGTTTAATTAAAACAAATAGAGGGTGGCATTCTCTATGTTCCACACAGCAAGACCCAGATATTTATTTGAATCTAAAAATAGCCATTTCATTAAGGAATTAATGATCACACGGATTATATTATTACTTTAGCCTGCTTAATATGTAGTTTATTAGAAGCAAAACCACAGGCAAAAGCCATTTCTTAAGCAGCTGCATTGTGTTAAGTTGCAAGCTGTTTATATCATTATGGTAGCTCCAGCATCAGCCCAGACCGTGGTGCTGTGGTATTGGGGAGAACTATATGATTTAGAGTCTAACTCACTCCACAGTTTACTTCTCAAAAGAACAAGCTAGACCAGTCAATTGGTGAAGCGGGCATTGAGTTTTTCCTGCTTCTGGCAGTCTTCTGTTTTCACTTGTCAATCAAGTTCAGTCCAGTAAGCAATGATGAAGTTTATCGTGTGCATCAAGTCAGCAGAAAATTCAGTAAATTTTGCCTTATAGGCCAATCCTGTTCTCCACTTCTCTGAGTCCATGATGAATCATGGCATCTGGCAAAAGGATCCAGGGCGATTCCCTTGCTTCCGTGCTAAGGCATGACTCTATCCAATCATATTGCTGAGAAAAATCTGTATCCACTGTCTGTGTGACATTCACAAAACCACTGAGGAACTGCTATTATTCTATCCCCAGCAGCATAACTTTGCACTAGTTATCAAATGGACAGGCAAAGAAGGAATAGCAGAAAAGAAACTTGAAAGTAAATGACAAAGGTCTGGACAATGTCCCTCCCCTCCATCTCCCTATTCCCCTGGTTGAAATTGCCCCCCTAACAAATATTGGGGGGGACGCAAAGGGGTTCAGTTCCTAGGAGTTGGTGCCCCTGCCCTGAACTATGCCAGCTGGTCATTATAGGAATAACAGTTTAAGAATTGGTGCTTAAGTTTGATTTCCACCCCTGTCTTCCTTCCCTGTCCTTTTTCCCTTGCATGTTGGGCTGTGGGTTTTTTTGGTTGCAAACCTGAGGGCAGGGATTGCGTTGTTTTAACTGATCATATGTAAGCCTCCTGGAAACCTTTTTGGCTGAAAAGTATTTCTCTCTCTCTCTCTCTCTCTCTCTCTCTCTCTCTCTCTCTCTCTCTCTCTCTCTCTCTCTCTCTCTCTCTCTCTCTTTCACACACACACACACACACACACACACATGATCCAAAAGAGCCCTTTGGAATAAGACCACCAGGTCATTCCTGTGTTCTCTTAAGGATCTATCACATGTATCTAACAAAATGTTAAATAAAGTGCCAACATTTGTTGTGAAAGCATTTTGGGGAGTGAAACATAAGACACTGATGGAAGCTGGCAGGAAGCCTGGAAAGCAAAGAAAAGAAGCAAGCAGAGAAAAATATGGATGTGGAAATCAGGTTGGAAACTACAACAAAGAAGAAAAAGAGTTTGGATTTGATATCCCGCTTTATCACTACCCGAAGGAGTCTCAAAGCGGCTAACATTCTCCTTTCCCTTCTCTCCCCCCCCCCCCACAACAAACACTCTGTGAGGTGAGTGGGGCTGAGAGACTTCAGAGAAGTGTGACTAGCCCAAGGTCACCCAGCAGCTGCATGTGGAGGAGCGGAGACTCGAACCCGGTTCACCAGATTACGAGTCTACCGCTCTTAACCACACCACCACACTGGCTCTTTCTCATGGTCAAAGCAGTGATTTGTGAGAAGAGGAACCAGAATACTGTACAGTTCTATGCAATGCTAAACCATGGTTTAGTGTTACAAGGAGGAGCAACATTGACCTTTGGGCTCCCCGACTTTGCCCTCCCCTTTCCCCTTCCAGGGAAGCTGCAGAAAGTTTAGAAACTTCTGCTTCCACTTTAAATTGGACATTAAAACAAAGCCGTTTCCCACCGCAAGGACCCTCGCGCTTGCGTTTGGAGAACGCAGGGTATAGCTCAGAGAGTTTGCCACCACTTAAAACCTGGCTATTTATAAAGCAACATATGTTTGTTTCATTTTGTTTTACCAGTGCTTGATTTATTTGTTTTGCTTTGTTTGAAGAGACACATTTAATTGGACAGCCTTGTGTACATACCACCGGAAGGAATCAGTGACAAGCACTCATACGTCTACTCTGAAAGAAGAATCACTTGATACTTTGTTTGGAGTTTCTCCTCAACAATGAGGGTCCCTGTAGTGGAATACAAATGAAGTTGTACAGCTGGTCACTCTGCAAAGCCTATTAGACTAAGCTTCATTAGCTCTTTTGTACAGTTTCACTAGGGGCTAAGCAGCGCGCTTTTCTGTCTTTGTCACTGTTAACGCGTGTCTATGCAATCTAAATATAGGAACCTATAGATGCTCAGTTTATTGCCAAGGCGCAGCTGTGAAGTTACTGCGTACAACCAAATTAGAGGAAAGGAACAATTGAAGGGATCAGAGACCTTGCTAAAAGCTATTAGAAGCTTTGACTAAATGGGATATTGTGTCTTCTTCTTCCTCCTTTTTTTTTTTTTTTTTTACTTCTGCATGCCAATATATCATCAATGAAGAAAACAAGCTTCATTATCAAAGTAATAATTAGGTTTTCGCTGCCAATTTTTGCTTTTTATTTGTACCACTCTGATTTTTGTATTTTTTGGGGGGGGGGGGGGACTCCCACAGATGACTACGTCTCCTTTCTTCCTTTTTTCATCCTTGCCTCCTAAATTGGCTGGATTCAGCCATTACAGTTTCAGGCTATTTGTGTTTGTCAAGCAAACAAGCTTCCGCTACACAGCTAGGTACCTGTGTATGCACCTAAACCAGGCACCCCCAAACTTCAGCCCTCCAGATGTTTTAGACTACAATCCCCATCATCCCCGACCACTGGTCCTGTTAGCTAGGCATCATGGGAGTAGTAGACCAAAACATCTGGAGGCCCGCAGTTTGGGGGTGCCTGACCTAAACAGTGTGAGTCCTGTCCTAGAACCATTTTTATTATCATGTACATATTTCTATACAGTAAGAGTGTGCTGGGCCCGGGGGTAACTCGAGCAGTGTGGTCCAGGTCTGGTCCAGAAGCCGAGGGTTCCACAAGGATCCAGTCCGACAGGGCCAAGGCAGGACACGAGGCAGGAAACTGGGTAAGGACAGGTACAGGATCTCAGGCAGGATCTGGCATACTGCAATGTTGCTCCCGCAACCTGGGCGGGGTCCGACAGCCTTTTATCATTGTCTGGGTAATGGCCGGTCCCGATCCCCCGGCGACTCAGCTCCCTGTTTTGCCCACAGGCTCCTCCTGCGAGTACTCAGGTCTCTCCTCTCTCTGCAGCTTGGGAGACGTCAGTGGGTTACTAGACCCTCAGCCTCCCCTGACCAACTTAGTAGTGGAGCAGCTGTAAGTGATACCGGTAGTCCAACTGAAGGCAACGAGGTATTCCCCACATCTGGAGCCAGGACAGGCTCAGGCCCCTGACTCGGCCCAGCTGGTGTTTGTTGCAGGGGAACCTGTGCAGACTGGGACTCTTCAGAATCAGGCCCAGGCCTGGTTCAGATGATGTCTGAGGCAAAATATCTGGTGCAGACTGAGACTCCTCTGGTTCTGAGTCTGAGCCTGAGTCCCAGGTCATCACAAAGAGCTGTTTGACAGTGGAACAGACTCTATCGCAAGGTGGTGGGCTCTCCACCCTTGGAGGTTTTGAAGCAGAAGCTGGATGGCCATCTGTCCTGGATGCTTTAGTTGAGATTCCTGCATTGCAGGGGGTTGGACTAGATGACCCCTGGAGTCCCTTTCAGCTCTACAGTTCTATGATCTCTACTCAGTTGTTAGCATTGTTGAGTTCAATGCAACTTACTCCCAGGTAATTGTGTAATGGACTTTGGCCAAAATCGGACAAAACCTCGAAATATAATTCTGGGAACTTTCATATTCTCCTATAATATCATAAGGTATGTATGTATTCCTCTGAGGCATATGTGTATTCTTTGACATTTAAAACACATTCGCTGTGATATGGAAGGATCTGATGTTACATATTTGCTTTTGGACTGACTTTCTGTACGCAGTTTGTCAAAAAACCATCATTGGTTGTGCACTCTCATTTTAATAAGTTATTTCCACCCGAATTTAGCTCTCTACTGCAACCTACTGATATATCAAAGAATCACACATTTAAAAGCAGGTATCCATTCACCAACATTTTCTGAAACACAATAGTTATGGAAGAGTTCAAAGTCTCTGAGCTAAAGACAGATTGTGTTGGTTGAAATCAATGGGGTGAGTTAGTTGTCATTGAAATTAAGTCCCAATGATTTCAGTGTAAATTAAATGCAACTAACTTAGGATCTAATGTTGCTTCAGTGTGGGGAGGGGGTCTCTTTTGGCCCACTGGGCCAGATCTTTATCTGCCCCACCCTGGAAGGCCAACCTTGACAGGCCACCTGACAGTTATCTGCCATCGTATTGTAGTCAGGTGATTGACAGGTGTGTTGTTCTGCCCTCAGTGGTGGAAGGAGATACTACTCAAGAAAAGCTGGGTTTTTCCTGCATCACTTCCTTAATTCTTCTGCATATTTTCTTGGATATAAGCATCTTTTAAAACAATACCAATGCAGCTAGGAGGGACAGAGCTTGTCCTAGCCGGTCAGAAAAGATTGTGTCATCCTAAATTCTGCTTTGCAGGAAAATGAAATTATGCATCCTTTAATTGCCAAGCAATCAGGTGTACTTCACAGCTAGTGTCACAGGAAGAAGGGAGCGCCTCTTAAACACTTCAAACTAAATGAAAATTATTTAACTAATAAGATGCAGGAGATTTTGCAGATCTGTTGTAGAATGGCAGATATTTATTCATAAAGAGAAAGTCATGGGGGTGGATGGGGGCACATAGAGAGGTCCATGCAAACATACCCTTTCAAATTGCAATAAGAATTTTCATGTCTCAGAAGGATTGAGCTGATCCAGTTTTTATCTCCTGTGTTTCCATCATAACATGTGTGGACTCTTGTGTTTTATCCGTCTATGCTGTTATACTCTTGATTTTGTGGTATTAGTGTGTGGCGAGGGTTTAGTACCAGAAATGAGCTCACATCCCTTTCATGCAAACATCCACTCTTAGTCTCCCCCTGCCCCCCAGGTATCTTCACTTTAGCAACCTAGTTAGCAACATATATTCTTGTTGCAATGGTCTAAAAATCAGGAAGCACAATTCTGGCAAATATACTTCAAATCACTCAGGAATCAGTTTGTAAACTGGGAAACAGAAACTCTTGTACTTCTACTGTGTCACCCAGAGATTACATGGACTGAGCCTACAGTGAACCATGACCTACCCTCCATTTGTGGGAAATTGCAGACAAACATACCGGTAACTATGCATGAGTGACAGGTAGAGCATGAAGGGGTTAAGACCAGAGAGTTCTGTTCCTAGACTTAGCTTGTGTATCTTCCTGTTCCTTACATTATCTTCACACCGTATAATTGACCAGATTGCATGCTGGAAGCTATCTTTATTAATTTTGTACCGAAGAGTATTTTACCTGTGTTCTCTTTCCTGCTGCATGGAACAATGCATGAACCAGAACTTTGGATTTAGTAAGTAAAACTTTTAAACTTACTTAAGAGGGTGTGGTCTGTTCATTGCTGGAGGGGTAGAGAAGGGGGGGCAAGAGCATTAAAGCGGACTAAATGGGATATGCAAAAGGGTTTAAGAACCTATATTCCATGCTATACTGCTTGTTAACTCAGAGAGTTTTAAACTCTGCTAAGGTCTCTCACTCGCTGGAGAGTGCGCAAAGCCCCATGTTTTGAATCTAGGCCTTCAACCAATACTTTTGTTAATTACCCACACATGGATCAGATCTTTTCCCACCTCCACACTATTAACCACAACTTTAGGCAGCTTGCTCCTACAACCCATTCCAGTGCTATTGTGCTGGGGGGTGTCTAGTCTTTCCTCAGTTTCTTGACCAGTTTTTCTGGTTTTTTCACTCATATCCACACAAAACGTTGTTGTTGTTGTTTAGTCGTTTAGTCGTGTCCGACTCTTCGTGACCCCATGGACCATAGCACGCCAGGCACTCCTGTCTTCCACTGCCTCCCACAGTTTGGTCAGACTCATGTTGGTAGCTTCGATAACACTGTCCTACCATCTTGTCCTCTGTCGTCCCCTTCTCCTTGTGCCCTCCATCTTTCCCAACATGAGGGTCTTTTCCAAGGAGTCTTCTCTTCTCATGAGGGGGCCAAAGTATTGGAGCCTCAGCTTCAGGATCTGTCCTTCCAGTGAGCACTCAGGAAGGACAGATCCTGAAGCTGAGCCTCCAATACCTTGGCCACCTCATGAGAATGTTAACATTTATGCAATTTATGCATTTTTGAGGCAGCCGAGATTTAATCAGCTGGCTAGTTGTTTTTAAAAATCAAACAAACAAACAAAAAAATGCCCCCATTAAAACGTTGTTGTTGTTCTTTAGTCGTTCAGTCGTGTCCGACTGTTCGTGACCCCATGGACCATAGCACGCCAGGCACTCCTGTCTTCCACTGCCTCCCGCAGTTTGGTCAAACTCATGTTCGTAGCTTCGAGAACACTGTCCAACCATCTCGTCCTCTGTCGTCCCCTTCTCCTAGTACCCTCAATCTTTCCCAAACATCAGGGTCTTTTCCAGGGAGTCTTCTCTTCTCATGAGGTGGCCAAAGTATTGGAGCCTCAGCTTCAGGCTCTGTCCTTCCAGTGAGTACTCAGGGCTAATCGATTTCCTTAAGAATGGATAGGTTTGATTTTCTTGGAGTCCATGGGACACAAAACATGGTTTCCCCAAAATAATCATTGGAACTGTACTTTATCCGTCACAGGGCTAGTGTCATGGGCCAGGAGTCAGCTTCACCTGCTGAACTGCAGCCTGAAGGGGGAGCAGGCAGAGTAACTCCACCTGCAGCTGATCAACCTTCAGGTAGTAAGAGGAGAAGAGGCTGATGAGAACCAGTTGGCTTCAGCCTTCTTAAGCAGAGCTTCCAGTGGCCGTCAGATGCTGATAACAATGCTTGCAGTTCCTGGCTCTACTTTGCTGCTTCCTGCTCATCTTGACCCTTGACCCCATGATCATCAGATTCCCTGACCCCTGGATCATCTGACCACATGGATTGTTGTTTGTCCACCCCTAGAGCTGGACCTGACTTTGGATGCTGACTCTACCTCTAGGCAAGTACACCTCGGAGACACTTCTAGTTGGCTGGCCTCCCCTTCCACTGAGTTCTGCATGGGATTGCTCAGCAATGAGACTATGACAGCTACAAATCCCAGCACCTTTAACAAACTACAGTTCCCAGAATTCTTTGGGGGAAGCCATGTGCTTAAAATGTGGGTCATTTGCAGTTGTGTTGAATGCCAAGAACGGCAACCCTACAGATTTATGCCCGCTCTTCTATTATGTTAGCAAATGGATTGAAATAGAGTAGAAAGGCTAAGAGGCTAGAAGCCCTAGTGGGCACTGTCAAGAGAACCATTTTAACCAATCAGCTTCCCCTCCCCCACCACCTCCCTTAAGGGTCATATTCATATTTAAATCTGTCAAGCAAAAATTACCAAGCAGGACATATTGTCAGGAAATGGTTTAAGGGCTATCTGTCACCCGCTGTTGCTGAATTAAAATGAACAGAGTCCACTCATTTCATAGAGTGCATTGGTCACTCAAACACTTACAGAGATTGGGATCATAAGGAACACTAATTCATGCAGAAGAATTTTCACCAGAGGAGGCCAGAATGCACACATCCTTCAGGACTACTCAAACCCAGGGATTTATTCCTGGGATATGGTATTTGTTTAATTCATAATTACAAAAGCAGGGGGTGTCAACATCTGCTGCTGCAAGTTGAATGTATTAACAGCTCAGCAGTGAATGATTTTACTTCTGAGGCTAATGCAGATGTTGCTTTGAAAACTCATGGCACAGAGTGAAATAATTGAAGCGAGAGAGCAGGCTGACATGGCAACCACAGCCACACATATACAGCAAGATCAGTGGTATATTATTTGGGCAGTAATTATATTGGAAGAATGTGAATACCCATGACACACACACACACACCTGAAAAGATGGGGGTATGTAAAATGAGAGTTTAAAAACAACAAGAGTGCTGCAGGGAGAACAAAGCTTATGTGGTCAGCAGAAGTCAAGACAAATAGTGCACATATACAATGGAATGCCTTTAAACAATCTGGGCTGCAATTCTGAGATCTTTGGGAAGTCATCCCATAGGACAACAGGATAGAGCATGGGTAGGCAAACTAAGGCCTGGGGGCTGGATTCGGCCCAATCGTCTTCTAAATCTGGCCCGTGGACGGTCCGAGAATCAGCGCGTTTTTACATGAGTAGAATGTGTCCTTTTGTTTAAAATGCATCTCTGGGTTATTTGTGGGGCATAGGAATTTGTTCATTTCCCCCCCCCCAAAAAATATAGTCCGACTCTCCACAAGGTCTGAGGGACAGTGGACCGGCAACCTGCTGAAAAAAATGGCTGACCCCTGGGTTAGAGCATATCTCCCCACAGAAGCATCTACAGCAGGCCTGCCTCCACTGCTGACAGCACAGAAGACAAAAAGGAGGTATTCTGGGGGAAGGCAGAGGTAGGGCAGGGTTCCCCTGGTGTCCACAGAATGGGGAGGGCGGTAGCTAGACCTGGACCTGGTGTGCTCGTTTCCCCTCTGTTAAATACTCAGCTTGGAAGAAGACAGAGTTGGTATTGGTTCCAAAATTTCCCTTTATTTGCTCACACCAGGGTTAAACGACACCTCAGCCAAAACCCATACTGCCTGAGCTCAACTGTGATTGGTTGGGTCGTGCCAGGAGGCGGACCCTATTGGTCTCCTATTGGTCTCCATACATAACACCCTCCTTTTAGGACACACACGAAAACCTCCTGCCCTGTTGCCATAATAAGCGCAGCATGGCTTTGGATTTGGTGCTTTCTTCAGTTCCTCTCTCCCACACTTTCAGATGACTCGGCTCATCTTTCTCATTACAAAATTCTATTCAGCATTCTATTCAGCAATCTTTTCTTTTTTTTTTTAAAAAAAATATTTTTATTAATTTTCCAATTAAAACCAATTATATCACATTCAATATTTCAAATTATACACATATATATATCAATCAAACCGAATGTTATGCCAAATCATCTAAAGAATTTTTTATTTGGGTTCCCATGCTTCAAGAAATTGGGAATTCCTCGCAACTGTCCACTGCCGTCTTTTTTCTAAAGTTCAAATCGTCCTCCAAGTTCATAATAATCCAGATCTTCCCCTTACAGTCACATAGATGTTTTCCACTTTCATCCGATTGTTTCCCAGCCGCTGAGATAAATATCAAACAACGTTTCACAGATGTTCTTTCTCCTGTGTGAGTTAATCAGTCCAGCCTCCCCATAAATCTTCTTAATGGAGCTCCTTGTTGCGTCGAAGCAGCCCGAAGCAGCGCCATCTCAAAAAGCTCAAATCACTTTCGCTTTCTCTCATAGCCATGAAGATTCACGATCATTATAGAATTTACAGCTTTTTCAGGCAGGAGACCCAAACATCAAACCATAAACTCTTGGTAAATTAATGGATCTCCTTGCCCTATAGCTGAACTTAGCTTCAGGTCGCTGCTCCAATTTAAAGTGCGTCACAACTCATAAATCCTCCGAACGCGTCCAGAACTCCTTCCGCCCAACTAGGGGGAGGCTTTTCTCATCGGCAACTCCACATCTTTAAAAAAATATGCTCAGTGACAACAGTTATAAAGTTCAACTCACACAGTCTTTTGCTTCTCTTTCACTCCAAACAAGCCAGGACATCGCGTCCGGGAAGGTACGAGGCAACAATATGAAGGAAAAAATAAAAATAAAAACTCGCTTCCCTTATCGCTCCGTCCCCATCAATCCTTCTTCCAGATGCAGTACAATCTTTGACTCCTCTCCTTTCAGCAGCATAAATTTCTCAGCAGTAAACAGCGCTTCTTCCCCTCCTTCTGAAGTATGTCCATAGATTTAAGCCTAATTATCTTCTTTAACCATGGAGATCCCCGCCATGCAGATTAGCGTCCGGGAGTCCTGGCCCTCGTAAGTGCTCAGCCCAAGCTCCCCCCACTCCAAAAACAGTCGGAGTGGGTCTGGGGGCATCGCGGGCCAGCGGCCCCTCTCCGTAACCCCCGGAGAGGGTAGGGGGCTGCCATTTACTCCCCTAGCAACCGCCAAATTCCTTACGAAGGTCAGAGAGATGGAAAACAGGTCCGCCATTCCTGCAGGCGGAAACCGGAACCTCTCTATTCAGCAATCTTTTCATTGTGTTACCTGAGATGGAACAAAGGAAGGGCCTTGATGCAGAAGACAATTGTTGCAATTCAGAGCACCAGGTTCTTGGCCATGATGGAAGCACAAAGGCTGATTCTGGATACATTAATTTATTACTCTTTGTTCCAATATTTTCACACCCTGCTTCTCAGCCCAGATGGGCTCTCAAATCAGCTTACAATTTAAGTTCATATAGCGGTACACAGTATCACTAAAGTTGTGTTGATGCGATGACAGAGGTGTACCTAGGGTTCCCTTTGCACCCTTGCCTGTATTGGCCCCCCCACCCCACCCAATGCTGGGGGGGGGAGCACTTTACCACAGTAGCCACATTAGGAATTACATTTTACACAATGCAAGTACTCAAAGTGTCTGGAGCAGGGGAAAGCTGAAAAAATTGCACGTCCATGAGCCATGGTGCAAGAAGGATGGGAAACGTCTCCTGCCTTTGATCTTGCCATGACAGCAGTGATATGCATCACTGCTCACATATATGCCACAAACTCCATAGTCTGATAGGTGGTTTTTGAGGGGAGGGGGGCTGGCCTGAGCCCCAGGTGGGGGCTGATTTGGCCAAGCCCAGGTACAACTGTGTGAGAAGCAGCTTATTCTGGTCCTTGGAAATCAGGAATAATAAGTGTCAGAGGGTTCTTGCGACTACTCCAGAGTAACGATGCTCCACATGCTTATCTTTTAACAGTATTTTATTGGTGCACTCTATTTACAGTGAGACAGGTGTGGAAAATATGTCTGCTCATTCCGATGCAGAATCCGGCACTGCCCCGCCCCGTGACTTCCTCCAACATAAGAGTCTCGGGACAGTAAACCTCCTTCCCCTTTTTCTCCTGCGTAATTCCGGAACCGGAGGAAAGGGTCTACACTCCATGCTTTCCTTCTCCCCCCTCCATGCTTTCCTTCTCCCTCTCTCTCTCTCCTCCCTCCTGTGTAGCTGGGGCTGTCCCGTGCTGCCAGGGCCCTGGCACTCTCCCTCCACTTCCTGACTGGTTTCCTCAGCGCCCTCGCTACCATCACTGTTTGGGGAGGAGCTACTTCTGATGCAAGGGGGAGGTTCTATATACTGCCTCCCCCTTACAATAAGGATAAGGATAAGGAATAATTTATTGGCCAAGTACCAACATACAGTGGTACCTCTACTTACAAATAACTCACGAATTTTTCTACTTACAAATGGAGCTCTGTCTGCCATCTTGGATGCAGTTTAGATAGGATTTTTTCTACTTATGAATTTTTAGATAGGGTTGCTTTGACTTACGATTTTTTTCTCCCAATGCATTCCTATGGGATTCGACTTACAAATTTTTTCGACTTGCAAATGTGTGTTCGGAACGCATTAAATTCGTAAGTAGAGGTACCACTGTACTTGGAATTTTGCTTCGACTACATTGCAATGTAAACGTACCTTATACAAACACTGTTCCACTCACAATACAATAGCACAGCAATGGAACCCCACCCATAACTGGCTTCCCCATCTGCTACACAACTACAAATTTAACAATTTGATGGCACAAGGGGAAAAACTGTTCCTGTGCCTAGCCGTTTTTGTGTATAGAGTCCTGTAGCAACGTCCAGATGGAAGTAAATCAAACAGACGATGTCCGGGATGCAAAGGATCTGCGACAATTCCCTCTGCTCTCTTCCTAGCTCGGATAGCATAAAGTGTCTCTATTGAAGGCAAACTAACACCAGTTACCCTTTCTGCGATTCTTACTGCTCGTTGGAGCCTTTTCTTGTCCATCTTGGAGGCTGTGTCATACCAGGCAGTAATAGAATTACAGAGAACAGTTTCAATGGTACCTCTGTACCATCAGTGATATAACGCAGGTTAAGCAGCCAGGTAAGCAGTGCCACTCTGCCCTGGACCAGTGTCCTCTACTACTTACGCCCCTTGCATAGGGTTTGCCATGTGGCACTCTGGCTCATTTAGTCTTGGACCAGTGATACATAGTTCCGTTTGTATCTCTGATGGAGCACATGCAAGTAGCAGCTAAGGGTGGAAAGATCTGTTGACTTCAGTTCTCTTAAGTTTCTCATTTTCCCAATCTTAAATCTACCATTTCTGCAGCAGACTCTTCCTTTTGGTTTTTTGGTTTTATAATCCTCATGAAAATTATTCAGCATATTACCGTATTTTCCATGTATAACACACACACACCCCACTGTATAAGACGACCCCTCTGTTTTTGGACCACAAAAAATGGGGGGAATTGCCCAAAGTTGTAGAGCTTTTTGGGGGGAGGAGATTGCCCAGAGTTGTTCAGCTTTTGGGGGGGTCACCACTGCCAATTGCTCTACAGCAGGCACCCCCAAACTGCGGCCCTCCAGATGTTTTGGCCTACAACTCCCATGATCCCTAGCTAACAGGACCAGTGGTCAGGGATGATGGGAATTGTAGTCCAAAACATCTGGAGGGCTGAAGTTTGGGGATGCCTGCTCTACAGCCTGCTCACCATAGCTGCCAAGTTATCCCTTTTTTTAAGGGATTTTCCCTTATGCTGAATAGGCTTCCTCGTGAGAAAAGGGAAAACTTGGCAGCTATGCTGCTCACCACTGCAAATAGCATGCATCACCACGGCTGCACACTCACCACCCAAAGCCCACCTGCCCACTCAACGTAACCACAGACAATTGCACACACAATGCCGCAGCCATAAATTGAGCGCCCAATTGCCGCAGCCAATCGTCAGCAACCAATCACACACCCAATCGCCGCTGCAAATCTCCTGCTGGCTGATGCCACCAATTGCCCGCCCCCCCCCTGCTATCCATGTATAAGACGACCCACAAATTTTGCCTATTATTTCTATGGAAAAAATATCTTATACATGGAAAAATACGGTACTATGAATGTCTCCTGGTAACACATTTTTTAATGCATTGTTGATTAACCTACACATTTTTGAAGGCAATTCCTCATAATAAATTTTGGGTTGTTCTTTTCACCAATATGCACACTTTAGAAGGCTTGGTGTTTTATTATGTTTTTCTATATGCTGTAAAACGCCCAGAATGGATGGGGAACCCAGCCAGACGGGCAGGGTATAAATAATAAAATTATTTATTATTATTATTATTATTAAACCTAACATATGCATTTGTTTAAACATTTGTTGGTTGGAGAACTGGGTACATGCAAATTTTGAAGGCTGGCTATTTTTTTAGTTCTTATATTGTTTTGGAAAGTACAGCTTTGGTAGGTACATCTTTAAATATGAACTGGATACAATTTCTCTCCTATCCCTACTGGTGAGAAATAGTGATTTGACCAAAAGTTCATGACATTTACTCTGTAATTCAAGGAGACATGGTTTTGTGAAATCATCCCTCCCCCATCCCCAAACTTTGTTTCTTCAAATAATTTCCTTTATTCTTCAGTGCGTTTCCTTGGAAGTAAATCCCACTGAACACATAGGGCTTACTCTGTTTCATTTGTTAATTTATTAAACTTATATCCCATCCTTTCTCCAAAAGCAGCCCGAATAACAAAAGCAGGCGAATAACAGGTGAGAAGACAACAAAAACATCTTAATAACAAAAAGTATTCCAATACAGCTGCAGACTGGGAAAGATCTCTACTTAAAAGGCCCTAGACTTGTGAGGCGACTAACCAAGTGAAAAGCTGAACATCCAGAATTTAAGTATCGTTACCAAGCCAAGAAAGGTAGCGGAAAGTTCAAAAACTATAAAAATGTGCGTGCTGTTGCTAGTAAACAAAAAAAGTCTGGAGCTGCCAGCCACAAGTTTGCCTCAAACTTTAAGCAGTTTGTATACGATGTGTGGACTACCTCAAAAGGGGGTAGGGTCTTGTATTTATATTATTATAAGTGAATAGCTTCAGTATGATACTTTAGATCCAGAGCAGCAGCTTAATCATGAAATGGACCTGCCACAGATCCAAAGTCAAAACAACTCAGGCAGCTACTGGGCGCTTTGCCAAGCAGACAGATGCTGAGGCTTTTGTTCCCACAATCTGGTGTCTGCCACTGAAGTCTAGGGGATAAATTTTCCAAAGCTCCATAACAATATAGCAGGAACGTCAGGACCTCAGGTTTAAACGTCAGCACTTTGGCTTTCATTTTTAATTTTGGTGATTGAGTGCTATGAAGGCGAGACATTTTTCTTGGAAAGAATGTGATTTGGACTACTGGAAAAGACGAAAACCAAGACTCCGTGAGCAGGACCTGTGTACATACAACAACATCCTGCCAACTTGTAATTCCAAGTAACTCTAACTGCAAACTGTAATTCAGAACAGAGCAGAGCCAACAAGCTGAAACTGACACAGGGAAAAATAGAAGAGGATGCCTTCACCCCGGTATGGTTCCCCTTTATCACACACACACAGCCCAACAAGATAATGACAAAGATTTACCACCAGCATGCAAATCAGTATGGCTAACCTGACCCAAAACACCCACCCACCCCACTCACACATGAAAACAAAGACCATCATACCGGTAGCCAATCACAAATGAACAACCACACCCTTGGCCAACCCCAATCTCTCTCACCACCAAAAGAACACAAGTGAATAAAGGAGAAGCTACACAAACAAAGCTGACACCAAGCCCTACATATATTAAGCAAAACAGAAACATCGTCACCTACTCCCACCCCCATCCACCGTCCCACCCCCTATCTACCACGTTTTCCCTCTTTCTTCTTAGTGTTTTAACAAATGAAACTGATTTGCAAAAATGATACATGTAAAGATATGAGAGACACTGCACACACCTTTGTAATTCAAGAAATCTTTAATAAAAATACTTTAAAAAAAGAACAGAGCAGAGCCATCATGACTAGTAGCCATTGATAGCCTTATCCTCCATGAATTTGCCCATTCCTCTTCTAAATGCATCACTATATTTTATGGGAGCGAGCACCATAGTTTTATTATGTGCTTTCAAGTGGGATAGCCCAGTTGGTACAGCATGAGACTGTTGGATGGAATCTAAAGGTAAAGGTAAAGGAACCCCTGGCCATTAGGTCCAGTCATGACCGACTCTGGAGTAATCAATAGCAAATATCATAGGTGGGTTGTTGTTTTTGCCAAAAAGGTTGAAAGGATTATTGTTATGACTTGGATGCATGCATGGAAAGCTACATCTTTGAACTGTCAAAAGGAATTATATATGAAACAAGTCAACTGAACTGAAATAGATTTTACTTCTTTATGAGACAGTGGTGGTTGTACATGAGCAAAGTTTCCTAATGAATAGTCCAGCACATATTCTCTCTCTCTCTCTCTCTCTCTCTCTCTCTCTCTCTCTCTCTCTCTCTCTCTCTCTCTCTCTCTCTCTCTCTCTCTCTCTTGTGTGTGTGTGTGTGTGTGTGTGTGTGTGTGTGCGTGCGTGTGTTGTTTTGTATTATAAAACCATTCACGGAATTAGCCACTAGAGGGAGGCAGGAATACATAAATTCACAAGCAGTTCCAGAGCTAGTAAAGGAGGCTATTCACAGGACAAAGTTTTGTTCTGTTTGAAAATATTGGGAACAGCAATCAGAGGGGGAACTAATTAATTTGATGTATTGTACAGAGAAGAAGTGATATTTTGCATACATGTTTTTTGATAAAAGATACATTGATAAAAAAATTAAGCCAATAGATATGCGAAAAGTTGAAGGTTCGATCTTTATGTCCCATAGTTAGCAAACATAAAAATATAGAGAAACTAAAGCATCTATCACACCAAGAGAGTCAATTAACTATTTTGCTCTTAAAGAATAAGGGTTTCAAGAGAGGAACATGGGAAGCTGCCTTAAACAGAGTCAGATACGGTATCTAGCCCAATAGTGTCAGTACTGATTGGCAGCCGTTCTCCAGGGTTTCAGGAAGGAGACTTTCCCAATCCTTCCTAGAGAGGCAAGGGGTCTTTTACAACGGAAATGATGTGCTCCACCACTGGGCAATTTGTTTTGCTTCACGGAGCCTTGTCAGCTGTGAAAACAAACGGATTTTCAAAAGCTTGCATCTTTGCTGCAACATATATGTTTGCCTGGAAAAACTCTGCCTTGTACCTTGGACTGGCATGGACTTTGAAAATATGTTCCAAATCAAGGGAACTGGTGATAAGGGATATTTAAAATTAGATATCACCCAGCGTGGTTTGAAGACAGCCACAATAGATTTAAGTTGAATGTGTATGTGGTAGAACATCCTCAGCTGCATTCTGTGTTGGGGGTCTGTTCCATCTCCAGGCCATACTATCTATCATTTCTTATTCCAGCCCTTGCCTTCCCTTGCCTTAATTGTTTCATACAGGAGATATTAGTGTCAGGGACACTAGAAGTTTATGGAGCCCCTCTTTCCCTCTCTTTTTGGCCAATGGATGACAAAAGAGATGTCCTGGTAGCCCTAACATTGTTGTTGTTGTTTAGTCGTTTAGTCGTGTCCGACTCTTCGTGACCCCATGGACCATAGCACGCCAGGCACTCCTGTCTTCCACTGCCTCCCACAGTTTGGTCAGACTCATGTTGGTAGCTTTGAGAACACTGTCCAACCATCTTGTCCTCTGTTGTCCCCTTCTCCTTGTGCCCTCCATCTTTCCCAACATCAGGGTCTTTTCCAGGGAGTCTTCTCTTCTCATGAGGTGGCCAAAGTATTGGAGCCTCAGCTTCAGCATCTGTCCTTCAAGTGAGCACTCAGGGCTGATTTCCTTCAGAATGGATAGGTTTGATCTTCTTGCAGTCCATGGGACTCTCAAGAGTTTTCTCCAGCACCATAATTCAAAAGCATCAATTCTTCGGCGATCAGCCTTCTTTATGGTCCAGCTCTCACTTCCATACATCACTACTCGGTAAACCATAGCTTTAACTATACGGACCTTTGTCGGCAAGGTGATGTTTCTGCTTTTTAAGATGCTGTCTAGGTTTCTCATCGCTTTTCTCCCAAGAAGCCCTAACATTACTGGATTGAAATTGATGCTTGTCAATATAGCCAATATATAGCCAAACAATTTTACTGTGTACACTCCCCTGTTTACTCTGCATCCAGTGCATTCCTCCGGCTGCTTTGGAAAGTGGTATACACACAACATTAGCCACAATCCATATTTATCCTCTTATAAAATACTGCACTGCTTTTTGATGCATTTCCCACTAAACCAGCTTTGATCCACATTGAGGGGGGGGGGAATAACCTAGCTGTATTTTAAGTTAGCAAGGAGCCTTAGGGTGGATCTACACACCCGGGGGGGGCACTATAAATAAGTCAGGAAAAATTGCTATGTAAAATACATTCCAAAAGTTATTTGCTCTCCAGCGCCATCTGGTGTTGCATGTTTACAACACATTCAAAGCACTGTTTTTTTTGACTAATGTAGCTGAGTCCTTAGTCTCTGCAATGTGGGGGTGAGGGAGGCAGTAGGTCAGCAACAACCCCACCCTATGCAGCCACTGCTGCCTTGGGAACCTTTTAGTAAGCTCCAGTCATTGCTTTGTGGCACAAGTAGCCTGGCAACTCAGATAATTTAAGTTTATCTGTCTGCAAATATTTCTTCGGTAGTTCTTACAAAGGCACTGGGGTGGGTGGGAAGCTTTACCATTACAGTGGGAACGAGCTGGAGGTCTGGCACAAACAGCTGTTTATGCAAAGAGGGGTTATTTATAGATTAGAAAACAAATTAAGGAATCCGGAGGGATTTGGAAGGCATGATTGAACTGAATCAGAAGGAAATAGCTGGTTATAAGATTCTAGTTTGTGAGAACAGGCATAAAATGGACATTGTTGTTGCCGAAAGATTGTTCTCCCTCTACCCTAAACCTTAGATAAACTGTATGTGACAGCAGAAGTTTTCTGTGTTTTCAGCACAGAACTGTCCCAGTCACACCAAAGTATAACATCATCTTCTGCTATCCTCGTTGCATTCCCTCTTCCCAAGCGGTTCTTGCTTAGCTGTGGTCATAGCTAGTTTACAGGAGAGAATTGGTTAGTGAGAGAAATTGCTGGAGGCGAGACATTGGCAGAGTTCTTCACTTTCACCACCTCCTGAACGTCCCTTTTGGTTCTTAAAAACAAAACTTGCTCTCTTTATGTGACTGGTTCAGCTGCATGCTAAACACGCTATCGGTAGTAGCTAATGTGTTGAAATTTTGATTATTTTTATTTTGCCATTCTCCATCAGTAACTGAGAAAATGAATTTTCATTGGAAATGATCTAAGGGGAGTTAAAATGTTGGTGAAATTCTCATGGGTGAAGTGCAGGTTTTTTGCTACATTTACGGAACTTTTGTGGTGGCCATGAGGTGTCTGTGGATGTCCTTTATTTAATCCTACAAATCATCTCACCAGTGGAATGCACTCTGCAGACATCCTGGGTGCCAGCTATCAAGTTAAAGCCCAGGGGTGTTTCTGAGTGTATTTTCTTTCAACCTGCAAATGATCTCACCAGTGGTCTGCACTTTGCAGCCTCCCTGGGTGCCTGCTCCTCAATTAAAGCCCAGGGGAAGACATCATGAGGCAACTCCTCCCATGCAGCTCTTTCAAACCTTTCCAAACAGGCAATTGGGGAGGCTGCAGAACACTGGAGAAATCTCAATGGAAATAAAAGCATACCACCTTTGGCCACCTTGCAGCAATAAGGTAAGCTCACAAATCTACACCTACAAAATCCCCCAGTACTATGAAAATGTGGCAGAAAAAGAAAAGGGAAATTTTGTGGAATTATAAGATAGGGTTGTGATAAAATATATTTGTGGCCACTGAAGTGGTTCACTAAGTGAACCCACCAGCAGCCACAGTTTGACAACAGATCGGGGAAGGAGAGTTTTTTGCCTGTACTGGGGAGGTGCTGGTGGAAGCTTTGCAGAATGCATATTTCTTTTAGCTGCTCATCCAGGATTTATGGAGGTTTTCCATGCAATTTCCAGCCCTGGAAGATCAGAAATTGTGCAGGGTGCCTCCATGAGTACAGGAGGTCCCCTGATTCAGAAGTTTGCTCTCCACTTTTTTAATATGATGGGGAAAGTGATGGAGTCAATGGAGAAGTTCAGTGTGCTTGTCCCTGTTTGTGAGTTAGTTTTGCACATGAATGGAACACCTGGCAAAGGCTTTATAATGCGCCCAACTAAGTCACTGCATGGGTGTGCCAACTTCTGCGAGTTTAAGGGAATTTCCCCTCCCTCCCCTCCCTTCCTCCATATACTTCCCCAGATCTGCTCTTGAGGTTCCCCAAACCCTCTAGAAAAGATGTGGGGTCAATGTGTGTGTGGGGGGGTTAAAATAGGGGAGGGGGATGTTGGAGCTTGTTCTGCTTCCACAATGATTTTGTTAGATACAGCCCTTCTCTTCACATGATTGTCATGTGAGAAGGGGCAGGTTTCTTCTTGAAGGAATGCCTGCTATCTTTTGAAGTGCATGATCCTGATTTAGTTGTTGCAGCACAAACCTCAGGGGAACAACTTGGATGCAAAAAAATTGAAAGTTTAATTAATCCAAATGGACCTTTTTTTCTGTAGCTGTACTGTATTTTTAATAGCTACATCCACGTTTCTCAGAAAGGGCTGTAGCAACGGCTGAAAGTCCCAGGTATCTCCCGGTAGGGCTGGGAATATTGCCTGCCTGAAACCCTGGAGATCTACTGTCAGTCAATGTAGATCAGGCATCCCCAAACTTCGGCCCTCCAGATGTTTTGGACTACAATTCCCATCATCCCTGACCAATGGTCCTGTTAGCTAGGGATCATGGGAGTTGTAGGCCAAAACATCTGGAGGGCTGCAGTTTGGGGATACCTGATGTAGATGGACTAATGGTCTGACTTGGTGTAATGCATTTTGAATGGCCGTGTTTATAATTTCTTATTAATGCACCAAGGAGCTCTATCACTTGCTGTGTTTGTTAAGTGCAGAACTGTTTGCTCCTGCAGGCAATACTATGGCACCTTCTTGTGTTTTTAGATTTCCATCTCATAGTTCTCTCCTGACTGTCAAAATAATATAAAATAATTGGGGTGGGGAGAAGGGCAACCCTTAAGAGGAAGGATGGTTTAAAAATGTAACCAATGGATAAGTCTATTCATCTGATAACAACTTATTTACTGACATTGTTACAATATTTGTAGGTGCCCCACATCTTTATTATGGATCATATCACATCTACCAAAGGCTTAAGGATCTCATGTGTGATGCAAAGGAGCAGTTTCTGATTTTGCTACCCTGTGCAATCCACACACTCTGTCTGCCTCATTAATTCGCTTCATGCGAGCCAGCAAGCAGAGTTTGACCTCAAGCTGACTCTCAGTGCAAAATGGTTAAAAGGTTGGTTATAAAGCATAAATGTTCGTGGTAAAGAATAAAGAGGGAAAAGTGGCTCCTTAATGTTTGCACGTATTTTCATTTTTCAAGAGAAATCAATATACTTCCATTTTTGGAGTAACCCCAAGCCACAGATTGTTGTATGCAAACCACAACTGGTTTTGCCAAAGCAATACAGATATTAGCTCTGATAATTTATATTGGTCCAGGGACATAATAGACCCAAGATGAATGAATCAATTTTCTTTCTTTCTGCCTGCCTGTCTCAGATTTTTAAACCTCACATGAGTTACAAAAGCTTGTGTCCTCTTTGAATAATATGCAGGACTTAAATTCTTAATGGAAGCAAGCATGTTTTTGTTTGTGAAAAGAATGCTGAATTTAAGTTAATATATGCATAAGGAGAATGTCTGTACAGTGGTACCTCGGTTTATGAACACAATTGGTTCTGGATGTCTGTTCATAAACTGAAGTGTTCATAAATTGAAGCGAACTTTCCCATTGAAAGTAATGGAAGGTGGATTAATCTGTTCCAGACGGTCCGCGGAGTACTTAAACTGAAGCGTTCATAAACTGAAGCGAACTTTCCCATTGAAAGTAATGGAAAGTGGATTAATCCATTCCAGACAGGTCCGCAGAGTACTCAACCTGAAGCATACTTAACCCGAAGCATGGGTGTAATTGGTTCCGGAAGTCTGTTCATAAACTGAAGCGTTCATAAACTGAAGGGAACTTTCCGATTGAAAGTAATGGAAAGTGAATTAATCCGTTCCAGATGGGTCCACGGCGTTTGTAAACCGAAGTGTTCGTAAACCAAGGTTCCACTGTAATTACATGTGGTCTTAAATACCAATGAATATTATTTTAAAGGAGCTCTTCCTTAGATCTGATGAAATAAAGGTTGGCTGTACATTTTGAAGAATCAAAGACTATTTTTGAAAAATCTAAGACTGTTCTTTTTTCAAATAGTTGCTATTAAGGGCTTTTTACCCATTTCTTTTATAAATATAAATATAAATATGTTTGAAACAGATTTTCAGTCAGGAAATAGTACACAGAGTTTACTTATCAAACCTTTACAATTAGCTGTGGCAAGTGATTGTACAACAGAGTTCTAGAGAGAATTATATAGTAAAGGAGAGTGACTTTGACAAAAAAAAAACTTACAGACATTTTCTGCATACATTCTTAACAAATAGCTCAGGCCCCAAATATATGTGGCATCCACTTACATGCTTTCCCTTGCATTAAAAAAAGCAGACTCAAAATGCTGTCAATTTGAGAAGAATGATAGGAGGAACAAAGAGGGGACACTACTTCACCCTTTCCCCATATTACCTTCCCCATATCCACTGTGAGCAGCATAGTGCGTCAGAGGAAAAATTCAGGATAATAATGTCTGAAAGGAAGAAAATGGTTCCCTCCCTACCCCCCCCCCACTTCCACTCATACACTTAAGGCTATTTTTGGTTTGTTTCTTTGTTTTTTAAACTCCACAGTACTTACCATACTCCATAAATCTTTTCATCCACAAAACCTTCCATTCTAATGCTGTGTGACGTTTCAGTCTCGGTCAAACTGACAAGTTTCACATCTCCCACACACAAGCTGAACTGCAAACATTCTGAAACATCTTTATTCCCTGAACAGTTGGAGTATTTGTGAACATTCCATGCAATTGTGTCATCTCAGCCAATCAGTGTCAGAGAAATTGCACACACAATTTCTGACGATGTATAAATCATCTGGCCATGCATAAAACAGCAATATCCTCCTCACTAGCCCATTGCCTAAATTTGAAACAACCTTTTCCCAGACCAGGGCAGAACAACATAGAATCATAGAGTTGGTAGAGACCACAAGGGTCATCCAGTCCAACCCCCTGCCAAGCAGGAAACACCTTCAAAGCATTCTTGACGTATGCCTGTCAAGCCTCTGCTTAAAGACCTCCAAAGAAGGAGACTCCACCACACTCCTTGGTAGCAAATCCTACTGCCAAACAGCTCAACAAATCCTAATAATAATAATAATAATAATAATAATAATAATAATAATAATACTGTAATGTCTGTCTCATCTGTTGGATCTGGGAAAGCAATATGGTTGTTATGGCAGCTATGAAGTCCTGACCACACCTTTCAACTGTTCCTGATGCATAGATTTTTAAGTCCCAAAATGCTATACTCAGTACAAGATGAAGCCAGAAGCAATCTCTCCTAGTTCAACCAGGGCATCTGTTAGGAGGTGAGGTGGCTGGTCTGAGAAAGAATAATAATTCTATGCTAGATTCTCAACATGAGCTACAGACAGTGGAAGCTGATGGTGGTCTGCTCCAGGAGAGCAGGAACATATTGTTCAATTGCTTCAATCTGAAAGAAGTGAGAACAGCATTACCCAGCAAGAAACATATTGAAAAGGCAGATCGCAGATGGTGTAACCTGGAACACAAACCAACATGTTGTTTGTGTTCTGTCTATACCACACAGTGATGCATAACCTTAGAGTGATAATTCTAATATTAAAACCCTCCAGAACAATCTTTCAAGAGAGAGAGAGAGAGAGAGAGAGAGAGAGAGAGAGAGAGAGAGAGAGAGAAAGAAAGAAAGAAAGAAAGAAAGAAAGAAAGAAAGAAAGAAAGAAAGAAAGAAAGAAAGAAAAGGGGAAAAAATCCCAATGGTTCTTCTAGAAGAAACAGTTATTTGAATTGCTCCTAGGAAAAGAAGTTTGAGCAGAATTTTATTTTTTCATCATCATTACTTAGGAGGAGTATTTTGCAGTTCAGCTTTTCATGTAAAGGATCCCATCAACCCCTACAAAAAATATGTGTCATGGAAAAGATGAGGAAAGTATCTCCAAAAAGAAAAAGGGTGATATGTTTTCTATCAATGTTTGCCATTACTTTGGGCTAGAAATGGTGATTTTTCTAGTATCCAAACCAAATCTAAACATGGGCCTTAAAGATAACTAAGCCTATCTAGGAAGAGATGTATACTGAAGTCTGTGAATACCAGGGGTCAGCAAACTTTTTCAGCAGGGGGCCGGTCCACTGTCCCTCAGACCTTGTGGGGGGCTGGACTATATTTTGAAAAAAAATATGAACGAATTCCTACCGTATGCCCCACAAATAACCCAGAGATGCATTTTAAATAAAAGGACACATTCTACTCATGTAAAAACATGCTGATTCCTGGACCGTCCGTGGGCCGGATTGAGAAGGCAATTGGGCCACATCTGGCCCCCGGGCCTTAGTTTGGGGACCCTGGTGTATACTGTGCATCCCATAAAGGAAAAAGCAGCATAGGAATAGGCTCTAGTTCAGGCATAGGCAAACTCCAGCCCACCAGATGTTTGGGACTACAATTCCCCTCATCCCTAGCTAGCAGGACCAGTGGTCAGGGATGATGGGAATTGTAGTCCCAAACATCTGGAGGGCCAGAGTTTGCCTATGCCTGCTCGAAAAAGGTAAAGGACCCCTGACAGTTTAGTTCAGTCACAGCCTGTTCTAGTTGATGACAAAACAAGAACTAAGAGCAATTCCCAACTAGCAACCCCTGTTTCAAAACAAAACAAATGATGACAACAAAAATAAGTTAAAGATGTGTGGTAAGGAGGGCAAAGTTCAGTTTCTTTATATTCTTGAATGATCTGTTTTTGGCTAACAAAACAAGATGGGAATGTAGAGCAACTGAACTTCCCCCATGTACTTTTGTAATGAAATCAAACTGTTTCCGACTTTGTGACTAATTGGAAAACTGTCAACTTCATTCCCCAAATGGTAAAATCATTCATTTGGATGAATTCCTCCAGCTGCCAACCCAACACTTTTGTGACACCCACAGACAGGGCAAAAATGGAATAGCCGCCTCTTGTTTTTCCTACCAGCATGTAGTCATCACAATTTGTAAGCATTTGACAGACAATTCCTCCATGTATTTGTCAATTCCCATTTTAAACCCATCACAATTTGATTCAAGTTACAGGTAGGTAGCCGTGTTGGTCTGACGTAGTCGAAACAAAAAATAAAAAAATTCCTTCCAGTAGCACCTTAGAGACCAACTAAGTTTGTTATAGGTATGTGCTTCCGTGTGCATAGTTGGTCTCTAAGGTGCTACTGGAAGGAATTTGATTCAAATTATCTTATTGGTACACCACACACACACTAGTGGGATAGACTACTATGGGCATAGGTATACAGGAAACTCCCGTTTTGCACAAGTTCAAAGAACATACAGCTGTGCATGCACAGGATGGTTTTGGTCCCAGAAGAGGGTGTGAAAGGGGTGTATTGGGGCCAGCTTATTCATGCTCTGCCAGCACACACAGCAACCCAGAACATAACCCCTGCGCAATACAGGGGTTGCCTGTTCTAACACTGTTACTATCCCAGATAATACCTAGCATGTAGGAACTTATTAACTATACTGCATATACCGTACTAGAGTCACTTGATAGTATCAATGCCTGGTAAATACTGGTTAAAAAAAAAACCCTAAGATCATGGCCACTGGTCCCATCACCTCCTGGCAAATAGAAGGGGAAGCAATGGAGGCAGTGAGAGATTTTACTTTCTTGGGTTTCATGATCACTGCAGATGGTGACAAAAGTCACGAAATTAAAAAAAAATGCCTACTTCTTGGGAGAAAAGTGATGAGAAACCTAGACAGCATCTTAAAAAGCAGAGACATCACCTTGCCAACAAAGGTCCGTATAGTTAAAGCTATGGTTTTCCCAGTAGTGATGTATGGAAGTGAGAGCTGGACCATAAAGAAGGCTGATCGCCGAAGAATTGATGCTTTTGAATTATGGTGCTGGAGGAGACTCTTGAGAGTCCCATGGACTGCAAGAAGATCAAACCTATCCATTCTGAATGAAATCAGCCCTGAGTGCTCACTGGAAGGACAGATCATGAAGCTGAGGCTCCAATACTTTGGCCACCTCATGAGAAGAGAAGAATCCTTGGAAAAGACCCTGATGTTGGGAAAGATGGAGGGCACTAGGAGAAGGGGACGACAGAGGACGAGATGGTTGGACAGTGTTCTTGAAGCTACCAACATGAGTCTGACCAAACTGCGGGAGGCAGTGGAAGACAGGAGTGCCTGGCATGCTCTGGTCCATGGGGTCATGGAGAGTCAGACACAACTAAATGACTAAACAACAACAACATCACATTTTCAGTCTGCATGTAAGATATATATTCCTAAAGTTCTGGTCCTTGTATCTGGGGAAAATGTCAAGGAACACATGTTAACATTTCAATGGCAATGGCTTTTCCTTCACATGTACATATTACCCTGATTCCACCACATTCACTAGATAATTCAAGCAACATAGGGTGCAGCCTCAGAGAGCCCCGAGGTTCACAGCTCTGTGCCCAGACACTGCCTTTTAAAATTAATGCAATCTAAGCTAGAATAGCTGGAGAGAGTCCTGCAATAAGCTGACGCGGATTTTAAATGTCAAAGCCTTGGCATTCAATAACATAGCCCTTGGGCAACTAAGCCCGTGTTTTCCATCTCTTGACTTTCCTAAGTGCCCCAAACAGGAGAGATTTATGCATTTGTGTTCTAGCTTCAGACAGGCACCTTGCTGTCATTCAAGCAGAGGCGGGTGTGACAAACAAGGCAGCCACAATGGCACGCATTCCTTTCTTTCCTGAATCCCCCCCCCCTTAAGCCTATATAAAAATTCAAGTTAAGTGAAAGAAGAGAATGCCACCCAAAAATCTAATTTCTGCCTTTAGTTTCCTTGGTTATGAATTGAGCGCACAAGAACTAGTGGAATAAGTTGTTGTCTCCTCTCTTCTAGACAGATGCATGCCATTGATGAAATGGAAGAAAAGGACAGGTGTTTGTTGCTGCTGCTGCAGAATTTGTTCCACACTTCATCTTCTCTGCAAAGCAGAGCTGCCACCAGATTTAAGGTTTGGATTACCTTTTCGAAAATAGGGGATATATGAAGTGGGTTCGCTTAACATGGTTGTAGAAATGACCAGAAAACTACAGAAATTTAATTAAAACGATGTGGAATGCCTTCCTGGACATACTATTTATATATTTATTCAAAATTATACTTCTTTACCAAATACCCTGGACAGAAATTCATTTGGAGGGTGGTGGAATAAAATATTTAAGTTCATATGTTACTAGTTGTGGTGTGGTAAAACACTCATTCTGCTCCAGTCATGATTGAAGGAAGTGATCATGGGGTGGTGTTGCTGTTAAGTCTCAAGACAAGATTACCAGCTTCCAGAGTGGGAAGTAACCATGCTGTCAACTCTACCCATGATACCCACTTCCTGAAATGTTTTTTGAACTGTGTAAAAGCAGCCACACTGCAGTGTGGCTAACACAGGATCTGAGCCTTTTTTTGCAACCATCGTTTGTAGAACTGGATGCCTGGCAGAATCACTTATTTGCATTAAGTGTGTGAGGATCATTGCATCACTGTATCTTTATCACCCCATGCTGACCTAGGAGTAATAATAATATTATAATAATTTATTATTTATACCTCACCCATCCTATTAGGGCCTGTGGCTTGATTAATGCCTTCTGTCCCCATATGGGACAGCTGCATATTCCTGCATTGCAGGGGGTGGGGGTTTGGACTAGATGAGTACACAACTTTTAGAAGACATCTGATGGCAGCCCTGTATCCAGAGGTTTTTGAAGTTTGATGTTTTATTGTGTTTTCATGTTTTGTTGGAACCTGCCCAGAGTGGCTGGGGAAACCCAGCCAGATGGGTGGGGTATAAATAATAAAATGATGATGATCCTCAGCAGGGCCGGATTTAGGCTGGATGAGGCCCTCAGCTACTGAAGGTAATGGGGCCCATTATATGTCCAGCTGTCCTTTGTCAACAACAAATTGTCGCTGTTTTTTGTGTTGAATATATGCTATACGGTAATTTATGGACCTGATATGTATATAAAGCCATTTGCACACAACAAAATATGTACAGTATTTTATCTAAGTAATTGTTGAAAAGTCCATGCAGAATGCAAAGTCCATGCAGAATGTAGGCACCCTATATATAGAAATGAGCAAACCAGTGATATTTTAGGGGGCAGGCTAGCAGACGGGGTCCATGACTTACAATACATCATAGGAGCCTACGCAACACAAGACACTGTTGCTGTATGTAGGTTTTATTTTATTTTATTTGTTTTTTTCCTTATATTTTGGAAATGTACATCCAGGTTTGTTTTTTCCTTTAATGTTTGGGGGCCCCCTAGAGTGGGTCCTTAAGCTATAGCTTGTTTAGCTTATATGGTAAATCCGATACTGATCCTCAGGGTCTTTTCCAAGGTACAGTGGAACCTCGGTTTATGAACACCTCGGTTTATGAACGCCGCGGACCCATCTGGAACAGATTAATTCACTTTCCATTACTTTCAATGGGAAAGTTCGCTTCAGTTTATGAATGCTTCAGTTTATGAACAGACTTCCGGAACCAATTGTGTTCATAAACCGAGGTACCACTGTATAGTTCTGGCACGCAGGGGTGCCAACTTGAATTAGATTTGGGGGGAGGGGGCGGAAGCTCCGCCTCTCATAATTGAACACAAAATGCAGCCCACGCACACAGCCTCTGAATGGCAGTGCCCATCAACTTGGGGGGGGGGAATATTTTGATGGGCGGGGGGCGACGAAGAGAGAGTTGGCTCCTGTGCCAGCATGTGGGTTATTTTACAGGTGGCAAGGCAGCCGTGCGGAGTGTGGTGCCTTCATCCTGCTTATTCTAGGGGCCAAGGGCATGGGCATTTGCCCTGAGGGCCCCGCTGTTTCCAGTAGCGAAGTAGGAGCCCTGACAGCCTCGGCCTGTTGCGGGAAGCGGCAGGGAGGCTCTGACTCCTACCCCGCTCGGCCAAGGCAGCCGTGTGCGAGAGGCGGCTGGGCAGCTGGCGGGGAAGCTGTCCCGCCAGTCGGTCTGCAGAGTTGCCAACTTGGGCGCCTCACGCTGCGAGCTCCGTCTCCGCTCCGATGCCTTGCCTCTTCTCGCTCCCCCTCGAAAGCCGAGCGACGCTCCCCACCCCCTCAAAAAAAAAGAAGAAGAAAGAAAGAAAGAAAGAAAGAAAGAAAGAAAAGAAAAGAAAAGAAAAGAAAAGAAAAGAAAAGAAAAGAAAAGCGCCGCGGAGGTGGATGGGGGGGGGGAACGCGCGTGTCACGCCTTCGAGCTGCGGAGGGGGGAAAGGGAGAAGAAGCAAGCAAGCAAGCCCCGAGTTCCGCTTCCTGAACGCGGCTGAGAGGCGGGAGAGCTGCCAGTCTGCGCCGGACTTTTGCTGCCAGCCGTTCTGACCCCTCTCATGGCTGTGGAGAAAACGCGGAGATTCACCCGGAGCCTGCTACGACCCAGCTTGGCGTCCGAGCACCGCCAGAGCGCAGCCGCCGCCGTCGCCAGCGTCGCCAGCCGCTGCCGACTCCAGCTGAGGGTGAGTTCAGTTCGTCTCTTCTGCAGAGCGCGGGAAAGGCGCGAAAAAGCGTCGTCCCGTCTCCCCCCGGGCGCCTCCAATGAACTCGCGCTGTCCCATCTCACGCTCTGGCATCTCTTGGCAGGGCGCGCGTACCATGTGGCTTGGAAGGGGGGGGGAACGTGGAAGCAACGGCGCAAAGTGGGGGAGTCGGAGGGAGCCCTAGCGCCTCCTTTGGCTCGCGGGGAGGCCCGGCGTTTACTGTAGCGAGGCGCGTCTGTCTTATTTCGTATAGCGCTATCGAGCGTTTAGAGCGCCTCCCGATCGTTCTTTCAAACTTCTAAGCAAACTTTAATCTGGGATAGCTCAGCCGTAGAGCATGATACGATCTCAAGGTCGTGGATTCGAATGTCATGGGTGGGTGGGGGGGGGAGATTTCTGCATTGCAGGGGTTGAACTAGATGGCCTTTGGGATCACTTCCAACTTTACAATTCTATGATTTTGTAAGGGAAATCAGTATTTTCCCACCCACCCCTTTCATATTGGAGATGAGAACGAGGGAGAGACGCAGGGCTGAAGCTTTCAGACTTGAGGTTAGCCGAAAAAGTGGCACGCAACAGTGTCAGATGCATGTCTATTGGGAATTGATGCTGGGATCTTGCTCTCAGGGAGATGCGGGTGGGATTGCAGCCTTCCTTCCTAAATTCCCCACAGAAGCAAGATTCAAAGCAAGGCCTTCCTGCTGGGTAATACTATGCATGTGGGATCAGAAGCAAATCCCACTGTGCTCAGTAGGTTTTACTCAGTGTGCATAGGATTGCACCCTTACAGCAGCTCTTTAATTAATAAGCTTGTGGCAAAGGTCTTTCATACAGCATGTTCTGGTGTGTTGCATAGGACCAGCATTGGAAACTCCCACCATTTTGCAATGGGAATTCATTAATGCAATTAGTTTCTGAGCACTGGGCACAGTACTGCCCATAATATTTCAGATCGAAACTGCCACTGCTAGAAGGAAAGGAGGGCCTTTTTCTGCCTCTCCACTTCCAGCCACTCGCTGAAGACTGGAAAAGGGATCCTCATAAGAATATTAGTGGGGTGGGTGGGGGAAGTATGGCTTTGTTTTTTTGGCAGTCTTAAAATGAGGACTAGACCGTGTGAAAAATGTATTCTTGTTATTATTTTTTGAAAAAGCGAGCCTAGACGCTCCATTGTGGTGCCCATAACCTAGGTTTAAGGTGCCATTTAGCTCCTAGCTTTTGCATCTCAGAAACACTGCATAAGGCACGCTTGGCAAATCCACACCATGATCAACTCCTGCTCGGAAACCAATGTCCCCACTGTGGAAGGACGTGTGGTTCCAGGATTGTCCTCCGCAGTCTCTTACGGACTCATTGTTAAAACTGTGTTTATGGAAGACAATCTTACTCGGCTATGAGAGATTGCCAAAGAAGAAAGAAGAAGAAGATATGACATCTGTCTCTTTGTAGCCATCTGTACCTATGTTGCTTCTGCCGGGCATTGGTACTTTCAAATAGTATCAACTTCCTGCTGGGAAGTTGCAACTACGGTAAAACACCCAAAGAGGCCTGTAGCTGCTTAAAGCATAACAAAATATATTGTGATACATAATAAATGTATGCCATTAGCTTTCCTATACCAGAGTCCAATTTATCATGAAGTGGACTAGTCAATGAAACTGTATTCCATTATGAATTTGTTATGTTTGCAGGTTTCTTTATTCTTACTTTCTAACAGAGATCCCATCCAGCTACCCCTGTTGCACAGAAATTGCCATGACCTCCATTGTAAGGAGGGTTCCATTGTTTTTACAGGGTTTTTTTGGGGGGGGTTACCCAACTGAAAAATCACACAGTTTAATATAGACTGTAACACTTGGGGGAAAGATTTGATGTGTCCTTGGTCTGCAGTGAGCAAACATTGCAAAATTATTTCCTGTAATTTTTATGGACAATGTTCCAGTACAGGAACATTGGTGCAAACTCTGTGTCTCTTGCATAAGAAGTGGGTGGATGAAGATGTTCCATTCATAAACTGCCTTCATTATGAGTTCATCATCGATTGGCAATGTTTCCCCATGAAAAAACGATGTCTTAACTAGGGACAATTTTGGATAACCAGGCTGCCATGCGACTATGGCAAAAACCTTCCTGCTTATTGCTATCTATGGCAAGTGGGTACATTCTTATTCAGTGTAAGAATACCCTGCCCATAACAACAGTTTTTGGTTTACATGTGTGCAAAAAAGCATAACTGGTTTTTCTAATACTGGCTGTTAGAACCATTGGGGGAATGCAATGTAGTTTTAAGAAGTTAGTTCCATCAGTTCCAGCATTTCAGCACACCAGATGGAACAACCTCCCCTCTCCTTCTTCCCCATGCACTATTCTAGGAGTTCCTCTGAAAGCCACCCCACCCCAGCCGATGTGAGGGGCAAATCAGGGGAAGAGAGGGGTGAAAAGTAGAAGACCTTATATTGCCTTCTGCTGTCACGACTCATTAGTTATTGTGACAGGAACAAACTTAAACCTTAGAATCTCCTCTACTCCAGACATGAGAAGGCATTTGGAAGCTTCTGCTTCTGATTAAATACATTCAGATCTGAACAGCGGTAAATCATAATGATGGTGTGTTGAAACAAGACAGCTTCATAATCCATAATTTTAAATTGGCTTGTTGCAAGCAAACTGTAGTTCAGATTACCCCCCCCCCTTTCCTTTTTTTGCAATCAGTTCACAAGCAGCTATGGTTAATCACAAGCGAAAGCTTCCAAATTCCATTCTGCAGCTGTGCCAAGGGAGAAGAGAAAAGTGGGAAATATATGAGCCTGAGGCTTCACTAAGCTAATTCTTGTCGTGATAAACCATGGTTGATTGTGACATCCAAAGGCACTGTCAGTGTGGGCTCAAAACTGCATAATTTTTATTGTTAAATTAAAAATCTTTAAGTTACTGTTGGCTAGAGTACTACAGATCTGGAAAATGCTATACAGTACCATATATTTCTTGGCTGTTCACTCAGCCAAGGATTGTAGCCATGTGTGAACTTACAGGAGGAATTCCATCACCAAGTTCATTTTTATGTTGCACAGCAACAGATTTCTGGCAAAAGAGTTTCCAGCAGCAGTCATTTGGCAGTGATAAATACTCCCTCTTGAGTAAGTAACATAAATTACTTAGGTTTGATACATCAGAGTTATACAATGTATGTATTTGTATGTAACATTAAGCTAAACCATGACTTAGTGTAAATGAGTAAACATGCAGGTTCCTGGAGTGAAGAGCTGCTAAGCCATAACGTGGTTTAGCATCATGTCTGAATCTGGGCTTCTGGTTTGTCTCCCCCAGACAAGCCACAATCATTATCAAGAGCAAGCCTTGGTTACTGCTCATGGTTTGTCTGGTGTGAGATAAACAATAAACCCCCACTTGGATGCAATGCAAAGCAAAACCATGGTTTCAGCCTGAGTAGTGCTGTAGCAGGAGGACTTGAGGTGGAGCAGTCGTAATCTTCACTCTGAGAACCTTAATGTTCGTTTGTTTGTTCATGCTCATGCTAAACCATGGTTTGGCTTAGTGTTGCACGCAAACCAGGTAATTTCCCAAAAATATTTACCTTTGTTATTTCCAGAAACCAAAAAGATATATGGTTATTTAACAAAACAAAACAAAACAAAAATGCCCGATGTTTGTACATCTATTGTACAGTATTTAAAAACATAATCTGAAGGTTGCACCACACAAATGTACAAGTCTTTCAAGTCTCACTGAAGCTATTTAGCATTACATGCCTATTAATTCTGAAGTTTTAAAACAGGATATTTCTGGCATATAAATAGGCTGGGTCTACACAGGCAGTGGAATGAAACAGGAATTAATGAACCGCATGATTTAAGCTTGCAGGACAAGAATTATATTTTTGAATGTCCCTTCTGAAAAATGTGTGGGCCAGGCCAAGGAAACATCCATTGAATATATTAATCTACCTTCCTGTTTTGAAATTTTGTGGTTAGATCCATCATATGCCCAGTGACATAACTGAAAATGCAGATAGAAATACAGAGGTCTTACTAGTTTGGAAAGCATCACATTTTGGATTAATTTTATTCCTGAATTGATCTTATTCAAATAAACCTATTTCAGATTAGATGTGAGGGGAAAGGGTGACCCACTCATGACTATTAACTCTTTCAAGGCAGGGGTTTGATTATTTTAAATTGAATTCAATATAGGTTTATTGTACAGTCCCAATGCATTATATTTTCTTTATCTCCAGTTCTCAGCTTTTTGAACAAGTGTATCTTGATGATGTACACATATGCATTAAACCAAAAGCCTATCCACTTAGGTGCCAAGTAGGTGCACCTACTGATTTTTTCTTCTTCTAAACAACTGTTAAAGCTGTAGGATCCCAATTCTATTTTGCACCCGGCCATCAGTATCATAGCCAACACACTAACAATCCCTCCATTAAATTATTAGTTTATATGAAATAATTCATTAGTGGGAATATTTAAGTCTCCAGAATATACCATAACATTTAAAGTTTGTTCTGTGTTCGTTATTTTGACCTGCAATGTAACTTTTTCTTTTCACCCACCCTCATAGTTGTTAACTGTGACAGTTTTTAAAAAAGTTTGTGTGGCCTTTCTTGCAAATGCTACAAAATTGTTAATGTTGAGACTTAGATTTATTGACAGCTTTGGCAGGCGGTACTCGCACCCCCAGCTGGCGGCGCTGACACGATTTTATGTGATCGTCGGTCAGATTTGAACGATCAGCGGGCATATCTGTTTCGCGGCCAACCCTCCCTAAAAAAAGCTCAACAACTTTGGGGTACCCTCCCCCAAGAACTCTGGGCAACGTTCCCAAAAATTGCAATGTGGGTGGGTGACAAAAATATTTTCACACCGGGTACCACCTGACCTTGCTACTCCTCTGTCCAGACCATTTAAGTGAATGCTTAAAGCAGACCACTGACTGCTTAATGCAGAGCATTGCAATCAGTGAATGTATTCTAAGCATGTCTAGTACTGTGGCCTATTAAAGCCACAGTAAACTATGGAAGGTCATTTCTAGGAACAAAATAAATAGTCATGGAGGCTGCTAGAAGCTGAATCTGTGTAGCTGGAGCTCTGCACATTTGCTCATCTGCCTGCAGCTGTTGATTCTGCGGAACAGCAGTGGAAGATGTGGACACAGCTTGCCATGTGTAGTACCTGCCTCGTGTAGGATGTGAAGCGTGATCCATGTGTGTTTACTCAGAAATAAGTCCTCTTGTATTCGAAGGGTCATATTCCCATATACGTGTGCACAGAACTTGAAGCCTTAGCTTGCAATCCTAAATGCACTTACTATGGAGCAAGCTGCATTGAACACAGTGGTGCTTGCTACTGTGTAAAGCATAGGATGCCACTGTCAGACTCCCAAGGTGCCACAGTGCTTTCCATCTGTTCTCTTCATAGCAGGAAACAAAGCAGGCATTTGTGCTTAGTTCATTTCACCCAGCACCATTTCTGTGTAGCCTTCACTCATCATTCATTTTGGTACAGAAGCCCCACTGAAGTGAAGATTGTGCTGCAGCAGTGCTTGGTAGATTGCTCCCTGCATTTGTTTCAGTAAGCCTTTGCATTCTCTTCCTGATGAATACAGCTGCTGATGTTGAGTTATCTGCTAGGAAATTTCAAAATGGACAAAGAAAGTTGAAACCCATGTTTAATTTCGCTCTGTGAGTAATTAGACACTGCAGCATCGCCACAGGATGTGGTTAGGAGAAACAATGGCTCAGCGATATTCTAACACAAATTTAGTGTGTGGGGGAGAGAGACAGAGAAAGACCAAATGGTCTGAAGCTTATGGTTGCAGTCCACTTTCACTGTAGTTGTCCTGTTACCTCTAGTGAGATTTCCTTTGAGTAAATGGTGTGCAACCTACATTCCGTGCTGTTTAATGAGAGCAATTATTATTTTATTTGTACAGAATGGTTCACCCCACTTTAGAATCAGAGCTTTGGATCTGAATAGACCCAGAATATTATAACTGATAGGTTAAGTGGTAGGGAATTGGCAGAAAATCCAAGAAGCATTTTTCTCCAGTGGAATTGGAATATGCAGTGTGTCTCCTGAAGAGCCAGGGTTAAAATGTGAACAGACAGCAGATTTGCAAGAGCTACTCAGCCAACTTTAGTGACTTTCTCTTCTCTGCTCTCTCCTCTTGATCTGTCCACAGAAGGTCTGTGGATCCAGCCAGTTATGGTACATGTATGTTAAGTAAAAGGTAAAGGTAAAGGGACCCCTGACCATTAGGTCCAGTCGTAACCGACTCTGGGGTTGCGGCACTCATCTCGCGTTATTGGCCAAGGGAGATTCCAGGTCATGTGGAGCTTCCAGGTCATGTGGCCAGCATGACAAAGCCGCTTCTGGTGAACCAGAGCAGCACACGGAAACACCGTTTACCTTCCCACTGTATTTATTTACTTGCACTTTGATGTGCTTTCAAACTGCAGGAGCTGGGACCGAGCAACAGGAGCTCACCCCATCGCGGGGATTCGAACTGCCGACCTTCTGATTGGCAAGCCCTAGGCTCAGTGGTTTAACCCAAAGCGCCACCCGCGTCCCGTTGTATGTTAAGTAGGATCTGGCCATATCAGGTTCCTACAAGTGTTGTTGTTGTTTGTTCTTGCTGTTGTTACTTACATGGCACTTTACAGAATACAAGAGAACAGGCTACTGGCCAGTGGCTTTTCAATCTAAAATTCCACACGGGGGAAATAGAGAAAGGAAAGGGAAGTAGAGGCAGGGCTAAACAGAGAAGCAATATACATTAGTTTCAGTTACACATCCTTAGCCTTAGTTGCAGGCTGTGTTCTACTGGGCATGGGAACTAGTGCGCTGTGCCAAAGGCTTCATGGAAGAGGTGGGTTTCGGAAAGGCAACCCTATGAAGCAATAGAGGTGTCATCTGTTAGCCATCACTTTAAATAATGCAGATGGGTTTTAGAGAGAAAAGAAACTGGTAATGCTCTACAGGGTAATCTGAACAAAAACTTCCAAAAATTCTGCTGAATATTTAGTCTGCGGTAAATCACATTTTGTTAAACTGATCTTACTTACTGTAGGATAATTTCTCTCCCTGGAGAAATGTTGTGAAGAGGCTCACTTCTTAACATTTGCATTTATCATTCAATAGGCTAAGCTACCAACATATAGATATATCTCATAGCTACTGGAACGGTGGATTAGGAGGCAACCAGAAAAGGGCAGAGGCAAGAATGTGTTGCTTGCAAATTCCCTGGCTGCTGGACTCGCCCTCTAGGAGAGACCAAGACAAAGGGCCAGTTTATTCCTGCAGCTCTGTCCAACTAGCTTGACACCAGAGATGAATTTGTTCCTCGAAAGAGGAGGAGGTAGAAAAAGAGCAAGAAAGTCCAGCCAAAGGAATAAAGCATAACAGAGATGGGAGAAAGGAGAAAAGAAGTAGCAGGGAAAGAGAGAACAAAAATGAAATGGAAAAGGAGGAAAGAATCAAAGAAAGCTGCATCCAAGCTTGGACAGGTGGGTAGATGATTAACAAACTGACCCTTAAATTCTTGCAGACTCCAAGATAACACACACACACCTTAGTTTAGGTGTGCTGCTATAAGCTGTTGTAATTTTTAAAGAAAGGATAAAGTTTTAAAGTAACAAAAAATAGAAAGAAAAAAGAAACCATTTGCTCTATGAATCATGCTGAATAGCAAACATTTCAAAAGGTTTGTAAACTTCATTTTTTTTATCAAATTAGCTTTAACTTTACAAAATCTGTTGTCCTGCTGTGGCAAAGTAGCAAGTTTGAAGTGAAAGAGCGGAAATAAGCAATTGGCAAATAGCTTGCAGTTGCAGGGGAGGAAATGGACTGATTATCATGAAAGATCAATTGAGCTGAGTCAGTCTTACAAAAGGAGGAATAATAAATTTGCTACAGGTGGCAATATATCTGAACATTGTAATATCTCTCAGACCTGCTATGATTTTTAGTTTCTACCTGGTCATCTTCAGTAATTCCTAATTAGTTCTTCTGAGGATATGATTTTGTATTTCTTGTATTTTGAACTTTGTTTGATGGTTGATGAACCATAGTAAACATTAGATTTATTGAATCATGCAAATCACCAACTGCAGTCTGAAATAGTTGGGGTTGGTCCACCTGTGAGGCAGACTGAGGCAGCCACCTTGGGCAGCGGAAGCCCAAGAGGCAGTGTTCCCATGGGTGCCCTGCCCACCCTGCTGCCTCCGCTGATGGCAGAGAAGTGGTGGCAGCTTCTGTGAGATCTTGCAATAGCTATGAGATCATCTCGCTGGAACCCGCCACTGTCACTTTGTGGGCACTGCTGCACAATCCAAGGTAAGGGTGCCTTCAGAAGGGGTAGTGGGGTGACACTTTCCTGTTTCACCTCAGGACTGGAGATAGTGCAGGCAATATGTTTGCTACCTGGGTTGCTCTTTGTATAATTGGACTGCAATATTTGAATGGCAGATATGCGTATTCAGATGGTGCTGATGTGCTCAGCAGCCAACTGAGGAAGGGAAATAACAGAATGCAAATAAGGGGGCATTTAAGAGAAGGTCTAATTAATGAGGAGATGTGAAGAGCCTTAGAAATAAATGCTGGGAATATGTGCATACAAGATGCAGCATGCAGACCTAGTGGTGGGACGAAAATATCCTTAAATAAGAGACATGGGGGAATGATCAACGGTCTTCAATGTCTGTATACTAATGCACAGAGCATGGGAAATAAACAAGATGAACTTGAGCTCTTGGTACAGCAAACTAAATATGACATAATAGGCATCACTGAAACCTGGTGGGATGAGTCTCATGACTGGAATGTAGTAATAGAGGGATACAATCTATTTAAGAGAAATAGACCAAACAGGAAAGGAGGAGGAGTAGCTTTATATGTTAGGGATATGTATACCTGTGAAGAGATCCAGGATTTAAAACTTCAAAGCCAAATTGAGAGTATCTGGGTCAAAATTAAGGGAGAGAAAAACAACAGTGATCTCATTGTGGGAGTTTACTATAGATCCCCAAGCCAAACTGAGGACACAGATGATGCCTTCCTGGAACAGATGGCCAAGCATTCCAAAGGAAGTGAGATAGTAGTAATGGGGGATTTCAACTATCCTGATATTTGTTGGATGTCAAACTCAGCCAAGAGCATAAGGTCGAACAGATTCCTCACTGGCCTTGCAGACAACTTCATTGTCCAGAAAGTGGGAGAAGCAACAAGAGGATCAGCCATTTTAGATCTGGTCCTAACCAATAGTGATGACTTGGTTAGTGGGGTAGAAGTGGCAGGATCATTAGGTGGGAGTGACCATGCTCTTCTGGAGTTTATTATCCAGCGGAAAGGAGCAACCAAGCATACTAAGGTCCAAATTCTAGACTTTAAGAAAGCCGACTTCAGAAAACTTAGGGAAACGCTGGGTGAAATCCCATGGACAGTAATACTAAAAGGGAAGGGAGTTCACGATGGTTGGGAGTTTGTTAAAAGGGAGATATTAAAAGCACAACTTCAGGCAATACCAATGAGACGGAAACATGGAAGGTGCCTAAAGAAGCCAGGCTGGCTATCTAAAGAACTTTTGACTGAGTTAAGATTTAAAAGGGATATGTACAAAAAATGGAAAAGGGGGGAAATCTCCAGAGAGGAATTCAAACATATAGCCAGCACGTGTAGAGACAAAGTCAGAAAAGCTAAAGCACAGAATGAACTCAGGCTCGCCAGAGAGGTTAAAAGCAACAAAAAGGGCTTTTATGGGTATGTCCGTAGCAAAAGGAAAAACAAGGAAACAGTGGGGTCACTCAGAGGAGAAGATGGTGAAATGCAAACAGGGGACAGAGAAAGGGCAGAACTCCTCAATGCCTTCTTTGCCTCAGTCTTCTCCAAGAAAGAAAAAAACGCCCGACCTGAAGAATATGGAGCAGATGATTCAGCAGGGGAAACACAGCCCAGAATAAGTAAGGAGGTAGTACAAGAATACTTGGCTAGTTTAGATGTATTCAAGTCTCCAGGGCCAGATGAACTACATCCAAGAGTATTAAAAGAACTGGCAGAGGTGATTTCAGAACCACTGGCAATAATCTTTGAAAATTCCTGGAGAACAGGCGAAGTTCCAGCAGACTGGAGGAGGGCAAATGTTGTCCCTATTTTCAAAAAGGGGAAAAGAGAGGACCCAAACAATTACCGCCCAGTCAGCCTGACATCAATACCAGGAAAGATTCTAGAGCAGATCATTAAGCAAACGGTCTGTGAGCACCTAGAAAGAAACTCTGTGATCACTAAAAGTCAGCATGGGTTCCTGAAAAATAAGTCATGTCAGACTAATCTGATCTCATTTTTTGACAGAATTACAAGCCTGGTAGATGAAGGGAACGCTGTGGATGTAGCCTATCTTGATTTCAGCAAGGCCTTTGACAAAGTGCCCCATGGTATTCTTGTAAAGAAGCTGGTAAAATGTGGGCTAGACAATGCTACCATTCAGTGGATTTGTAGCTGGCTTACTGACCGAACCCAAAGGGTGCTCATCAATGGCTCCTCCTCATCCTGGAGAGTAGTGACTAGTGGGGTGCCACAGGGTTCTGTCTTGGGCCCAGTCTTGTTCAACATCTTTATCAATGACTTGGATGATGGGCTTGAGGGAATCCTGAGCAAGTTTGCAGATGACACCAAATTGGGAGGGGTGGCTAACACCCCAGAGGACAGGATCACACTTCAGAATGACCTTAACAGATTTGACAACTGGGCCAAAGCAAACAAGATGAATTTTAACAAGGAGAAATGTAAAGTACTACACTTGGGCAGACAAAATGAAAGGCACAAATACAGGATGGGAGACACCTGGCTTGAGAGCAGTACATGTGAAAAGGATCTAGGAGTTTTGGTTGACCACAAACTTGACATGAGTCAGCAGTGTGATGCAGCAGCTAAAAAAGCCAATGCAATTCTGGGCTGCATCAATAGGAGTATAGCATCTAGATCAAGGGAAGTAATAGTACCACTGTATTCTGCTCTGGTCAGACCTCACCTGGAGTATTGTGTCCAGTTCTGGGCACCACAGTTCAAGAAGGATACTGATAAGCTGGAACGTGTCCAGAAGAGGGCAACCAAAATGGTCAAAGGCCTGGAAACGATGCCTTATGAGGAACGGCTTAGGGAGCTGGGTATGTTTAGCCTGGAGAAGAGAAGGTTAAGGGGTGATATGATAACCATGTTCAAATATATAAAAGGATGTCATATAGAGGAGGGAGAACGGTTGTTTTCTGCTGCTCCAGAGAAGCGGACACGGAGCAACGGATTCAAACTACAAGAAAGAAAATTCCACCTAAACATTAGGAAGAACTTCCTGACAGTAAGAGCTGTTCGGCAGTGGAATTTGCTGCCAAGGAGTGTGGTGGAGTCTCCTTCTTTGGAGGTCTTTAAGCAGAGGCTTGACAGCCATCTGTCAGGAATGCTTTGATGGTGTTTCCTGCTTGGCAGGGGGTTGGACTGGATGGCCCTTGTGGTCTCTTCCAACTCTATGATTCTATGATTCTATGATTCTAAGATAATTAACGACTAAAAAGATAAATGCATGCATATTTACTTGTAGGCCAGATTCTTGTGATCCTAATTCTACGTGTGTCATTCCCATGCATCAGATTAGATTGTACACATGGCAAGAAACAGTATACGCATACTCCTCAACTGGGTCAGTGTGTGAACCAGCCTTCAGTCAAGGGCTGGAAATATTTAGCTCTAGTGATGGGTGAAATCCCCCTTCTTGAATCATATATTTCAGTCTTTCTGAGTTCTCTGAGAGATCTCTTAAGTGCATAGCCACACACACACACACACACACACACACACACACACACACACACAGTGTTTCTAGGCTCAGAAACATCCAGCCAGGTGCTACTCTTCCACTGTCACAAACCCTCTACTACTCATCCACCTCCCTACCCCATTTCCACACATTCCCAACCATCAAATTTCAAAAGAAGGGAATCTGCAGTGAACTCAGCATAGACAAATGGTAAAAACCAATGACTCACCCTAAATTCCTATGGAATTGCTAACTGCAATGATACATACATTTCAACATCACAATGTGTAGTGTTTCCATAAAAAGATAGCAGTGCTAAGTACAGTGGTACCTCGGGTTACAGACGCTTCAGGTTACAGACTCCGCTAACCTAGAAATCGTACCCTGGGTTAAGAACATTGCTTCAGGATGAGAACAGAAATCACGTGGCAGTGGCAGCGGGAGGCCCCATTAGCAAAAGAGGTACCTCAGGTTAAGAACAGTTTTAGGTTAAGAACGGATCTCCAGAACGAATTAAGTTCTTAACCCGAGGTACCACTGTATACTCGCTGCAAAACTTGCAACCATAGCATAGGATGGACAATTTTCCCAGTCTTTGCTGCCAATTTGCCTCCCCACTCTTATAATGATAAGAAAAGAGGGAGCGGGAAGGAAACCAGTAGCATATCAAAATTAACCTATATAGGTATAGTATACTGTATACCTATAACTGGGTTAGCCAGTGTAGTGCCCTCCAGGGAATTAACTACAACCCTCACCAGCTGTGGTCAGCATGACCAATGATCAGGAATGATGAGAACTGTTGTGACGTGGGGTTTGTGATTTCAGCTCTCTTGACAAAACATGCTGGAGACAGTTCTCTAGTAACAGCTCTTTATTAAAGTGAACAAGACTGAAGACTGAGGAGAGGAAAGCTACATTTATAGGGACAGGGGACTAGCTAGGAAGGGATACATTTTGGAGGGAACAATATCAAGCAATCACAGTGCTGCCTTTTGGAGGAAACCAATAAGACAGAGGATCCAAATACAGCAGCTTAAATGAACCAATAGTAGCTGTACCCTCTGGAACCAAAAGGCAGTTACTTTATCCTAATGCAAATACAGACAATTATAATACAGATATAAAATCCTTTGACTCAATACACAACACCCCTCCCCCCCTAGTGAGCACAGCAGACGTAATCCCTCAGGTACTGTGGGGTCCTACAACTTCTACCTGATCTCCTGACAACAGGTGTTGCAGGTTCTGGATTGGGTGTTACCTGTGGTGGAGGGGCTGCTATAGGGGTTTCATCAGGAACAGATGGAGTCCCAGACATCTCAGGGTCCCCGACCTGTACCTCGTCATCCTGAGGACTAGCAGACCCTGGTTCATTTGCTGAAGCCCCTGGTGACTGTACCTCTGGACCATTTTCACTCTGGTCTTGCAGCTGTGCGTCATTAGCCAGGGATGAATTATCTGACTCCTCCCTGCTGAGCGCCCGGCGCCTCAGCTGATCTATATGTCTCTTCCAAACTTGCCCATTTTCCAAGGTCACATAATAGGACACAGGTCCACTAGCCCGGGTGATCACACCGGCCACCCACCGCGGACCTCGTGAATAGTTCCTCACCCAGACCAGATCTTCAGGGGCGAGATACCTTGTTGTGTCAGTCTCAGCCTGGGGGGTTGCTCTTGAATTACGGTTTGGCATTTTATCTGGGTGGACATAATCCAGCACCGTTACCAGTCTTCTACCTAAGAGCAGCTCGGCTGGCGACTTGCCCGTCGCAGTACACGGCGTCGCATGCTGCAAAAATAACATTCGCGCAATGCGAGCCGACCAGTTACCCTCCATTAAGCGCGCAATGGATTCTTTGGCTGTTCTTACCATGCGCTCAGCCTGCCCATTGGAGGATGGGTGAAAGGGCGCGGATGTGACCCCTCTTATAAAGTTATCAGCCAAGAATGCCCCGAATTCTTGGGATACAAAAGCTGCCCCATTATCTGATACAATGGTCTCAGGTAACCCGTGGGTAGCAAACAGCTGCCTCAACACCTTGATTACGGCAGCTGATGCCATGCTAGGGACCATCGCCACTTCTAACCATTTGGAATATGCATCAACGATAACCAAAAAGACCTTCCCTTGGAATGGCCCAGCAAAATCTATGTGCAGCCGGCTCCAGGGAGTCCTGGACTGCTCCCACCAGTGGACTGGTGCTCTGGCCACTTCTGGCCGCACCTCTTGGCATGCCTTGCATGTTCGTACCCATTGTTCTATGTTCTGGTCCATTCCAGGCCACCACACATAACATCGGGCTAGCGACTTCATCCTGACCATTCCCGGGTGTCCCATGTGAAGCGTCTCAAGAACCCTGTTTCTCAGTGGTGCTGGGATTATCACCCTATCTCCCCATAGGAGACAACCCTTATGCATGGACAATTCGTGCTGCCTTGTCGCATAAGGCCTGAATTTTTCTTCATGCGGACCACCTGGCCACCCCCTCCCCACCCAAGTGAGCACACGGGAGAGAACAGCATCTTTCCTAGTTTTCTCAGCTATATCCGTAGCTGTTACAGGAGCCCCCGGAAGTGTTTCTAGCATCATAATGTGCTCCGCCGGAGCAGGATCCTCATTGCTCCCGCCAGGAAGGGGCAATCGACTCAGCGCATCAGCATGGCACAACTGTTTCCCCGGCACATGGGTCAAGGTGTACTGGAACCCATTCAGGAATATTGACCAACGCAACATTCTGGGGGAGAGAATTTGTGGCGTTTGTTTGTTTGGGTTGAACAACCCTAACAGTGGTTTGTGGTCCGTTTCAATGGAGAAATGGCGACCGTACAAATAATCATAGAACCTTTTGATTCCGGACACAATAGCCAGTGCCTCTTTATCAATTTGAGCATAGTTGCGCTCTGTGGGCGACAACGTACGGGAATAGAAAGAGATGGGCTTTTCCGACCCATCCGGTTCCCTATGACTCAGCACAGCCCCCAGACCGTATTGAGAGGCATCACATGCCAGGACCAGCGGCTTTGACTCATCATAATGAGCAAGGACGCTCCTGCTACTCAGCATTCCTCGCAAGGAGTCAAAAGCCTTCTGCTGCTCCCGCCCCCATCGCCACACATTCTTTTTCTGCAATAGTCTATGTAATGGTTCAGCTACCGAAGCTTTCTGGGGTAAGAACGAATGATAAAAGTTAATAAGTCCCAGGAATGACTGCAACTCCGTCTTGTTCTGTGGTCGTGGTGCCTCGATGATGGCCTTAATCTTAGCATCTGTGGGGTGGATGCCTGATGCATCAATTTTAAACCCCAAGAAATCCACAGTTGGCACCCCAAAACTGCATTTTTCTTTTTTCAGTTGCAACCCCACCTCCTTGAACTTGAGCAACACTGCACGGACACGCGCAACCAGTTCCTGTGGGTCTTTTCCAGCAATCAAAACATCATCAAAAAATGGCAAGACCCCCGGCAGACCTCTTAACAGGCGTTCCATGAGCCCTTGAAAAATCCCTGGGGCCACACAAACTCCGAACTGTAATCTGTTAACTCTGAACGCCCCTTTATGTGTGACAATAGTCTGTGCTTCCGCTGATTGTGGGGTTACTGGCAGCTGTTGGTAAGCTTGTGCCAGGTCAATTTTGGCGAACACCTTGCCCCCAGCCAGTTTAGCCAACAGATGTGATACGACTGGAATGGGGCATGAGTTTCCCCTGAGTGCCTTATTGATAGTACATTTGTAATCTGCACATATCCTGACTTCCCCATTTGCTTTAAGGGGTGTGACGATTGGAGTCTCCCACTTAGCAGAGTCCACGGGTGAGAGAACTCCCTGCTTGACCAATTTATCCAGCTCTGCCTCGATCTTGGGTTGCAGTGCAAATGGCACTCGCCTTGGTTTGAGTCGGATTGGAGCCACCCCGGGGTCCAACTCGAAGTCAACTGGGGGCCCTTTATAACAACCCAGTTTTCCATTAAAGAGACCAGCAAATTCCTTGCATAATACCTCACTCATCTCAGGGCAGGTTTGGATTGAATTAAGCCCTGAGATACTCAGTCCCAGGGCAGGGAACCAGTCAGTGCCCAGGAGACTGGGGCGACTGCCCTTCGCAATCACCAGTTTGAGTACAGCCTGTTTGTCCCGGAACTGTACTCTCACGGCACACATTCCCATAACATGGATGCGACCAGCCCTCTTCTAATACACAGCCTACACCTATCTATCCAGGCCCTGAGATCTGCAGGGAAAGGTCTTCTGAAGCTCTGGCTAGTACCTGTGGTACATTGGGTGGCGGTTTGCTATAGGACCTTTTCTGATGTGCCAGCTATGGAATACCCTCTCATCAGAAATGCAGCTGGCATGAGTTTTGATGCCAGCTGAAAACAACTTCGCTGAGGTTCCGTATTGGCCTGAATATAAACCGTACCCAAATATAAGCTGCAACTTTAAAATTCAAGGGTAGGGAGGGAGGAAAAAAGACAATACCTAAACATAAACTGCTCCTTTAAAATTGCGCAGGCATTCACACCTGATCCGTTTTATCATATGTCTATTTCAGCAGTGATATCGTATTTGTAAGGTTGCGAATTTAAGCCTCACTTAAACTTTTCATGGTCGGAATTTGGAAAAAAAAAGTGAGGCTTATATTCAGGCCAATACGGTATTTCAGAACAGTTGATAAGTCGTCCATTTGTAACGGGGAACTCTTTTCTGCTGTTTGCTTGGTATGTATTACAATACTGGTCTTAATTTGTTACATTTTGTTTTATAATTTCAACAATAAGATTTATATGTATAAACCACCCTCATGATGATGTGCGGCATAGCGGTTTATTAGAAAATATATAAATAAAAATAGGGAAGGCTGGTAGCCGTGGAAGACTAATGTCGAGTATCAAGCTGAGGGTTGGTGCCCTATTGATTAGTTTACAGGTGTGTTTGACTTGATGCATAATGGCTTAGGATTGTTCAAAGCCCTCATTTCTTAAATGCATTGCTATCACTCTTAAGTAGGGTTGCCAGACTCAATAGAGGACAGGACTTCTGTGCCTTTAATTGCCCTGCTCTCTTTTGAGTCTGGAAACCTTAAAGAGAAACCAGAGAAAAGAGAGAAATTGTTTAATTTCCAAGTAAAGGGTCTGCTGGTTTCTCTTTAAGGTTTCCAGACTCAAAAGAGAGCAGGGCAATTAAAGGCACAGAAGTCCTGTCCTCTATTGAGTCTGGCAACCCTACTCTTAAGTATGAAATTGATGGCTAACATTCACATTTATCTTTGGAAATAGGAACTCCACACAGGTAGAAACAAAATTATATGCCATATATAACTGTGCGTGTACTCTTTGTGCTGTATCGTCATGGAATATAAAATACACAATTATTTCTATCGCTGAGTCCAGATACAGCTTGTTTAGCTTTCTTTTGTTCTTGAGGGTAAGATAGACTGACTGGGAGCAAATATGAACTTGCATCGCTTTGACATGTTGACCTAAATTAAATGATGCAGATATAATGGTGTTTAATGAATGCAGCTAGCTTACAAGCAGCAGCAGGAGAAAAACACCTCTTTTCTAACTGGAGACAACTGATACCAGCATGGATGTGAAGAAAGGAAAATTAAATCTGATCAACAAAGGAATGTTTTTGCTGGTTTTATTTGTTGCTCTGCCTGTTTAGGTTGACATTATTTCGAGTGTAGGTCTGTTACAGGGATGGCTTCCCACCATGACCAATGACCAGGGATGGTGGGTGTTGTAATCTGGCAACATCTGGAGGGTGACAGGTTAGGTTTAAATGTTTCTTGAAAGTAATTTCCCCTTCAAGTGGATTTCTCTCTATACTGCTAGTTATAACTACAGTGAACCTCAACTCTCCCACTGAATTCTTCCATACTTAATCTAGGACAAGAAAAAAGAAAGGATATGAATTTTATGAAAAAGCACATGCGAAAGGGTACTCAAAAACCTTTGGTTAACCTATTTGGTATGAGAAGACCTTATCTGAAATCTAAAAAGTACATGCTAACTGTAAATTTAAAACGTCAGGCCGAGTAATTTTTTAGTTACCTCAAGAACATTATTTTATCTTTTTTTTTAATTAAAACCTTCCCAGTGCCTGCTTACCCTTGATTATTTCCAGCAGTAAGGTAAAGGGACCCCTGACCATTAGGTCCAGTCGTGACCGACTCTGGGGTTGCGCGCTCATCTCGCATTATTGGCCGAGGGAGCTGGCATACAGCTTCCAGGTCATGTGGCCAGCATGACAAAGCTGCTTCTGGCAAACTAGAGCAGCACATGGAAACGCCGTTTACCTTCCCGCTGTAGCGGTTCCTATTTATCTACTTGCATTTTGACATGCTTTCGAACTGCTAGGTTGGCAGGAGCTGGGACCAAACAATGGGAGCTCACCCCGTCACAGGGATTCGAACCGCCGACCTTCTGATCAGCAAGCCCTAGGCTCAGTGGTTTAACCACAGCGCCACAGCAGTAGTCATGTGCATTGTTTATAACATCTCATTCTGCTGACCAGGAACCTTGGGTTGGATTGGGGGGTGGGACCATTTTATCAGGATCGGACCTACAGCAGGTGGCAAAGGATTAAAGTCCCTACCCCCCCCCCCGATTGGGGCCTCTGTACCTGCTATTTAACTTTTAAAAGCCATTTACATAATTGTTAATTGTATGAAGGGCATGAATTGTCATTTGCACTGGTGGATGTCCAAGTGAATATAGATGCCAATGATCTGAAATAAGTTTATGTTCTGCATACAACAGAGTCTGATAAACAAAGCAAAGGCAGTGGGACTTCAGAAGCTATTGAAAGTCTTATGCTAGCCACCGTTGCAGAAGAAGCATGACAATCAGATGGCTAAATTAAACATTATTAACTTTTGCTAAACAAAAAAATACTAAGCTAACACAAGCAAATGAGACATGAGTAAACTCATGATCAAATATGGAGTGAAAAAAGAAGCTATGAAAAGGATGGCTTATCATTTCCTCTCTCGGCATACGCTCTTATTGTTACTTTGTGTTCTGGCACCTACTTAAAGGGTCTGGATGGATTTCTGTTTCCACCCACCCTTGTTCTGGTGGGTTCAGTTTCATAAACACAGAATGTCTATCATCTGTGAAGGTGAAATTTAACGGCATTTTGCTTGTATGCATGCCAGTTGGTATGTAGGGATGGTGATGATTTTCTCAACAATTGAACTTGCACTTGAGCGGAACCCCATTAATTCAGTCTACAGTCAGAAGAATAGGGTGGGTCTTGGTGTGTGAGAGTGAGTGAAGTGTCAAAGGCCAGGGTAAAGAATTATAGAGTTGGAAAGGACCCTGAGGATTATCTAGTTCAACTCCCTTGCAATGCAGCTGTCAAGAGATATGTCTTCAGCAGCTGCACTTCTGTAGGGAAGGAATTGCACAGCTTAGGACAGTGATGGGCAATCTTTTGAGCTTGGTGTGTCAAAATTCGCCAAAAAACTGAGCATAACTCAGGTGGTGTGTCACTTCAAGAAAAAAATCATAATTTTTGTTATTTATAGTTTAAATAACAAAAATGTATAATTGTAACTGTATTTAATAAACCAAAAACTAATTATTTAACTTATTTTTTTAAAAAAATATTCAAAAAGGGGAAAAAATAAGGCAAAACCCAGAGGTCTTTCCCAGTGGGACTCTGGGCTCAGGCCTTCCTCCACCGGGTCTGCCGCTGGGGAGGTGGGCTCGGGTTGGGCCTGTGCCTCCTCGTGGCCCTCTTCAGCCCACCTCTCCCCTCACTCCCACTCCTTGAGAGGAGGTTTAAAATGCATTGGGGTTGACCCCCTCTTCCCCTTGTGGCTGTGTGTGTGTGTGTGTGTGTGTGTGTGTGTGTGTGTGTGTGCTCACTGCGGTCTCCTGCTTCAGTCTCCCAGATTTTTAACAGCTTCCCGGTTTTGTTCCACCCAGCCTTCTACCACAGTATTTTAATTATTATTATTATTATTATTATTATTATTATTATTATTATTATTATTATTAAGAAAAAGGGGGAAGGTGGAGGGAAAAGGCTCCCCTCTCAAAAACAGTCAGACAAGCAGGTTTCAGTTTAAAGACAGGCCAGCCACTCTCTGTGGCAGCTCCTAAGCTGGTGATGGTGAACCTGTGACACGTGGCGGGAAATGGTTATCTTTGCACTAGCTAGTGACACCATCATGTCACGTGGAGTTGACAGAAATGAAACTTGGGCTGGATGGCATTTATAAGATGGAACTGACTTCTTATGATATAACCCCTCTCACCAACCTCTACTAGTTCTGACTCTGAAAACTGGTACAGTGGTACCTCGGTTTACAAACACAATTGGTTCCGGAAGTCTGTGCTTATCCTGAAGCGTACTTAAGCTGAAGCGAACTTTCCTATTGAAAGTAATCGAATGTGGATTAATCTGTTCCAGACGGTCCGTGAAGTACTTAAACTGAAGTGTACTTAACCTGAAGCAAACTTTCCCATTGAAAATAATGGAAAGTGGATTAATCTGTTCCAGACGGGTCTGCGGAGTACTCAACCTGAAGCGTACTTAACCCGAGTTATGAATGTAATTGGTTCCGGAAGTCCGTACTTAACCTGAAGTGAACTTTCCCATTGAAAGTAATAGAAAGTGGATTAATCCATTCCAGACAGGTCCGTGGAGTACTTAAACTGAAAATACTCAAACCGAGGCGTACTTAAACCGAGGTATGACTGTACTGCAGAGCTGTCAGATGTACAATTGAGACTCTGAAGTAGAAACTGTCAACAGCCAGCAAAGTACCCTAATTTGCAGAGGAGTTTGTCCCTGTTTCCCCTAAATATGCAATAGGATGTAAACATTTCCCATCCACTGGCTACTTAAGTAATTTTTAGCAAAAAAAATTTTTTTTAAATGTAACCATACAAACATACGCAAAGTAGGCAAAGCATACATAATCTCACCTCAAAATAATGTCAAAATACTGGGGTATACAAGCAAATGGAAAAGAAGACTATATTCAAAAATAATAATTTCTGGGTATTAGAAAAGCAGGTGTGAAAGATTTTATTCTGAAAAGATCACAGCCACAACATTTTTGTGCTTCAAGAATATGCAGCAAATAATATTTAATCATAGAGTTCGAACCTGGAAGTGATCTAGTCCTTCTGTGGAGAACATGTCAGACAGCAATGCATTTTATGTTTAAATGAGAATTACCGGTACATTGTGGATTCCAGTTGTTGGGAATCAAAACTGAGAAAAGTAGTTTTACACTCTTGTCTATGGGTTTTCCATATGCAACTGGTTGGGCGCTGCAAGAACTGGATGTTGGCCTAGAGGTAGGTAAATCACATTCAATTAAAACTATTTTGAAATAAGATTTTAATGGCTGGAATTTAGACCAGAACTCTGATTCTGAAATAGTTTGTCCCAATAATAAAATAGCATTTGTATTTACACCCCCTTTTTGAGGTGTGTGTGTCTTTTTTTATATATATAATTTGTTTCTGCCTATAATTGCCAGTGCTTCATCTCTACTTAAACCTCATGTGTTGATGTTCGGCTCCCTTAAACAGCACATTCTCTACCAACTCGACCTCCTTAAGTGAACCATTGCCTGTTGTCAAACCTTGTCTTGTCTTGTCTTGTCTTTTCTTGTCTGTGTTTCTGCTGCTTAACCTACATTTCATCTAGTTAGAAGAAAAACCATGTCTCTCAATGTGTGTGGCACATTTTTGATGTGATTTGTGTCACAGTGTCAAATTGTGTTATTCACTGTGAAATAAGAAATCAGTCCTGTTAGAATGATAGTGTTTAATTTTCAATGGTTCTATCTTCAGAAATGTATATGTGTACAATGAAGAAGGTGGCTAAAAGACGAAGAGGTTATCTGCAAACCTCACCCAGTTATTAGGGATGCTTGAGGAACCCATTCTTTGTGAATTCTGATTTGAATTGGCTTGATCTGCCCTTCCTTACTAATCTGTGGATCAGAACACAGCTTATCTTGCAGATTTTTTATCTTTTCTGAATTTTGTGATGCAGTTCTCAGCTTAATATAGCAAAAATGCATATATATCAAAATGTAGCATAAATTGCATTTAGAAATTTGTATTTTGTGAGAAAATAGGATCAAAAATATGTATTTAGATTCAAAATTTCAAGCAGGGTTGTTTTTTTTGGGGGGGGGCAGAATCACATTTTAATGTGGGAGAGAGAGAGAGAGTAGATGTATGTAATTTACGTGACACTGAGATGGCCATGAACAAACTGAACCGTCAAGCCCTAAATTGAATTTAGTTTAGGTATAGAGACTTCTGATAATTAAACTGAATGTGACTGACTTCTGAGTAAACATGTTTAGGATTACAGAGCAAGTTCTATTAAATTCCAACTAATTAAGTTCTCTCTTTATTTGACAGGCACATTTATTTAAAAGTTATCATAGACACAAGCTGACTCCCCAGTTGTGTTACATTGATTTATTTTACATAGTCAACTGAGACAATTTTTCACAGATTAATTCATACTCTGCATACGCTGTACATTTCAAGTATTATATACGTTACCTTAGTATTAATTACCACAATCCCATATGATAGAATAGTATTATTATCACCTTGTGGTGATATTTAGGACTGAGGCCAGATTTGGAAAAGGCACTTGCTTTCTCTCACACTTAAGCACTATGATCTTTTAGGTCTTAGTGAATTAATATAACTGAAATCAATTGGATTTTTCTTGCATATACTTTCCCCCTACCCATTAATCTTAAGTACATAAAGATGCTATCCAGAGTAAACCCATTCAAATTAATGGATCTAACTTAATCATGTCCTTTAATTTCAGTGGCTCTGCTCTGAGTAAACCTTAATTGAATGGCACACACTCATATGAATCCTATCCCATTCTCAGCTTTCTGATGAAGTATGGTTACTTTGAAAGCCTTTGCAGGGAGGACAAGAGAAACAACGCATGTTAAAGCAAGATACAAAAACAAAGCCAGCTCAAAACAAAACATGGCAGTGATGCCGGAGAACAGCAAAGGTTAGGTTTTCCTGCTAGGTGACTGAGTGACTTTAGATAGCTCGATAGGAAGTTGTTGCTGCTTTGAGGTGGCATGTTACTTTCTCAGAAATGTTCTTGCCATGTGATCTTTCCACTGTCTGCAAATGCTGTGACTCACTTGCTACTGTGAGGAAGAACAATTGACTTATGAAGGTGAAAGCATACTGTTGTGAGTTTGGGGGATTCCATTGTTGAATTAGCCGGACAAGGGCCACAATGCCCATATGTACAGGTCTTTAGTATAAGAAAGGAAGTTGCTCTGTGCCAGAGGGCAAATGAGTGCCCCCCCTCCCTCAACTGGCTGGTTTAGTTGAACCAAAGAATGGTTCTTGTTGATGTTGCTTACTTAATGTTTTACTTTTTATAAAAAATAGGTACCGTGTTTCTCATATTATAAGACATGTCTTATATTTATTTTTTCCTCAAAAAAACACACTATGGCTAATTTTCAAGGGATGTCTTATTTTTTTCCTCCTCCTCCTGCTGCGGCCGGCATTGCTGCTGCGCCTATCACTATGTCTTATTTTCGGGGTATGGCTTATATTCCTTGAATGCTTAAAAATCCTGCTATGGCTTATTTTATGGGTATGTCTTAAAATATGAGAAACAGGGTATTCTCTAAGCATTCTGCCTTTAAACAATAAATAAATATTATCAGCAACCGCCAGGGGCGTAGGAAAGGGGGCGATAGGGGCGCTCTGCCCCGGGCAGCACAATCCCAAGGGCGCCATTGCGGCTGCCCCCACCTGCGCTGGGTGCCCCGCCCCTGCAGGTGGCAGTCCCCGCCCCAGAATACGCACCACACCCCTACGGGCTACGAACCACACCCCCAGAACGCGTGTCACGCCCCTACAGGCAGTGCATCATGACCCCAGAACGCGTGCCACGACCCTACGGGCGGCGCGCCATGCCCCCAGTGCGCCAGCCCCGCCACTGCCTGCTCTCCGCCCCCGGTGCCGGAGCATGAAGCTCCGCCACTAGCAACCGCATCAGAAGCAAACTTGGAAGAGAGAGGGGGAAAGGAGAGTGACAAACTATGTATCACAATGGCTTCAGATTTGCAAACTCATGCTTTATGCAGCTATTCCAACAGTTGGGGAAATGACTGTTTGGGGGTAGGGGTACTTCCCAATATCTGGGGAGCACTGCATGGGTGTACCCAGGAACAAATCTAGGGGGGGGGCAAGCTATGGTCATCCAGGTTGTGACATTTCAGCACGGAAAAGGCGAATGAAACAAAAAAATTATTATATATAATTATAGCAGTGTTTTATTACAGTAGTTATACGGTAGTTATTACAATTATTTGCTTGATTTTTAAAAAATTTCTAGTCTAATTACATGTCTTATACTAATATCATTTTTCTTGGGTTTGAAGAAAATGTTGAGGTTTGTTTGGTGCGGCCTTTTTACGTACCTGGACTAAACAAACCGGCAGTTGTGTGGTATAGTAATGCATATACAGTCCTGCCACCATGTACACTGGTTAAAGCAGAATACTGTGCTACACAAACTCTTCACCGGGAACAAAACTGAATTCAATAACCACATCTTTTAAAGATGTAGGAAAATTAAGGAGTACTCTCACCGGAGGAGAGTATGGTAGGGTGCCCCTCTTTCCCTCAGAAAATGTTGAAGATTATGGTGTTAAGCGACCCTCAAGCTACCCGCCCGGTCGTCTGCTCCTGGTGGTCATCTAGTCCCACACCCTGTAATGCAAGAACATGCACCTATCCCATATGGGGATTGGGCCTGCAAAAATTTGGCTTTATCAGCACTACTATCCTGCCAACCAATAATATGCAGCTTGCCCAAATGGGGATTGAACCTGCATCATAGGGGTTATCAGCACTATTATCCTGTCAACCCAGGAATAGTACCTCAAAGTTTTGATGGGACCCTGGGGGTCATCTAATAGCACTTGGCATTAATAGCATTACTATTCTGCCCAGAAAAGTACCTCAGAGATCGAGGGGTCCTAGTGGCCATCTAGTCCAACCCCCTGTAATGTAGGCTCTCCCATATGGGGATTGAACCTACAAGCTTCATAAAGAAGATTCCCAATCCTACCTAGAGATGCCAGGGACCTTCTGCATGCAAAACAGGCTATATTCACTGTGGTACAGCTCTAAGATTAGGTTAAGTAATTAGGCCAAAGGTCATTTAGTAATCTCGACAATTTACTGGAGATTTGAAGAATATAATTTATTATTGATAGAATTTTATTTATTTATTTTCTATATTAAATATTTATTATTATTATTTTATTATCATTCTTACTACTACTACTATTACTACTACTGATTATTATAGAGCATTATTTACTCTTTATGCAAGGCAAGCATAAACTAGCAGCTATGAGAGTAAAATAATCAAGCAACAATAACAAAAGCAAAACAATGTAACTAGGATTAGAGTGATTTAGCTGCTGGCTAGAAAGGGACTTAGAGGGAACCTTTACGATGCAAAAACCAACAGAGGTGACCCAGCAATCCTTCCCTGTCCCAGGGAATGGTCCACACTGTCAGTAGTATGGGCAGGAGTCAGGCTCTGGGGCCTGTAGTGCTTTGCAGGACTGGGGCATGCCTCAACTTGTGCTGGAGAAGCAAGGCGTGGCCACACAGGTGAAGTCCTCAGCTTGTGCTGGAGAGGCAAGGAGTAATCACCCAGGTGAGGCCACTTGAGATCTCACTGCACCTGGTGGCAGGAGCTGGGAGGGATAAAAGCCCAGCATTTCCCTTCAGTTCTTTGCCACAGCAACGCTTTCCCTGCCTGGTTGCATCTGGCCTCCTGCTCCTTGGACCCTCGCCTTGTCGTCGCCTTGCTCCTCAACCCTTGGACCTTCGCCTTGCTTCTTGTTCCTTGGACCTTCGCCTTGCTTCTTGTTCCTTGAGCCTTCGCCTTGCTCCTTGCTCCTGGGACCCTTGCTTTGCCTTCGCCTTGCTCCTCGACCCTTGGACCTTCGCCTTGCTTCTTGTTCCTTGATCCTTCGCCTTGCTCCTTGGACCTTTGCTTCGCCTTCGCCTTGCTCTTGCCCCGTGGACCTTCGCCTTGCTTCTTGTTCCTGGACCCTCGCTTTGCCTTCGCCTTGCTTCGTGCCCCGTGGACCTTCGCCTCTGCCTTCGACCCTGCTTCTTCAGCACCATCTTGCCTCTGGTCCTGACGCCTGCTGACCGGACCGTGACACACACTGAGGATGAACACTGCAACTCCGCTCTCCACTGCCGGCTGTTTTTTTTGCTGCGCAGGAGCTTCCCCCCCTTTTTTTGCTTCTCTAGGGAGGGGCAGCTGCCCCCTCCTGCCCCATGCTGGGTACGCCCATGGAGCACTGGTGTGGAGCTTTGCTGCTGCCTGGGCTATCTGCCTGTAATACTGATGATCCATTGTTCAAGGCAAGACTAAGTCCAAATGCTCACTCCCTTGACCTTCTCTCCTTTAGCTTGGATAAAGTGGTAATCTGGAATTAAAAAATCCTAGTTTTTTTAAAGGCCAAAGAAAGTTCAGTAGGCATAGCTGCAATCTGGGAAGCTACTTACTTAAAATATTTCAGGGTGATCTAGCTGCCTTTCAAGGGTTACTCCCTAGAGGGTGCCATATGCTTACTAATTTCCTGCAGTTCCTCATTTGTCTGTTTGCTAACAGTGGTATCTTGAAGAAATTATGTCACTCTTTAACTGAGAGATATTGTGATTCTCTGTCTGTCTGATGCAAGAGGTGTTTTTTCTCTCAAATGGATGCTGCTCCCCTTTCTAAAGAATGAAGTGTCTGTACACGACAACAACAACAGCAACACATTCACCCTCATCAACAACAACTATATCTGCCCACCATTTGTAATAAGACAGTTCAGAATTACCTTTACATTGATTTCTCTCTTGATCAATTTCTTTTGGCTCCTGTGCTGTGACACATTTTCACTTCAATACTAAAAAAGTTGGTCTTACGCTGTGCAGATTTTAAATTACTTTGTGTTTATCATACTCAAGTTTGCTTTTTCATTGCAGAGAGTAAGCGGGGTGCCGCGGGAATCTGTAATTGGTCCTGTTCCAATTTATGTATTTATCACTGACTGCTAGATATTCATAGTTAACTACCGCTTCTGTTTGCTCATTCCGTAAGTGCTCTGCTTCTTGAACAGTTCCTTTTGTCTCATCTGATCCAGCTTCTATTTTGTGTCACTTTATTGCACTAGATGGACCATTTCTCACAATGATAATGGTGGTTCTTATCCTTTCCCCCTGGGCTGTGAATGTGCTTTGAGTTTTCTTTCATTTGCATGTGTCTGTAACATAGCAGGAGTAGCTAGCTGCAACATATAGCAATGAATATCATATATTTTAAAAGTGGTCTCAAAGCACATTCAGAGTGCTGCAGATCTCATTCTCAGCACTGCAAATCACCTGTCTTGGCCTCTAGTTCTTAGGAGTCATCAACACACAAGAATACGTGAGAGCCAATGTGGTGCAGTGGTTGGGAGAGTATTAGTCTAGGACTTGGGAGACCAGGGTTCAAATACCCACTCAGCCATGAAGCTCACTGGGTGACCTGGGCTCAGTCACTGCCTCTCAGCCTAACCTACTGGACAAGTTACAGGTAGGAAGCCGTGTTGGTCTGAGTCGAAGCAAAATAAAAAAAAATCCTTCAGTAGCACCTTAAAGACCAACTAAGTTTTTATTTTGGTATGAGCTTTCGTGTGCATTCACACTTCTTCAGATACACTTTCTGTTTCAGTGTATCTGAAGAAGTGTGCATGCACAGGAAAGCTCATACAAAAATAAAAACTTAGTTGGTCTTTAAGGTACTACTGAAGGAATTTTTTTTATTCTACTGGACAAGGTTGATGTGAACATTAGATGAGGAGGGGGCAATGGTGAAATATAAATGCAATAAATAAATAAATAAATAAGATGCAATCCAGCAAATGCAAAAATGTTAGCTGTGGCATTGAGAACAATGAGATAGGATGAATCTATGAGTAACCGATTTGAATAAAGGTGATTTTAATAGGTGTTTTTCCTTGGTGATTTGATATAGCAATTTAGATGTATTGCTTTACAGATGAATGGAGCTCATACAACTTAAGCATAAAGACTTTGGCCATACTGCCAATTGATTGATTGATTGATTGATTATTTCAATTTACATCTTGCCTTTCATCACTCGTGTGATCCCTGGCTAAGTAATTTCAATCAAAAAAGCTATACCAAAATATAAAATGTGCACTCTACAAAAATAAATTCTGTCAACGGTCAGAAATGATATGAACAGAATCTGCCCGAAAGCAAGAGAAGTTGAAGAGATCTAACTTTGAAATAAGACCGCAGGCCTTATTATATGGGCCTTTCCCATGAAATCAGCTAGAGAGGGTGACAGTTTTGAAAGGGAAAAAAAGTTTGGTGGTTCAAGCCAAGCAGCTGATCTGCTGTGCTGACAGGTTGTCTTCCTCTGTTCAGCCCAGAACACTTCTTCTGGCATGGAGGTGGTAGAGTTTGAGACTCTTAATCTCAGGGTTGTGGGTTTGAGCTCCACAACCTCCTGCATTGCAGGAGGTTGAACTGGATGATCCTTGTAGTTACTTCCAATGCTACAGTTCTATGATTCTGTTTCCCCCAATCTTCTTTTTATCAGACTGAATATGCCCAACACCTTCAACTTTTTGACATATGACTTGCCTGCCACAGTGCTGATCATCATTTTGCACTCCTCTGCATCCCTTCCAGGTGGCCTACTTCCTTCTTAAAGTGTGATGCCCCAGAACTGTACACCGTAGTCTGAACAGCATGTGCCAAGATGCATCTGGGTGAAAGGATCATTTTACCTTTTGGGTAATAACCTGGTTCGTTCCAGATGTTTTGGACTACTGTGGCCAGCATCCCTGAGCATTGGCCATGTTGGCCAGAGCTGAAAATAATTGTTGTCCAATTAGGACTACCTGGATGACACCAGGTTGAGGAAGCCTTCCATAGATTGTCATCTGGGCCCTTCCAGATCTCCAAATCTAGTTTATACATTGCTGTCTGTATAAAGATAATTTTGTAAGATACCCAGTAAATAAATGTCTGGTTAACAGTAAATAAGTGGAGTTGCTGCTCTTCTTTTCTGCAACCCATTTGGTCTACAGTTGCCTTAGTTTGAAGCACAAAACTCCTCTGGCTTTTCACTCACACATCAGGGAGACCAAGATGATAAAGGGTCTGAAATACGAACCTTATGAGGAATGGTTGAGGGAGTTGTATATGTTTAGCCTAGATAAGAGGAGACTGAGGGGAGCTATGGTAGCCATCTTCAAATACCTGAAGGGCTGTCTAATGGAAGACTGAGCAAGTTTGTTGTCTCCTGTTCCAGAGGGAACAACCCAAATCAATGGCTTCAATTTACAAGAAATGAGTTTCCAACTAAACTTCAGGAAGAACTTTTTGATAGTAAGAGCTGTTCAAACAGTGGAATGGACTTCCTCGGGAGGTGGTGAACTCTCTTTCCTTGGAGATTTTTAAGCAAAGGTTGGATGGCCATCTGTCATGGATGCTTTAGTTGAGATTCCTGCATTGCAGGAGGTTGGAGTATGATGCCCAGGACCCATTCCAACTCTACAATTCTATGAATTACAAAGAGTTTGTCTTGTTCGCCTGGGGTAGATTTTGTTCTCTTTACACTTCTTTATAGCGATTATAAGCCACAGCTGCTTTCCTAGCCGTATATTGAGCAACTCTTCTGTGTCTCCTTATTAAAGTATTTAAAGAGAATGGACCTGACCCAGGACTGTTCAATTCTGTGGGAATTTTCCTCCACTAGTTTTTTAAAGGGATTTGGAAAAGAATTGTCTGGCATCCAGTTGCATGGTGAAATTGGGCCTTGTTGCCATAGAAACCAAACTCCAAGCACTCCAGTATGATATGAGTAAAATAACAGCAGCAGCCTGTCATGCCAGGGGCATTAATATTGCCCAAGGCCATGCAGCATACACTAGAAGAGCAAACTACATACACCATAATGGAAGTGAGTCAAACCCAGAATGGTGCTATTAAGACCAGAAACGATAAGTATTTTAGTCTCATATATCCCAAAAGTGTCAGCTTCATCCTAATGCACAGAAGGAAAGTAATGAAAAGACATTTTCAAGAGGCAGTGAGGCATCCCATTTTGAAGCAGGAATCACTGTGTTGCTGCAAGTGTATTTGCAGAAATGAAACTGCTAAGCATAAAAAGTATGCCTTGGACTTTTCTAACGTGTAACTTTCCTGTGCACCAGATCATGATTCAAGGGAAGGAGTTATCTAGTGGGGGGGGGGGGAAGCAAAGCGTTTCCTGAAAGGATGCTAACAAAACTCAAGGCGGATAGATGCAAATGCTGTTTACTATGCCTGTGTGTCTCTCATATATGCACACATGACAGAATAGATCAAAGTACTGCAATCAGTTCGCTCTTGATACAAGCAAAGAGAAACATTTGGCAGTGGGCAGGAGACTTTTTTTTTTTAAGCAAGCCATTTAATGGCCCTGGTAAATGTTTTCATTTAAATGCTGCCATATTGTGACAGATTACTGAGCAATTAAATCCTAATCAACCCCTGTGTAAAATGGTTCCGGAGAACAGTGTTAGTAGCGCCATTCTCTTTTTAAACAATCCATTCCATGAAACAGCCGTTCCAAAGATTACATCAACAGGAATTACAGGCTTACTCAAGTCCCCATGAAAGTGAATGGCAAGGCTCCCACTGCCTATAAAAGCAGCAGGGCCCTGTGTGTGTGTGCACACCGGCATGTGTGTAGACAGAAACAATGCTTAAAAAGTGAAGACAGATGTGACTGCAGATGCAGCAGAAAGCTAGTAAGAAAATAAGCCTGGAAACAAGAATGTTGTTCCTTCTGAAAACATCTTCCTTGCAACTCTCGCAGCTCTCTTCATTTGTGAGAAACGAGGCTTAGTGCCAACTTCCCCTGAAGTACTCTTACCTCACACAACTGTACCATTAAGATCTTGATATTTATCCAAACGGGGTCGTGTGGTTTCTAAGTACCTCTTTTTAGCAGCTTTCTCAATTACTTCTCTGCCAGCAGTTGGAATACTAAGTTGTTAACTGCTCAAACCCTGCTTCTTTCTTTGCATTAATTATTAGCAATAAAACATTTACAAATGCTTCCCGGTTGGTTACCTTGCTTTTTTCCTTTTTCTTTTAAGGAGTGGTGGTGGCTGGGGGGTGGCTAGCGGGGGGGGGGGAGATAATCTGTGCTTAGTTCCTTGGAAGTGAGCCCTCCTAGAAAGATTTGCCACACACAAGCTGCCTCTGCCAGTATAAAAAAATGCCACAGTCTGCAGAAGTGTTTGTGTGGGATCACTCAGAAAAAAACTAGTCTTGAAAAGCATTTCATAGCTAAACAGTGGTGTTTTTCATGAAGCCATTGATGTTCGGGCATGAGTTGTGCAACCCATTTATTGTTGTTATGTTGCGTCCCCCCCATCCTGTTTTAATACTTTGACATGTTAATTTCATTTGAGAAAATGAAACACTTTCATCCAAAGGTACCAGCCATTGTGCCTCAATGAAGCAGAAGCTGGATTTTATTTTTCATCCTTAATAAAGCAATACAGCAAAGTATTTCATTTTTAGTCATCACTGTTTAATCCTCCTTGTGGTTGTCATTGCTGATTTTCCTCTGTGTGATTGTTAACAGGCATTTAAATGAGTCTTGCCAGATTTTTTTTTAAACAGCTGGTTTATACTTTTCAGCTCTCTGAATCTGGGATCAGGAGAAGGAGGAGGATTATTGCTAAAGGGAAAGGGGGAAAAATTGTTCTGTGTTTTCAGAAACAGTTGTCGCAACAACAAAAAAGGACCTTAATACTCTGTGTGTGTGTGTCTCTCTCTCTGTGTTATGTTGTTTCAGTGGATCAAATCTTTCCTATATCTGCATCCAAGCTATTTGGTTGTGATCAGATGATTGCAGCTCAAGGAAATGATTGGAGCGAGCTGGCTGGCTGCAGCTGCACTGTAGGCTGTTTTCAGGGACAAGGAGCTACTGTCTTTCAAACATAGCATAAACATAGAAGTTATTTTGTAGGCTTCAGGATGCAGCTATGGGCTGTGCTGCCAGCATTGTTCTGCTTCAAGCCTTTCGTTCAGTGGTACAGAGGAACTGTGCACATATTTGTAGAAGACGGCAAGAGGAATTGTCACATGAAATCCTGCCTCTGGATAGTGATGATGAAATGAGCAGACCCAGAACTCTCATCATAATGGTACCGTATACTCTTTGCATACAGTGACAGCTGAGAGGGGTTTTTTAAAGGACAATTGTTTTGTGATTTCTTGACTTGTGATAGAGAGTGGGGGAGAGGAGGAGAAAAAGAGCATTTGCTAACGTGCTTGAAACTCTGTAAAACCCTCTAATTGAAATTCTGCCTGTTACCTAACAGAGTGCAATTTCCACTTCTCTGCTGCTGAAACTAGGAAAGGTCTGTATGCAATAGAGAAAAGGGCATTTTGCTATCTGACAGGATTTGTTTCTGCATTTTGTTCTAGTTGCTGCAAACAGCATCGTTTTATTTTGACTATAATTTGTTTTGAATTCTATAGTGTTTCTGTCATCTTCCTTCAAAACTTCTGCCTCAGTGGTATAGACACAGCCGTATTATAGAGCAAAGTGATTTCCTAGCACCTTCCCATAGTTCCTCACAACCAATTGTTGCAAATGATTCCTTTTAGCCTTCAAGGTTTTTGTTGTTGTTACGTAGTTAGTTTTCTTACGGGAGCTAGAGATTTTTTTTTACCCTGCCAGTAGGCTTTTCCACATTAAGAGTGACTTATTAGATTATGAATGAATACAAGAGATCTCTCCATATATTTATTTTGTTTTGGTTGAAAAGAATCGTGGTGACTTGGGCTCAGAGATGTACCTGCAATTTAAACTAGATATGTTGTTTGTGCTAGAATTGGCTTTTTCAAGCAGAAGATTTAAGAGTAAGAACATGATGGAATGAGACCACCCTCCCACCCCCCTTTCCATTCCCCAAAACACTCCAACTGAATTACTTATTTTTTTTTCTGATGAGGGTATAAAACAAGAATGGTCTTGATTGTTTAGTTATCAGCATTTTATTTCCAGTTACCATGACCACAGCACAGTGTTTTCAGATGCACTAGTACATTGCAAAGTCTCAAGGCAGGTATGATATTGCCTTGTGTTAATATTGCTCAGTTCTACATGTTATGCACATCATTCCCACAGGGTAAATAATCGGTCAATATCATTTAGCTTCCTGCAGCACACTGCACCTGAGAAGATAGTCCTGGATGCTGCTCCATAGTAAAGAGCCTCTTAATCATTCATAGACATTCAGATATAAGGAATGTAAAGGGGGGAAAGTGTGATTTTAGTCCCATACCCATTTCTTATGACACGTCTGCGTGGTTCACATTGGATATCAGCACATTCTGTCCCTGCAGAATACATGTTCAGCTTTCACTTGTGTTCTGCCAGTCTAGACAGCTGACATGGACTATTGTGGGACAAGTTGGACTGTGCAATCTCTGTGACTGACTCCCTGTTTTAACAAAGCATATCCCAGGTATCTTCTAAGTATCATCCAGATATTACTATTAGCACCATTGTTAGCATGATTGCCTTAAGAAGGATTTCTCTTTAAGGACCGCAGTGGTCTGTCTTTGCAAGTTTCAAAATTTCACCTTCTTTTGATCTGTTTTTAATTGATTTATTATAGATATATTTATGCCGGGATGGTTTAACTAAGGTGAATTAATTCCCAGGATGGTTTGCATTAGGGTGAAAATAAACAATACAAATCCAGATTATCACAGTGTACACAAAAACTAAAAGGCAGCAAGATCTTAAGGTAAAGGGAGCCCTGGCCATTAGGTCCTGACGTGACTGACTCTGGGGTTGTGGCACTCTTCTCGCGTTATTGGCTGAGGGAGCTGGCATACAGCTTCCAGGTCATGTGGCCAGCATGACAAAGCCGCTTCTGGCGAACCAGAGCAGCACATGGAAATGCTGTTTACTTTCCCGCTGTAGCGGTACCTATTTATCTACTTGCACTTTGACGTGCTTTCGAACTGCTAGGTTGGCAGGAGCTGGGACTGAGTAACGGGAGCTCACTCCATCGCGGGGATTCGAACCGCCGACCTTTTGATCAGCAAGCCCTAGGCTCTGTGGTTTAACCCACCGCACCACCTGTATCCCTTTAGCAAGAGCTTAGAAGCCAGATAAATATGATCAGTAGGACTAAAATTATGTGCAAAAGGTTTGGAGAAACTAAAGTGCATTATCATGGCACCAGAAGGGGAAAAAGATGGAATTCTTTGGGAAGCGCATTCCCTGATTGAGATGCCATGGTTGAGAAGGCCTTCTGAGAAAGCAAATTTCACCAATAACAAAATTTGGCCTCCATTCAGGGCTTATCTTCTTTCTTAATGACATACATCACAGGTGAGCTTCCTGAGCAGAAATTCTAAAACACAGGTATTACACTGAAATAGTGCACATGAACAACCTACGTATTGCTTTCACATTCTTACATGGAAAGCATTTTACAATGCAAGTGTTTGGCCAGAAAATAGATACTATTACAGGTTTGGGGGTGCAATGGCACCCATAACTGCTAGAGTTAGTGAATGTTAGAATTGAATAAATTGTAGAATTTAGATAATATCGAAGGGAAGATGCCAGGGTCTCAGCTGAGATAGAACTTGTTAAGAATGGCAAAGGGTGCTGGAAGCAAGTCAGTGGAAACCATCAACTAGGCAAGACGTTGCCAAGGTCATGGTGGCAGGCAGTGCAGCAAGAAAAAGGTGCTGTCTTACACTAGGTTTGGTTAGCACAACCCTGGGTGAGCATCTGGAACCCCTGGAATATCATGTAGCCATTCAGCAGAGATTTGGGTGGCATGTAACTATGTCTTGAAACAATGTACTTGGCTGAGCATACATTGAGGTTGGTGGGTATGCCTTCCCTAGAGAGCTGTGAAATTCAACCACAGAGCTACTTACTTGTGACAAAATGTGGTATTTTGTGAATGGTTAAAGGCACATGAGGAGCTCTCAACCAATGTATGCACAGATTGTCCGTTTTCATTGACATCAGCTGAAAAGTTATTATTAATGTGGAAGCATTGTATAATAGAACACTTTTTCATAGAATTCCTTCCTTGCTTAGAATAAAAATACATAGCTGCCAAGTTTTCCCTTTTCTCGTGAGGAAGCCTATTCAGCATAATGGAATTTCCCTTAAAAAGGGGGAGAACTTGGCAGCTATGAAAATAGAAATGCAAACCCATCTAAAACCAGTGAAAGGAATGTGACACAACAGTTCCCAACATCTCCTCCCCACCTGGAAGCTCTTATGTCTTTAAAGCAGCTGGATGAATTACATATATTAACCTTTCCCCATTACTTTGGCTGCATAGGAGTGGGTTGTGGGGGCACTCAATATATGTTGATGACAGGAGTAAGCCAGCAGTAAATCACACTGAGGAAGTTGGAGTTAACTCTTTATTAGCAAAAACAGGATCTGCATAGGAGTGTCAGGCCTAATGAGCTGAGCAACTCATCTCCAGTAAGTCTTGCCTCCATGATGCAGTTGCTGAGACTGAAGGTCCTTGCCTCCCCACAGGGTTTTCCCCAAACAATCTGAGATTATGCCTGCATGAAGTTAACTTCGCCACCCTTTTCATGCCTCTCCTGGCTCTGGCAGACCAGGGTGGGGGGAGTTTGTCGCAGCAGGAGGGGGGACACACCCATGCCTCTTCACCAGCCAGACTCATCTCTGCCTCTTGACCTCCATCTCCTGCTTCAGCTTCTGCCTCCGGTTCTGGATTTTCCCCTGCCACAGACTCTCCCATCTCCCAGCCTGTTACCTCTTCAGCTTCCAACACCTCCTCCTCCCAGTCTTCTTCCTCTTCTCCTTCTGACCCTCATTGTTGTCCCACCACCATTCTCTGGACTCTGAGCCTTCTTCCTTTGGGGGTTCCCCAGCTGGTTCCTCCCACCATTCCTCTTTTTCCAACCAGTCCATGGCAGTTGATCATGCAACTGTTTAAAGTCACAGGAGCCTTGCAAATAATAATAATATGAGGTATTGACTTCTATAGAATTTGTATAGTACCCTTTGTGTAATTGCATAGCCTCATATCAGTACTTCAGTGAATATAGCCTTTCCCTGTTTTTACAAGCTCAGTCAGTTCCTTCTCATTGAGTTCAGAGTCCATAAGAAGCAATCTAAAAATAAGTTTGATAAATTTCTGTTTCCTGTAGAACAGAGAAATTTACAAAAGAACCTGAAGTATTTGTTCTTTCTAAAAGATGGGGTAGTAAACAGGATTTTGTGCCTTGTTCAGCAAATACACCCAAATATTGTGAAACTGAGTGGGCTGTGAATTTGGACAGCCATTTGAGACTGCCATCAGAGGCTACTTGTGTGATTTGGTTGTGTGTGTGTGTGTGTGTGTGTGTGTTGTGTTTCAGTTCCTTCATTAGATTCTTTGAGAATAAGATCAGTTGTTTAATAGATTATTGTGTTTTATTCTTCTGTTGGAAGCCGTCCAGAGTGGCTGGGGAGACCCGGCCAGATTTGCGGGGTATAAATAATAAGTTATTATTATTATTATTATTATTATGGATGGAATTATCAAGCAGACACCTAAATAGCTACACCTGATTAAAATTTAAATGGTTGAACCACGGTAAGGCTTACTATTATTTGTTAGAGGGCTTCATCCAAAGACCTCAAAGTTGCTACATTTAGTCAGACATTGTATGCTGTATCATCTGAGAGAGACAGTGATTTTCCAATTTGGTTGCTTTCTAGCATACTCAGAAGTTTTTATGCATAATAATATTTATTAATTATTAAAGTTGATGTATTTATTGATTGGTTTTTTATAATGCATCCATCACTGAGATGCTCCAGGTGGATGTACCTAAAACACTAGTACAGCAACACTATGTACATCCTAGAACAATTTCCAATCAATGAGTAGCCACTCGGATGCCAGCTCCAAATACTGCTTTGTGTTCTCTCCAACATTTTCTAATCACAAATAAACATATGACTTTGTGCAGGAGACTTAGCATTAGGTCAGAGTGATTGTGAGTAGTTGGATCAGCTGAGAAGATATTAGGCTTCCTACTTTTCAGCACTGGAATATGAAGGGATGCTCTATTTCTAACCTGTGTGGTTCTTTTCTCCCCATAAAAGTCAATTGTCTTATAACAGGAAACAAGATTTCCACTGGGAAAGGTCTGTAGCAATGTATGTTACCTTGTCTAAAGTGAAGAGTTGCCTAGGTACTTGAAGCCATTGTACGTCCCAGTCTTCTGTGTTGCTCTAAAGCAGGCATCCCCAAACTGCGACCCTCCAGATGTTTTGGCCTACAACTCCCATGATCCCTAGCTAACAGGACCAGTGGTCAGGGATGATGCGAATTGTAGTCCAAAACATCTGGAGGGCCGTAGTTTGGGGATGCCTGCTCTAAAGAATATGCAACCTAATGGAGGCACTTAGGAGGATTACAGGAGTGTTACTGGTAGTTAATAGGAGGTAGTAGGAAGTCATGAGTTAGACCAGGGATAGGCAGTTTGGTGCTCTCCAGACATGGTTGGACTAATGCCAGCCAGTATAGCCAATTGTTAGTGAAGATGGGACAACCTGCTCTTGCTAGGCAAAGACCTGAAAACAACCAGGGCGGTCGCCAGATTCTGTGCCCAAATATGCAGACACAGACTTTCTTCCAAGCCCGTCTGATATTTTCCTCAATGGCACCCCGAGCGAGCTAGGCTCAGCTTTCTGCAGCCACTATTTTAAGGCTTAAACTTTTAGCACTGTTATATAATTAATAATTTTCTTTTAAATCTTGTTCAAAGCAACTTTTATACGTTATGCTCCCAGAAACTGTTTTTCAAATGGATCCGTTTTATTTTTATTTTATTTTTATTTTATTTTACTTCTAAGAGCTGGTCCTCGACCATAATAATAAATAAATACAGTAGTGAAGATGGGAGTTGAGGGCCAAAAAATATCAGGCCACCATGTTGGCTACCCCTAAGTTAGACTGAAGGTTCCTATGTCAGAAAATGTTACGCGAAGCAATCACAGGCTGAGCCTTGTACAGCCATATACTGCCAGGCTTCTGTTTAGACGACATAGTGATATAAAAGAAATAGATAGGTGCTGTCTGTATCTGAGAATTAACGACTACAGCCAAGGCACATGTGTGTGTGTGTGTGTGTGTGTGTGTGTGCCGTTGTGTGTGAAGCATTATATGATTTTTATGAATGAAATTTTTTAGTAGTATCAAAATTATCCACTCAGCTATAGCATCATGAAATTATCTCATTCAGATTGACTGAAATTACTCATGTGACTATTCCAGGGCTAGAAATAAGCAGGTATGGAAGGCACACATGTGTATGCAAAGCTGAAGAAGCAACACCCAAGGAAACAATTATATTGAACAGGACTGGGAAAAGGTGATTTTTTGGGGGGTTGGGGTTGGGTGGGAACAAAGTTATTGGTTGGGATGAGACATTTCAATGAGAGCAGAAACTGCCAGTTTTGGAGTAAAACCCAAAAAGTGGCCGGTATCCAATGCAGCCCTAGAATAAACATAGAAAGACAGTGTTAGGCTAGCTTTGTATTTAAGGACTCACCTGGTTAATGCAGCTAAGTGAGCAGGCTGGTAGAGAAGGAACGGATTAATCCATCTCTCCTCTGATAGCCCACTTGGGCTGGCTACACATTACCACTTACTCCGGCTCCAGCATGTCTATGTTTCCATGTGAGGCAAGGAGAGCAGTGATTCTCCTCTTCCGCTGCCAGCATGGAAAGAAAACCTATTAGCCTCAGTGAAGCCTACTCCCAGCTTTTTCTCTTTTTTTTTTTTTTGCAGGCTAGTAACATTATTTTTTTGTCTTTGCAAAAATAGAAGTCGAGAGGTGAGAAATAGGAAGGCAAGAACAAAATAAAGATTGTGCTTTACTTAGTTTACTCTCAGATTGAGCTTAAATAAAAATGAGAAAGAGGGGGAGAGAGAGAGATAGAATCCACAAATGTGGCTTTGGTCCCGATTCAAGCCAGTTATAAACAGGTAAAGCTAAAGTTGGTGTCACATAGTTTTAGGCAGATGCAGAGAGGCTAATTTTACTTTTAATCTGTTCTCAGCTAAAAAGCTGCACCAGACATGTTTGTTTTTCAGCTGCAACCCATTTGCTTGGGTTGTCAAGTAAGCTGGACTTGTTCTTGAGTGTATATTTGTCTGGTTCCAGCTCAGTGCAGTTAATATGGATAGGTGTAAACATACTTAGAAGCTGTCTCCAGGACTCTGGCTAGCAGCAAAAGTCTGTGAACTCGGTGTTGGAAGCAAATAGGCACTTCTTCAAGAGAGGCACTGATTGAGGAACAGACCCATAAAGCAGAGAGACGAGATGAGGAAGTCAGCCAAGCAAAAGAAAATGCCAGAAATGAAGAGCTTCATGGGGAAACTTTTGTTGTTTAGTCGTTTAGTCGTGTCCGACTCTTCGTGACCCCATGGACCATAGCACGCCAGGCACTCCTGTCTTGCACTGCCTCGCGCAGTTTGGTCAAACTCATGTTCGTAGCTTCGAGAACATGGGGAAACTAGAGGGAGAATAAAGCAGAAAGATCAAGAGGCAGAGTCAGTATAAGAGTTCAGGGAAGGAGAAGCCAAATGTAAAATGCCCCAATTAAATTGGCACACTGCTATTGAAAAGAGAGTTTATTATAATCCGCTTTCTAACCACTGTCTCTCATTGGTCTATCTTAATACCTAAATTTCTTATTTCCTTATTATGATGATTAGCCTGAAATTTCTTTTCTGCAGTCCTCATCCTGCTTGAAAATTCTTCCATGTTGTGCATTTAACTACCATCTTACCTTACTTCAGGGATTAACATTTAATGAAACCTGAATGGAGAGTGATTAAGCTGTTTTTTGGCACAGACTCCAGAGCAGATCTTCCCATCAAGCAATCAGCACTCGCTGTGCTTTCTTATGGGTTGCATGTCCTTCTGCGAGGGTGGAGTAAACTCCACTGACATCATCAGCATCACCCTTTGGAGCCTGAATTCTTGCAGCTGGACTCAACTTCGTGGAGCCTGGCAGATTTAGTCACTGGAATTGTGCCTTTCAGCTTGCAACTCCATAACTCCACCAAATGGTTTTTAGGCCTGTGGAAATTCTGTGTCCACCAAGGCACATCCTCTGACAGGAGGCAGAGGAAAATATAGAGGGTGGGATCCACATTTAGCTGGTCAAGTTTTATCCTCTGTGAAATCAATGGTGCAAGTGAGTCATGGCTTAACACTGAACTCCCTTTAATTTCAATGTGACTAAAATGTGACAAGCAGAACAATTTTCATGCCCTGCCCAACAGCATCCACTGCTGCATCCACAGTCCCAATGCTTGTGATGACCAGGGCCGAAAGGGTTGTGGAAGGGGACAGCAATGTCATTTTGCTATACCACTACCCAGGGTACTGCAGCGAAGAGGCCTGGATCAGGCCCATTGCCATGGCATAATGCAAACGGCTGGCTCAGGATCAGCTGCCCTCTCCCTACCCTCAAAACACCCCATTTCAAAGGTTACCACTAAGTACCACTAGCTAACTCAACCCACCACTGTTTAAGTAGGCACGTTGAGGCCCTCTGCACTGACAGAAGCAGGCAGGGCTGGGTAGAGGAACACTTTTGCCTCATCCAAACTCACTCCAGCCCAATAGATAAGGGATTTGGATTCTGCCCCTATGAAGCTATGCAATGGCCTCAAAATGCATCAGGCTATTGACAATATTTGATGGGCTACTGGTTCCCCATTGCTGATGTAGTTCAATATCGTCTACTCTAATTGGCATGTGTAAAACAAAACATATGGCACAATGCTCTAGTTTGATCCATGATGGTGATTTTGAGGTTTGCAAGCTGTCACTGATAAATGTCCTGGTATGCATATACCTTTCAGGATGTAAGAGTAGTTGAGGCTTGGAAATGTGTGCCAGTTCTAGGTAGCTCATGGGCCAATTCTAGGTCGTTCATGTGTTGCAATATCAGGAATAAATTGTTTCATTTCTCTTTATGGCTTCAAGAGATTTTGGACAGAAACAGCAAGTGGGTGGGAAATGGCCTTGATCACTTGTCTTTCATACTGTCCAGGTCTCCTCAAGTTCAGAATTAGCCAGATGTTGCATGGATCCCCAATAAAAGATAAAAGACACATTTTTTATTCCCTAAGTACAGTTCCCTGTCAGTCGTAAGATTGCCAAGTAGCAAGAAGAAGAAAAAAACTGGCTTGGATTGCTCTTGGACCTTGAATAGTTATTTGATATAAAGAATTCATCCAATGAAGCTTTTTGTATCATGGAGATAAATAATAAATCCTGCTAATTGCTTCAGGTCAGACGGCTGTTTAAAGCATATTTAAATGGGCCAACTTAAAATTTGGCAGCCTTAAATGCTTAGGGAGGAAATATCCCTTTGAGTCCTGTCACTTATGAGAGTGAATAAGCTGACCTTGTGTGTTTATCTCTGCCTTTGCAATGGTTTTAAACATTTTTCCAAAATAGTTTATTGCTTTTTTTTACTACTTAGAATGTATTTTTAATCATTATCAACATGTGTTTTGCAGTAACTATAATCACTCAGCATGTAGAGATAGTATTTTCCTGAGCTAATTACCCTATGAAAAATAGCAGTTTTATAGCTGGACAATGAGGCCCCCAAGACAGCTTTATATGTAGAAACCATTCTACTTCATTAAATCAGTGGTGTATTTCCGCTATCCACAGCCCTAATGAACACCATTTCTTCTATTTCACTACTGGTATTTGGAAACACAAAGGTGAATGGCCATTCAATTAAACTGGGGAGTCTTTTGACGAGAATAATCAAAATTAGAAAGGGATTTGGATGCTATAAAGACAGACGTTGAATGTGTTGCATGTTTTCACAATATCCTTGGAAGCATATAGCCATGGATTTGCATCCATTTAAGACATGCTCTAAGAGCACGAGACTAAGCAAGAGAGAAAAAACCCCACAACTAACAAGGGTGCTTTTTCTGGGTTGCAAACACAATGTGAATGTAAACAATGGCAAACACAATTCGGGCTTGCATTAGGAGAAGCATCATATCTAAAACAAAAGACAGGATTGTTCAAAACCGTTCAGCAGCACTGGCTAATGATAAGCTGGGAGCTTCCTGCCTGAAGATCCCCCCAAACCCAGAGCTGGCACTGCTCGAACTTCCCGTAGTAGGCAGCAAGTTACAGAAAATGAATACTGTACTATGTATTGTGGAGAGTGACTCAACACAGCCCTGTCATTTTCAACAGCACCTGCATCATGTTCCTTGTAACATGTAGAACTGCCCTCTGTAGACACAACTTGTGCTTACACCAGCCTTCCTTGAACCAAAGTCAATTCTGGGTTGTTCAGACTTCTTGTCTGTGCCATGCGGTCTTCAGAAACCATCTCAACAGATATGGAATTTCCATAGTTGTTTACAGACAAACAAAATTAGAATAACCGTGGAAATGTTTTTCATTTGCACTGGAGTCAGCACATACAAAGGAGTCATTTCCTGATGTAATCTAATCAGATTTTCTGGCGCTTTTTTTTTTTTTTTGCACAAAAGCAACTGAAGTGTATATATATGAACAAAACCCAACTAATCAGTAATGTTTAGAAACAAACAATGAAACGAGTATGGTATGCATTTTTGCTTTGCTGTAATGTTGCCATAAGAAAAAGAAGAAGCAGATAGCATCTTGGTCTGAGATCCCAGAGGCAGATCCCTAGTCATTCATGAAGTTGGCTGGGTGACCTTGGTACAATCACTGCTTCTCTGGATGTAAATTACTTCACAGGACTTATTTATGTTTTGTTTTTAGGTTGCCCTAGTTTTAAATTAAACTACCAGGTATGAGTGATGGGATCACATGAAAAAAGCAAAAACTAATAATAATAATAATAATAATAATAATAATCACCTATCACAATAAATCAGAACAATAGATGTTGGGGGGGGAGCAGATTAGCCAAAGAATACAGCAGGGTCAATATGCCCAATCACCCAGATCACATTCCACCTTGGAAGGCTTGAGAAAACAAAAAATGACTTTGCCTGATGTCAAAAAGACAACTTCACTTGGGAAGGGCATTCTATAAAACATGCATGGCCATCAGACTCCATTATTCATCAGTCCCAGCCAGCATGGGCAATGGCCAAGGGTGGTGGGTTTTGGAAGACCAAAGATTCACCATCCAACCCTAGAAGACATGGTGGAGAATGCCTCTGGAGTTGTAAAGATAAACAGAAGACTTCTTGGTATAAGAAAAACAGAGATGGAAAAATGGTGGCCCTACAGAAGTTGTTGGACTACCACTATACCCCCATCATCCTTGACCAACAGCATTCCAAAACAATAATGAAATAAATTATTTGGACAAACAGACTGCAAATTATTAATTAAACAATTCTCTGGAATACACTATATTACGTGAGCCTGAGAACTGTGTATTGAAGCAGAAGCTGGTGATTATATCTGCATTATCAAGTGTGAGAATAAAATCAGATATGCCTATATGTGTTATTTATGGGGTAATCCTATCTATGACAAGGTCTTCTGGGATGTGCATTTTAGGAGGCAGCAGATCTCCAACAGCCAGCTGGTTCCTGGTTCAGCTGGGCTCAGCCTTTAAGTCCCAACCCCTGGCTCAGCCAATTTTATGCTGGCATAATATCCCATTCGGGGTCCAGGAGGCTGAGCCAAAGCTCACGGTTTCATTTGAGCTGGTGTAAATTCCTCAACAGAGGAGTTCTGCAGGTGAGTGGAGAAGGGGGACCAGAAGGGGGAGATTTAGGATGGATCCCAAAGGCCGTTCAGCTCAGCCATGTGACCTGGCAAGCCAGTGTAGAACACTATTTTAAAGGTTTGCTTTCCCTCTGCCAGGTTTAGACAGAGCAGCAGCTGTTGCTGCTGAATGAGGTTTGGATCTGGTGTAACTTTACACGGGCTTAATTTACACCAGCTTGTTTTATGCCAGCTTCTTGTGCATAGGGTTGCTCCCAAAGAATACAGTCGTGTGACAGCTAATTCAAGGATTCTTGTGTTACTTGAAACTTTGCACAGAACTCCAGAACTACATGGAGGGGAAATATACAAAATTAAATTTGATTTCCTCACACAGGCAATGCATCTGCTGTTATGTGGCTCACTTATTTGGTGCTTGGAAGTAAGAGAAATGTATTTGTGAAGAATACAAAAATGGTCTCCTTATTCCTTTGTGTCATTTAAGGGTCATCATAAGAAAATGTATTGGGGAGGATGTGAGTTGTGACAGAATAATTCATCCTTAACTACATAATACATTTCTGGAAGGACTGGGACTACAGCCAGAGTTTTTTATCTTCCAGTCAGCATTCCAAATTCTGACCCTTCTGACATGCAGTATGATTCCAAACATGTTGACTGAGAAATAAGCCTTTACTGAGGTTCAGTGAAACTACCTTATAAGCATGCTTAGGATGGCAGCTGAACTCTTTCAAAACTTTCAGTTCTGAGGAGGTCAAACAATTGTTTTGATTCCAGATGCGATTGCTCGTGCAGATAATACCGTAATTCACTTTCCCATGAGTAAGCATGTTTGGAGTTCATGCTAGGGGAAAAAGAAGAGGAAATCTTGTATCTGCTCATAAAAATTAATCCACAGCCTTTTAGTCTCTAGGAAAATACCATTTTTGAACAGTGCATATTCTGTATGCACTGAGGCCCCAGCCTGGTGCAACACACACATAACTTTTCATGTGGCAATTTGTGCTTCACAAAGTACATCTATGTATCTTTTCATGTGACAATCAAACAGATGGATCACCCAGATTAATCCAGAGATGAGTCGATATGATCTCCCTGCACAGACACCCAACATTGGAAGGCTCCCTCATTGTTAACACAATACTGTCAGATAGTTGGTGAAAGGCTACTGATGCAATTCTGAAAACAATGTCCCATATGTGAGGGACACCAATACAATCACCACTGATTTTACATGTCTCTGGAAAACTGGTCAAACTTTCTCTTTGTCCAGGAAAGAAGTTGTAAAGGTTATTTCAAAACTGGCTCCATGTTACTTTTCTATAACCTTTTTTCCATGCAAGAAGACAAGCCCTAGTGACTTTGATCTGAGGTATCTCAAGGAACGTATACCTTCCATATGCCACCAGTCATAGTAAGGATGTGCACAGCTCCCCACTCCATCCTGTTCAGGGCCTGATTTGGCAATTCATATTGGCCCTAATCTGACCCAACTTGACCCTCAGTTCCAGACTGTGATCCAGAAAAACAAATCTTTAGGAATCCCATTGACATGCATTGAGAAATCAAAATCACCATTTTTTAAAAATTTTTTTACATAGGCTCGTTTGGAAACATGGTAGCCTCTATAGAGGGGACTGCGAAATAGAGCCAAAATTCCAGGTGGGGTGGTAGCACAGCTTGAATAGCTAAGATAAGACCCAGGCAACAAACATTTTATTTACAGTAAAGGGGACTGGAAAACTAACAGGTATAAGGCTGAGTAGGTACTGGTATGCTAAGGACTAGAGCAGGCACCCCCAAACTTCGGCCCTCCAGATGTTTTGGACTACAATTCCCATCTTTCCCAACCACTGGTCCTGTTAGCTAGGGATCATGGGAGTTGTAGGCCAAAACATCTGAAGGGCCGCAGTTTGGGGATGCCTGGACTATAGGATGAAACAAGAAAAGATGAATATAAAACAACCAAATGCTGATCAACTCTTTGAAGCTTTCTCTCACAAGAAAAGCTAAGAAAAGAGTGAAGCAAGTGGAGGGAAAGCTCATAATTTTAAGGCTTCACCATCTCTCCCTGCAAGCATTGTCATTGGAAAGATGTTAGATGAGACTTTCTAGTTGAGGAGTGGAAGCAAGACCGCTGTCTCAATAAGCAAAGCCAACCTCTCCATCTCCCCACCCTGGCCTTCTAGCCTTGGATTGGAAGGAGAGTTTGTCAAGAAGCAAAGTCCAATTCCCCTCCTACTCTGCTCCCCACACCTTTTCCTTATATGGTGTATCTTTGACTTTTTGCTTCATTTTAAAAATATTTTTGAGACAATCGTCTGGGATTTTCTGAGTGTTTCTAAACTTAGTCTCCCTCGACCTCCAAAGTGACTTAGAGTGGGGCACTATGCCTTAGAGTGATCTTGGGCTATCTTGCCTCATCCTGTGGCCACCAAAATTGACCCAAGTTGCACAGCTCTAAAACATACCATAGGAAGCCTTGCTTCAGGTGTCCTGTTTTTCAGTGGTGTGTCTGGAAGCTGTAAGATGTGGGGTCTTCTCAGTGGTAGCACCTTGTTTGAATCTGCCTACTCAGATACATCTGTCCTCTTTTTAACTTTAAAAGGTTTATGAAGACCACCTTTTTAAGGAATGCTTTCAATTTTGATAGACTCATTTATGGAGTATTTTATACACCTCGTTGGAGTTGAATGTCCAAAAAAGTTTTTTCATCTTATTTTAAAGTGCTTTTTATATACAGTACTTTGTTGTGTTGCAAGCCCTCTAGAGAGTCTTGATCAGCTGGTTCCATGATTTTTTTAAAAAAAAACAAATTAATAGTAGCTTACATAGGAAATTGTCAAGCGTAAGCATTAGATGGTGACTGAGTGTGATCCCCTGCTTAGAACTAGAGAAATATATCTGTCTGAGAAACCAATGTGGCTTTGGGTAAAGGACTTGACCTCCTTCTGCTTCAGTCATTTCAGCTGGAAAATTAGGTATAAAACAGAGTCTCTGCAGAAACCAGATGTTGTGTCTGAGCTGGGCTTTCCTGCCTAAATTAACTTTTTAAAAATCCTTTCTATAACTACTGCAGATATTTCTGGTACTCATTAGGCAGCCATTCAGAGTTATGTGTTTGGAAATCCAAATAAGCATGTCTGGAAATAGTAAACTGCAGTGAATCTGAATATTCCACAAATCCTTGAAAAGCAGCGGCGGTCAAGATTAAGCTGATTTGGGTTGCAAAGGAAAGCACGGACACAGCCACTTACTTTGCCATCCCCAAACGCATTATCATTTTGATGCCTTCTGTTCTCAGCACGCCTGAGCAGGATCCAAATCAGCCCAGGTAGCAATACAGTCTCGATCGTTACTCTGAGGTTCTCTGTAGTATATTATGCTGCCTTGAGGTCACAAGTCAAGGTCAAATTGGCCTAACCAAAATATCCAGTTCTTTTTTCCTTTTTAAAGGTTAATTAAAGGAGTGTCTTCTCATTTGAGGTCTCACCCCAACTTTATATTGCCCCAGTGAGGTGTATCCCACTCCATCTTGAAATTCTTTTAGGTGCAAAGTGAAGAGGCTCGTCATTTTTCTCAGGCTTTCAGAGGCTGATGGGTTAAGTCATAACTAAATAAATATGAGCCTGCCCAAACTCTTAACAGCAACTCAGAGGCCCTGTTCTCTATTCCCTCCACACTGGAAAAAAAATGACAGGTGGTGTGAAGGACGGGCCCTTTTCGGTGCTGGTGCCAAAATGATAGAAGATCTTGGGAAAGATCCAGCAGGCTTTGTCTCTTGTGGGTTTTGAAAACCTGCCTTTTGGGATAGGCTTTTGAGTCATACCATTTGCTCTTCCATCTTAAGTTTTTCAAGCTGCCCTAATTTTATTTTACACTATTTAGCTTTCATTGCTAGGGTAGGGTTTTTTTTAATGCTTCGTTTTAAAAATTGTTAATGCAAGATTTGCTGCACACCGCTTTGTGCATATCTAATAGAAAAGTTGGGGGGGGGATGAATGAATGAAATGACTGGTAAATTGATCTTCCACAACGCTTCCCTCATTCAGCTCCACCCCCTGAGGATTGCACGTGGAATTTGTTAAAGGATATTGGGTGTTGTTATTTATTGGACTTGAATTTTAAAGGCTTATTTTTCTGTCTGCCAGGCTTAGGCTGCCTCAGCCAGCAGTAGCCCTGCTCCTGAATGGATTGCGGAAGAGGGGCAATTTACACCAGCTAAATTTAATCTTGTTTAAGTTTCACCAGCTTCCTTTACTTAGGATTGTTCTGCCTAAAATCAGATCCATTGACTTTAATAGGTTTAACAGGTTTTGCAAGGAGCACAACTGAGGTGTAACACACACACACACACACACACACACACACACACACACACAGAGAGAGAGAGAGAGAGAGAGAGTCATGCTTTATTCTGCATGGCCTCCTCTTTCCCTAGGGCTAAAGTAACGAACCAGGAGCAAAGACTCCAATTAATGCACAAGGAAGCAGGGGTCCACGGAACATTCAAACGTCACAATTCTGATGATTTAGCAAGGAGGTCTTAGTGATCTTTGTACACAGAGTGGGGGATGAATGCTTTTCCTTTGGCAAGGCACCATAGCATATGGACAATGTACAAAGGTAAAAAATAAATATCAAAAAATTGTTGTGGTGGTAGGAGGAGGGGTAGCTGATAATATATTTGTGTTATCCAAGACAAATAAAGAGACTTGCATTATTGCAGCCAATGCACTTTATTTGCTAGTGTACACTAGCTTCCTTGTGGCAGGCATTGGGGTTGGAGGCAGAAGTGGAGGGTTTGTGGGTTTTTTGTACTTTTTGTGCATGGCTGTCTCCTGAAAGGATGCCATCAGCCTATGTTGAAAAATTCCTCTGCAGTTACAGCATGCAACTTCAGCTGCTTCTGTGAGTGTTGTTAGTTTTTCTATTTCTATATTTGTCGAGAGGCAGGGGGAAAACATGGGGTCATGAAGAGTCGGACACTTGTTGTTTGTTTAGTCGTTTAGTCGTGTCCAACTCATCGTGACCCCATGGACCATAGCACGCCAGGCACTCCTGTCTTCCACTGCCTCCCGCAGTTTGGTCAAACTCATGTTCGTAGCTTCGAGAACACTGTCCAACCATCTCGTCCTCTGTCGTCCCCTTCTCCTAGCGCCCTCAATCTTTCCCAGCATCAGGGTCTTTTCCAGGGAGTCTTCTCTTCTCATGAGGTGGCCAAAGTATTGGAGCTTCAGCTTCAGGATCTGTCCTTCCAGTGAGCACTCAGGGCTGATTTCCTTCAGAATGGATAGGTTTGATCTTCTTGCAGTCCATGGGACTCTCAAGAGTCTCCTCCAGCACCATAATTCAAAAGCATCAATTCTTCGGCGATCAGCCTTCTTGATGGTCCAGCTCTCACTTCCATACATCACTACTGGGAAACAGGGGGAAAACATGGGGTCATGAAGAGTCGGACACTACTAAACAACTAAACAACAACAAGGGAAAAAACATATTGTCACACACACACCTTTTCCCATGTGGTGAGAGACTTCAGGGGTGCCTGCACTTAACCAGGGTTTGGTTTCCTTGGAATGGAGGTCAATATAGACTATGGGGTCTTTAGGATATATGACATTATTTACACATTAGATTGGATGGGCTCCTAAGCAACTTGCCTCCCCATTAGGTTTCCAGGGAAGCACGAAACTCAGCTTTGGGCCCAGCAAGGGGCAGACATGGCTCTGTCTCTTCAGGTTCCATCATTCACCAAACCCACTCACATTCAGCAGACACGCCCTAGCCTGTCTCCACCCTAGGCTCATGTGACACTCGGCCAGATAAGGTGGGGAAAGACTCACTCGTTTGTCTCTGTGGCAACAGAGCTCACTCAGATGCAGATGATAGGCATAGGAACTGATTTGCATAGGAACTGATTTGAATGGTTCAGCAAGTTTCCTCTTATAGATTCTAGCCTTCCATGCACAGCTATAGAAGAGGCAATGAGATTGCAGGTCTTTTCCATCCACTCCAATGAAATACTAGCTACATTTGGCTCCTATTCTTCACATCTTTCTGTTCCAGTGATATCCAGCTAAGTCATACACAGAGAAGACCTGTTAAAACCAATAGCTGTAACTTACTTAGAAAGGTGTCTGGGTCATAGCCCCATTGCCAAGTAACACCGTGCAGAGCTTGGTGGAGTGTGGGGCCAAACAGACAGAATATAAAAGTCTTTTGAGATACTATTGGTGGAGTCAGCATACAAAGTGAAGTCCATTCTGTGGGTCAGGCAAAGAGCAATCCATGTAGACCAGGCTTCCTCAACCTCGGCCCTCCAGATGTTTTTGGCCTACAACTCCCATGATCCCTAGCTAGCAGGACCAGTGGTCAGGGAATGATGGGAATTGTAGTCTCAAAACATCTGGAGGGCCGAGGTTGAGGAAGCCTGATGTAGACAATCCAGAGATCATGGAATCCAATGACCACAAAGCCAAGGGTCCAGATGGATAACAGGAAGCTGCAAGGTAGGGCCAGGAACCACAGGCGTTGTTTCCAGCATGTGACTGCTGCTGAGAGCTCTGTTTAAGAAGGCTGAAGCCAGCTGGTTCTTAGCAGTGCCAGCTGGTTCTCATCGGTGCCTTCTCTCTCAGCTGGTGGAGTCATTCTGCCTTCTGCCACTTCAGACTGCTGTTCAGCAGGTGAAGCTGACTCCTGACCCATGACAGTTTGTCCCAGTGATATGCTGATCTTCCAGCAGAGATCTGGCAGGCATGAAACTCAAGATGGTAGCACTGCAGGTCAGACACTAGTTCTAAGATTCCTTTGTGTCACAAGAGGCATTTTCAGGTAGTTCCACCCTGTCATTCTCATCCTGAAGAATCGGGTTATGTAGTGAAGCCAGCCCTGTTGTATTGATTCCTATAACACTCCTAGTTCTGCTACTGGGAATTTTAACAATGTGCCTGATGCCAGCCTGGTACCTACTTATCTATCCCAGGCAGTTTGCAGCCCTTGAACCTGAAAACTTGACTCTAGAGAGCTGTTTCTAGTTAAAATAAGCAGGGCTAGATGGAGCACTTTTCTTCTGTTTTTGGCTGTTCCTTATAACCTAATTCACAGAATATCTTATGCTGAAATTCTCAGCATTTTGAAAAAAAAAATAGTGAATAAGAAAGAGCATATGATAAAGAATGACTGGTATGTGACAAATACATTTCTGTCTAGATTACTAACTTTTAGATCACGGAATACTTTCCAGTCTTTTGAATCTGGTCAATTTCTAAGGCTGATATCTGATACTTTTCTAAAGAATTTATGGGCTGGATTCAGACTTAGTGTGCTTGATTAGGCCCATTGAAATTGATGGGAATTAATCTAGACAGGACTAGTATATGTCCCCTTGATGGCAGTGGGTCTCTATGCATAACTAGGTCTGGAGTCCACCCTATAACTGAGGCTGCCGGGTCAGCACATTTTTAATGATGAGCTAAAAATAAAAATTGAAGGTAGTGGGCAATCATAGGAAAGATTTGGTTGCTTATCAGAGAGGATAAGTTGCAGTGTATAAGAGAATAATTACATTATCATCCAATTGAGTAACCATAATCCACAGGAAAAGCAAAATGCACCAGTTATGGAATTTACTGAGCGCTTTGGTTCTTTGAGACAGCCTCATCTTGTAGTGCCTATTGGAGCCAAAGATAAACCCCCTCCCCCCTCTGGAAAATATGAAACCAATATGGACTTTGGAGTTTTAGTAGGCTAACAAAGGTACTAACCTAATATGGATTATGTAGGAAAGTGTATCCTTTCTACTTCCCCCACAAAAGCCCCCAGACCTGCAATTTGGCAGGAAAAAAATCAATTCTGGAGGGGCTCCTGTGCCTCCAAATTTCAACTGCTTCTGCCAAAAAAGAAAAGAAAAAAGGTTACACCTGTTTTTAGATACCCCCGACGAATGAATGGGGAACACAGAGCTGCTTTTTATACAGAATGGCTCAGAAGTCAAATCACAGTTCAAAGCAGCGACTCAGAAACAGATTGGAATTTTAAAAAAGCACACATACAGACAAAAGCATGAATCATGGGGCCACTGCATACCCCTATAAACTTATTTATTTATATTTAACAAAATGTATATGCTGCTTGGCTGTAAAAATAATAAGCTCTAAGCAGTTTACCTTTTTGTAGGAGGCTTTGGCTTTATGTTTGCTAGGAAGGTTTAGTAAGCTTGATTGGTTATAATGAGGGAGAAAATGGCTTTGTGTGGAACACTAGAATGGCATCAGTGATGGTGTGGCCTTTCCTCTCATCTTCAATAAAAATCTAATGTGAGATACAACTAGGTGTGCCCTGGAGACAAAGACTGTTTTGTCTTCACTGCCTACTCATTTGTATTTTCTGTTCATTATTACCTTCTGTGAAAATGGTTGCTGGATTTGATTGTGTTCCCTTTGTTATCTGTTAATTCCGTTCTCTCACTCATTTCCTTATGTGTGTATGTGGTCCATTCTGTGTAAGCCATGGTGTGTTTTTTTTTTTTTTGTTTTCTTTTACCTAGTGCGTAGCACATTAACAATGGCAAGGAGGCTCATTGTCTTGAATTATTGCCACCATTTGAATAGTCTGTGATTAACTGCATGTAGCCATGTGTTTGGGGCAGATCTGTTATGTGAAACAGTCGCCGACATGGGTGACCATAAACTTGGATAGCTTCAAAAGGGCTATTGAGTCCGTAAGTGACTGTGGAGGCCAATTCTGGATCCACACGTCCTTCCACAGTGGGGACTTTGGTTTCCGGGGCGGCAGTTGATCACGGTGTGGATTTGCCAAGCGTGCCTTCCTCTTAGCATGTTTCTTCCTTGCGTCCTGAGTTTGAGTGTCTTCGAAGCCCATGACACCTTTGGTAAAAGCTGTTCTCCAGTTGGAACGCTCGCAGGCAAGTGTTTCCCAATTGTTGGTGTTTATAGTACTTTTTTTGCCTTCAGACAGTCTTTAAACCTCTCTTGTTGACCACCAGCATTACGCTTTCCATTTTTAAGTTTGGAATACAATAGTTGCTTTGGAAGACGATCATCAGGCATCCGCACAACGTGACCAGGTCAACGAAGTTGATGTTGAAGAATCATTGCTTCAACACTGGTGATATTTGCTTCTTCTGAATGTGGCATTTCAGCATTGTCAGCTTGTGCAGGATCCCTGCCACTCTACCTACTAATACCTCACAGATGAACTGAGGAGTTCTGTGTTTTCTCACAAGCTTACATGCTCACGTCAAATACAAGTTGCTCATCTGGGAGACAACTCCTTATTGATCAAACAACTACAAAACAGGGTTCATTTATGATGGTTAGATTCGTAAGCAATGGTAACAGAAGTGGTGACTGCTATGTTGGCCTGAAAGGCAAAGACCAATCAAACTGTTTCAAATGATTTATTGGACTGTTTTAATAGGGTACTGTCAGAGGTTCTTGAGACTACTCTAGAGTAACGACGCTCCGCATGCTTGTCTTTAAACAGTTTTAATTAGTGCAGTCTATTTACAGTGAGACGGGTGTGTAAAACATGTCTGCTCAGTCCGATGCAGAATCCGGCAGTGCCCCCCCCCACGTGATCTTCTCCAACATAGGAGTCTCGGGACAGTGAATCGCCTCCCTTTCTTTCTCCTGTGTAATTCCGGAACCGGAGGAAAGGGTCTGCGCTCCATGCTTTCATTTTCTCCCTTCTCCCCCTCTCTTCCCTCCCTCCTGTGTAGCCGGGGCTCTCCCATGCTGCTGGAGCCCTGGCCCTCTCTCTCCACTTCCTCACTAGCCTCCTCAGAGCCCTCGCTTCCATCGCTGCTTGGGGAGGACCTACTTCTGATGCAAGGGGGCGGTTCTCTGTACTTTCCCCCCCCCTTTACAGGTACAGCTGTGCCTGCATTAAAAAAGTTAATCAAGATGATTGTGCAAAATATTGCTCAACAGTTTTTTCCTGTTGGTAGAGGCGTCTTGCAAATCTCCCTCAACACATGCTATTCTCATGAGAAAAGTCATAGATAATGGAAATGCCTTTCAGGGTGGTTTCAGTATATAATTTCACTTCCATGCTCTCAAAATCAGGAAAGTGGTTTTGACTAAATATTAAAATACATGCAAACATATCCATGTGTGAGAATAGAGCCAAAGTTCTGTTTTTGCTTTGCTACCTAAAGAGGAATTAGGCGAATTTCACCATGTGTTACGTTTGTTTGTTGTTTGTTTGTTTAAACTGGATTAGGAAAGCACGCCTATGCTTGAGTAGTACGCTGCAGGAGTTCATAGTTCTAAAAGATTAGGTCAATAATGTTTAGATAAAATTTAAAAGGTACACAAAATGGCATGAATATGAGAGAAGTTGTTCTTATTATTTATTAAATTTGTATACCACCGTTTGTCCATAGATCTCAGGGCAGTTCACAGCATAAAAACACAAGATAAAAATATAGAATACATAATAATAACAAAAACAACCCCCAAACACATTTAAAAGGATATAGGATGCTAGTCAGCCAAAGGCCTGGTTGAAGAGGAATGTTTTTGCCCGGTGCCTAAGTTGTTGTCCATTTTTAGGAATTATCCATTTCACATTGTTAGGAATGAGGTGAAACTTGTTTTCACAATAGTAATGGGAGTGCTAGCTGTAGGTGTGATTCCCCAGGAACAACACTTTATAATTTAAATGCTAGGAAAAAATATCTTCTTGCAATGGCCATGTTGCCTTGGGTAAATCCTCTAGGTTGCCAGAAATATCTGAGTAATTGCAGCACTTTTAAGGAGGGCACAAAAATTAATTGGAATTAACTGTCCCAAAACACAAGGAAAGCAGGCTAACAATGGTACAGGGTCGAGCAAAGCAAGAGATGCAGTACTGAACAGAAGCAACCAAGATGTCCCAACTGTTGTCATGCCCCTCTTGCCAAGCTTTTAAAGATGAGGTGGGGTGATCTCACTTATGAGACTCTTACCTTATTAGACTGCTTTATATGGAAACACATGCTCCACCTGGGCTGGGGCTTCTGATCCCACTACCAAGGTGATGCCTGGTTCTTGGTGACAAACAATGCTGTGTCTGACTGCAGCTCTGCCACCACTTCACCCACCTCAGCTGGTCGAAGCTCTCTCCACTCCCTAATGAATCCCCATGATGTGCAGGAGTGGTGATGTAGAGAGTTGGCAGATCTTTCCCCCCCTCTCTGATATCTGGAGTCTCAAAGGGAGAACTTCCATCCTTGGGTGCCAGCTTTCAAGCCTCTTCTTCGTTTCTTCTCCATTCTCCCCCTGTTGCTGCTGCTCCTCTTCTATCTCAAGCTGCCAAACCATTCGAGATCCTGATGGATCCATGAACATTAGAAACTATGAAGAATCTGTTGGGTTTTTTGAGGGAGAAGAGAATATTGACTACCTTTTGATGATTGCTGTCTTGGGTTCCTTTTGGGAGGGAGGGCAGGATTCAAATTAAATAAATCAATATGCCCTTGTGTAGACATTAAACATTCAAACACAATCTCTTACACATGTGCCATACAACAGTGTCTTGAAGGTAAAGGAATGCTTGGTCCACAAATGAAGTTTGCAAATGTGAGATGGCCCGCTTTGCTTAGTATTGATGCACAGAAGACCTAACAGAGCTCCTAAAATCCCTGGGCAAAATGTTTCAACCAAATAACACCCCAGATTAATTAGGTAGTAGCTGATCAAGCAATTACGGAACACATCCTGTTTTCACAGCAGAATGGAAGGAAAAATGGCTGTCATGGGTAGAGGCAAAGCCCAGCTCAATTAAGAATCTGATGTGCTGTCTATTAAAGGAAATGGGGGACAAGCTTCACGTATTACCAGGGATGCAGGAGCAGAATTCAAAATAGAGCCTTGGGTAAACATGAGGCTAAAGGGGCTCTAAATTACTTGATCCATACTGAAATATCTATGGGATCAACTTCCATCAAGGAAATAAAAACTCTTGTGGGTCACAGTGTGAATGACATGTGCAAATTAAATTACTATTCTCTCTCTGGGTGTGGAGGCATTGGGAAGAGTTCTGGCCTTCAACTTCTGCTTGATGAGCTCCTGTGCTGTGAAAGTCTTCTGGAAGGAAGGAAGCTATTATTACTCTATCCCTAAACACTTAATGACTGACTGTTGGTAACAATTAGATGAAAGTGTGAGGTCATGCAAGGGAAAACAGTTGTCTCACATAAGTGATAGCTAAGTAGTTGCTGGTGGCTAGCAACCTGACTCATATGCTGATCCAGTTGGAACAGATGAACCAAAATAGGCTAGGTAATCTGCATTAAAATATTCCAGAATTTTGACCCAGCATCCTCTGTGATGTGGCAGAGGAGGGCAAAATGTGATTTTGTGCATCAATTTTTACTGCTGACAATTCCAGAAGCCCCAAGGTAGCACCTGGGCTGTGAAATATACAGGCATGACCCAATAGCGCTGCTGTTGACAAATTCTGTTTTCTGGTGGGTGGAAGGCACAGAAAAGCTGGCAACAAAGGACACATAGTGCAGTTGCTGAAGATTACCCTTGGAACTGTTGTCAATAATTCCATAGAAGTTTAGACAGTACCCAGAACCAGGGCAGTCTTAAGCATATCTGGCGCCCTGGTGTGAAGATCCCTCCGGCACCCCCCCGCCCCACCCCATTTCCCAGCGCGGCTATCTGGCGGGCGCAGTGCAGCGCCCCCTGATGGCCCAGCGCCCTGGCGCATTGCGCCACCCAGCCTTGCCTTAGGGCCGGCCCTGCCCAGAACCCCCAGTACTTTGACATAGCTTGTGAGAGGATTTAGAGATAGCCAGTTGTTGTAATCTCTTGTGAACAGGGAAGACTAAAGAGCTTCTTTCGAAACTACATCCTCTTTTGAGGAGATCCTGCCAAATATGGGGAAGTGGGAGGGGGCAGCAAGGCAGCAGAAGGCAGGAGAGCAGGCTAGGAGCTCACAAGCTTTCTTTCTTGGTGCTTTAGGTCAGAAATCAGCAGCTTTACTGCAAGCCCCTTTAAGTGTAGCAGGAAATGATGCATGGAGCATGTTATTTGTTATCAAAGAGTGGCATCACCCATCTCTCCTTGACTGTAAATGACATTCTCCATTATGTCCTGTGTGGAGTCATGGGGTTATTTTTGTAGCCAACAAGGAATATTTACATGTTAAGCTCCCCAACCCCCCTGCTTGAATTGCTGCTCCATCTCTGATAGCAAACGTGTTGGGAAGAGCAAGGGTATGCTTGCAGGCTATTGGTTCACAAATTAAAGCAAGCACTGTCTCAACTGAGGAATAACTCATATCAAAAAAGTTTAAATTGCTAAGTTACCATGCCTTCAAAATTGTGCATCCCTGAAGGAGAATCAGCACAATATGCCATTGATGCTATTTTATTTTATTTTGCATAGAGTGCAGCTTCTGTGGTTGCTGGAGACTCAGGTGCAGAAGCTTCACAGATTGCTGCAAATAAAGGAAAATGGACAGGCAGCTTTGCTGCTGAATGCTATAAAATGAGCAGTGAGCTGTTGGTCCTTCAATTGGATATCATATGTCAAGGTCCAATGGGTTCTAGGGGATGATGGACAAACCTTCCACCACTATTTGAGACACAGATGTCAGTGATTTTCAACCAAACGTAATGGTGTGGTGTCTTCTTTTTTCTTTCCAGTAAGCATTTAACCAGTGCTCTGCAGTCTCCCTGGCTGCTGGTGCTTCCTGGTCTAAAAAAGCCCCTTGGCGGAAATTGCCTCATGTCTTCTCCCTGGGTTTTGATTGAAACCTGGACACCCAGGAAGGCTGCAGAGTGCTGATGATTTGTAGAATGAAAGAGGCTATAGTTACAAACAGTCCATGGCCCCTTGAAAAGTAACGTTTTAATTTTCAAATGCAAATTCTTATCTCATTAATTGACGTGAAATTGTTGAGACGACATGCAGGACAGGGCACAGCACTAGTTCTATGTGAACACCATTTTTATTTACCCAGGACTTTTAGACTCTTGAGCATGTATGAATAATCTACCTTAAATTTTAGGTTAAGGATAACCCAGAAAGAAGTGGTTTGGAGGGTTTACTGGATTCCATCCCGGCTGTACCAAAAGGGCATGAGAACAGGAGCTATGTTTTTGAGATGAGGGCACATTAATTCACATGACCTGGTCCTGCCCAGTAATGCAGCCCTTATGCAGAAGTATGCAGATACTTAAACAGGGTTGTCTTTATCCTCAAAACAAAATTGGGGAGTTTAACATTTGGGGATGTTACCATATCAAAGCATGCTTCATCGACTAGAAACATGAAAAGGTACCCTTGCTCCTAAACTTGATTGTTGGATTTGAGGACATTTCTGTCCTTACACTCCGGGAGAAAGCAATTTATGATTGCAAGATGAAGCCACACACCACCTACTTTTCACTTGGTGGGATGCAGAGGAGCAGTCTTGCACCCAGTATTGAGGGGCCTCAGCATTGCACACAATGCTTACCTGTGACGTCATGCACGCGTGATGTGTTGCGCGCACACCGTCAGATTTCTTTTTAAGGAGGTGGTAACGTAATGCTCATCCTTGGTTTTGCAAACCTTAAAATTGCCTCTTCCTCTTCTAAACCAACTTGCCCTTCTCGGCTCACCTAAACCAGTGCCAAGCATCTGTTCAGTGTGTAACTATCCAGAGATCCTCTCTCTTAGTGCGTGTTTAAATCTAGATCTATTCTGCTCAAATGGTGCTTTCACTGACTTCATTGGGATATCAATCCTGTTCAAAATCTGGTTCCACTTATTTTAAAGTGTATGGCTTTATATATCTACTGAGGGAAGTGGGACTTTGCTATTGCTCTTCACTAATGGCTGCACTTACAGAATTCCTTCTCCATTTTGAAGCTGAAAGCAGAAGACAAAACAGTCTCAGCTTCGTTTGCTAGGTGGAAGCAATTTGGATGAAGTTCACATATTTATCTTGCCATTTCAGTGGTTGTTTGGTCCAAATCAATGTGTTCTCTGGGCCAATGTACAAAAGCCTCCCTCCCTTTGTATATTCCCTTTAAGGGCAAAGCAGATTTATGGTATTTCTAAGTCGGAGAGGCAGGGCAGAGTTGGAGATATATTGTCTTCCATTAGGGCTATTTGCAACAACGGCATTCTTCATCTTTATACAATTTGAACCAAATCTCTCTCTCTCAGGAAAGCATTCTAAGATTTCCTTGCCCCTAAAATGCCTTTGCCATGCAAATCTCTCTCTCTCTCTCTCTCTCTCTCTCTCTCTCTCTCTCTCTCTCTCTCTCTCTCTCTCTGTGTGTGTGTGTGTGTGAGAGAGAATGCTTTCCTGAGATAAAGTGTTGCAGATTATGTCCAATGTCATTTCCAGCTACTGAAAAAGGAATCTCTACTTTCAGTGAAGTCAGCAAGGCTTGAGGGATCCTGTGTTAACTCCTGAATCTGTCAGGGACATTTCGCCTTGGCAGTTATTTTCAGAGTGTCATGCGAGAAGTTTTCAGAATCCCGCCAGTGTTGGTGGTACGAGAGAAAACGAGGACAAATGCCAACTTTGTTAATGTTGTGGTTCTTCCTTGGTAGTCACTGGGAATGTCTGCATAGCTTGGCAAAGACCTTCTGCTTTCTTTTCCATTCTTTATTGCCAGGCGCCATTGCCTTTCAGTACTTCACTCAGTGGGAGTACAGTGAATCCACTCTTCTGCAAGTCTTCAGAGCAACCAAGGAAGCAAGCAAGTCCTCCAGACTACAGTTCCCATCGTCTCCAACCAGTGGCCATGCTGTGTGAGGGTGAAAGGAGTTTTCTGTCCTGCTGATACACAGGCAGAGAGGCTGAGTGTTGGCCCGGGCCTGTACCCGAACCACAATCCAATTTGCAACACCAGGACAGCACTAGAAGCAGAGTCTATGCCATTACTTTCTTACAAGGAAGCAAATAGCTGTCATTCACATTCTTGTGGGGAAACTTAAATACTGTGCATAGGGAAAACATATTGGGTGATTTGGCTACCACAGAGAGGGATATACTGAAGGGAGCAATATTCCTCTTGAAAGCACTCCCAGTATTTGGAAGAATGACCATTATTGCCCCATCTGCACACTACACTTAAAGCAGTATCATGCCACTTTAAATAGTCATGGCTTCCCCCAAAGCTTTCTGGGAACTATACTTTGTTAAGGATGCTGAGAGTTATTAGGATACCCCCTCCATTCTGCTCATGGAGCTACAATTCTCAGAGTATTTTAACAATCCCTCTTCCCAGGGAACTGGAAATTATACCTCCATGAGGGGAATGGGGGGGGGGTCCTCCTAGCAACTCTCAGCACCCTTAACAACAGTTTTCAGGATTCTGTGGGAGAAACTGTAACCGGTTAAAGTTGTATCCCAGTGCTTTAAATGTATAGTGAGGATGGAGCCTATGTTTCCAAAGTGGGAGGTGGGAAGGAAGCAATGCAGAGAATTTCTGCACACAAACATTCCAATCCCAAATGCTTCTGCCTGATGGAGGAAGTTCTCCCTTGCCTTCCAACTCAGGATCTGGAGGCTGTGGTTAGTTTAGGTCATCAGCAGTGGTGCGGTTAGGTAATTTAATGATGTGGACTCAATGGTCATATGGAGGTGGGGGAGAGGGCTCCTCAGATATTAATGTAGATTGCTTCAAAATGTGGAAAGCTGCTGCTTTGGGGGGCCTTCCTGATGATTTTGCTGACAGAGCCCCAATGGTCCGTCTCTGACCACACCACTGGCCATCAGGTCCAGATCTGGAAGAAATCAGACTGCCCTTTGCTGTGTCCATGCTAGTGACTGCATGGCCATGTGAGAGTGGGAGAACTTTTCGCCCATTTCTTTTTGCCTTTCCATTAACCAATGAGGCCGCTGCCATTGCAAGGGATGGTTAAAGGGGTACTGAAGTTCAGATTTTCTGCTTAGTTACTGGAAAGAGACTGTGTGGGTTGAGAGTGATGGAGTTGGGTAAGGAAGGACAGTAACTTCTGTTCCTCCAACAGCCACCCGCAAAACGTGACTGGCCTTTAGAGAGTTCCTTAATGAAGATAATTTCTGTAAGATCAAACCAGAACTGCAATCAACATTTTTGTTGGTCCCCAAAAAATGGAAGCTTCCATAATTCATCACAACCCTTTTAGAGGTCTAGCTATAGTGCCAAAACAAGATTTGATACCTTGGTGTTGCAAACAATCAGGTTACTACAATCAGCAACAATTTGCTACATGATGAAGAGCTGTGGGAATTATTTTTTGTAATCAACCATCAAGATCTCTTGTATGGCAAACGGGTGAGCATATTCAGTTTGTTTTCCACGTGTAATGTTGTACCTGAGTGTTTTTGGATTAGGTATTGTGTGTGGGGGGGGTGGCTCCTCTGTTTCCATGGATGCTTAGCCTCTGCTAGAATCCAGCCTTTGCTGCTGCAGCTGCAGCTCCCTGGAATTAATTACCAGTCCAAATCAGGCAGGTGTCTGGTGTGATGATGTTTAGGCAACTACTGAAGACATTTTTTGTTTTGTAAGACATTGCCTGAGGTGTAACCCAGTCATTTAATCAATTTAATATCTGATGAAATCATGTTGAGTTTTCAAGAAACCTTTTGGTTTAATATGCTGTGTGAAGGGCTTTCCTTGTTTACCCGAGCTCCAGGAAATTGCAGCTGTTAAGGGCTGTGCCCTTAATGAGTGTATTATTTAGGCAATATTTAAATGGTATGGTATCCTATCCTGTGATCAGCTCCACCTTCACCACTACTATGGAGCTGGTTTTGGAGTTCGTGCCAGAGTGGTGGACCAAAGTCCCAGATTGTCTGTTCACTGGAAAAAAAACAACTTGTGGAGTCTGTTCAACGGAGGCTACCATTGCACATTACAAATACCCAACTGGTGACCAGTACCATCCACATAAAATGATAAGAGTTGGATGGGACTTTGAAGGTCATCTAGGTCAACCCCCTGCCAAAGGTAAAGTATTGTAAAGCATCTTATTGTAGCAAATTAAGCAAGAGAATGGACAGGACAGAGACCAATGTTTCACTGGGGCCAGCACAATGTTGAACATGAATATATTGCAATGTCAGACAGACATTCTTCATTCCAGATTCATAGCATCATTGTGGCAATCATTTCCAGCTCAACAATACGTACACCATGTTCAAAAAGGAAAAAAATTCCTTCAGTAGCACCTTAAAGACCAACTAAGTTTTTATTTTGGTATGTGCATGCACACGAAAGCTCATACCAAAATAAAAACTTAGTTGGTCTTTAAGGTGCTACTGAAGGAACTTTTTTCTATTTTGCTTCGACTCAGACCAGCACGGCTACCTACCTGTAACATGTTCAAAAAATTAGCTTCAAACATGTGCAGAGTGGAATTTCCTCTAAAATGAGTCACCATAACACTTTCTGGAGTAGGTTTTCAGATCAGGTTCTCAGAATAACACTTTTTTTTAAAAAAAATGACAAATTGAAAGAGCAGTCGTACAACTGAAGAATAGAAACCCAAATCTTTTTCGTTTCTCATACCTTGTCCTAGAATTCATTCCTCCCAAACTTCCATAGCCCTTTCCAAAATTTCGTTTCTCCTTTCCTACTGAAGTTGATATTATGATGGCAATCTGGATTACAATGAGAGGTTAGGAAAAGAAATACTACTATATAAAATACACACAATTGTTCAGCATTCTTTATATACATTGTTTTAGCTAATTGCTTAAAATGTAAGACTTTTTACTAAGCAGCCAGTGACCCAAACTAACACTGCTAACTTTTGAGATTATATTGCTTTTCTCTCTCTACTGAGTCTTGGGAGCATCACTGGACATTCCTGTCAGTAGCTAGAGCAGGTGTGGGAAACCTTTGGTCTTCCAGAAGTTATTGAACTGCAACTCCTCTCAGCCCCAACAAGCATGGCCAATAGCCAAGGATGATGGGAATTGTAGTTCATCAATGCCTGGAGGGCATTGCTCAAGTCCAATGCTCTTGAGTTTTTGTTCATTTATTTTCCTTCTTGGCTTGTGTGAGTAGCAATTGAGATCTAGGTCTTGGGTTAAGTCTTGATTTAGCTAAAAGCTTGCTTACCACCTCTCCTATCCCTCCCTCCCTGCAATCCCTATTTAATCTATTTCAGCTGCTTAGGAAGAGGGCATATATGAATTAAACAAATGAGCTCTCTCGCCATTTAAAACTCATTTGTTACTTTACTTTGCCATTCCTTTCATTATTTGTTTCATTGATTCACAAATGGGCCCATTCATACCAATGTTTCATTTCTTATTGCTACTCCTGGTTGACCAGTTTCAGGTCCAATGGAGACATCAAGCTTGAACTTATTTTATAGAAACACCTGTGCTGGTAAGCTGAAAGCCCACTGAACAGTAGCTTGCTGAGAAACTGAGAACTTTCTTGGTTTACTTAATTTAATAGGTTTCTAAATCACCTTTTCAGATAAATGATCCTCCCAAAGCAGTTTAAACTGCTAGTTTAACTGCTAGGGACCTGCTAGATTGTGTAGTTGCTGGTGTTGCTTTCAAGGGTGACTGTAAGCATCAGAAATAAAGGAAGGCAGCTCTTATTAACTAGAGTTTGGAAACAGGAAAAGAAAATTGATAGAAACAGGCCCCTAGTAAGTCAGCTGAATTGGAATTGGAAAGGGAAGGAGATACTGCAAATTACTTGGCTGCAGGGGGCGTAGCGTGGAGAGGGCCAGGGGGGCAGTAGCCCCAGATGCATTATTTTGAGGGGGTGTGAACCAGGTGCCCCCATGCAGGGATTTCTTTCCTGCCTGCCACGGGGTCTCTGGACTCCAGAGCCTAGCCTGGCCTTGCCGCTGTGTCCCCGGCTCCCTCTCTGAATGGCTGCCCGGCCAATGTTGGTATGTGACCGCCATAGTCCATGCCCTGCACCTGTGCAGCGGGTTTTGTCCATGCCCAGTCCCTGGTCCCACCTGGTGCGCACAAGGACACGGGGGCCCTGGGCACCAACAAAGGATGCCACAACACTGCTTGGCTGGAGAGCTGCATTGCAAAATTCAGAAATGTGTGGAATTCAAAGGACGCTTGTGATTCAGTTCACACATGGTTTTGGAAAGTGTGAATTACGTAAGTCCATTCACCTTCAAATGCCATCTGATTTTCTTCTCAAACCCTAATCGACACCCTCCAGGCAGTTTCCACCTCCTAGTCATGGAAGATTTGAGCTTCTTCTAGAAAATGTCTCCATCTTCCTAGGGAAGCCTTGCTTGCTTGCCCCTTACCGAAGTTGAAATTACTAAATGGGTGGAGCAATGGTGTGAGTTTGGGGTAACCAGGTTTCTTCTAATCACAGTTTCTTAACTGAAACAGGATTTTATTATGAGTGCGTCTGCAAAGGGGAATATTGTGCCTAAGGCGTCATCCCCACTAAGATTTTATTTGCGGTTCACTGAAGCACCATCTTTTTTTTATAGCTCACAGGAAGTAATGAGTTATAACTGAGGGTGCTGGGGCTTTTTTTAAAATGCAGCTTCTGTGAATGCAGTAAATGCTCATACTATACTTCCCCTTCAGGCAGTACAGCTAAGTTTCTTCTCTTCTCTGAAGCTGGTGTAGCCAAAAGGTTAAAGGAATATGCTTCCAGGACTCCTACTGACACCATGAGTTTTAGAGGGAAAGTATTTAAAAGGGAGCCCAGTGAACTCTGGAGGAGAAAGAGGACGATTAGGCGAGTAAATCAAGGAGAAATCCACAGGTTGAGCTGCGTATGTATCTCATATATATATATATCTTCCCTCTTCTTTTGTCTAGTTCTTTTCTCATGCAAGTTCCCCATTCTACTGATAGGGGAGAGAGTGAATTTGAGCTAGTTAATATCTGTGTACAAAGCCAATTGACACGATATAGTTGGAGGTTGCAATTCTAGTGAAACAGCGTATCATGATTCTAACCCTGTCTGAATGTTACGGAACATAATTAGCTTGAATCTAGTTTTTAATCTGAACTTGGGTTTAGAATTACTCATTTGCCTGTTCCTTCAAGGAAGAAGAAAGAGGGAACTAGATTGGTTTGGCTTTAGACAATTTGGGGGAAATTATCAGTATTATTATTAATTCAGATTGTTGCCTTGCTTGTGTTTATGACATGGAAATGCTAATCTGTCAAATGAGGTAAATGTTGCATTACAAGAGTACAATTTTAATCTTGGTTATTAGCCAGGCAACTGGCCAAGCAGACTGGTTTTCACAGTGTTACATCTTCCACATGGATACACAATAGATTTAAAACACCATTCCTTCCTGATATACATCCTTTAAAAACTGAGGCCTTTGGAAAGTGCTGCTCCTTTACCCCCGGTTGTGTGCGTTCATCATGCTTGTTTTTAATTCAAGACCCGGCACAGAATTTTGCATCTTTAAGTGTTTCTGCTTTCGTGGTTTCTTTGCAAAAGGAAGATCCAATTACTTAAACCTGTCAAGAGAAGCACCAGAAAGTGCAGGCATTTGGTAATAGTTTCTAGGTCAAACCAGTAAAGATTTTGAGGACTGGGGATTGGATCTCCCCTCTGTCATTTTTGTTTAAAAAAGCAGCCACAGAGACAGCCCCTCCCCAATTTGGTTGGCAATAGTTAACTAACTTTCCCCATGCAATTTCCCTGATGCAAATCTCCCTCCCTCTTTCTACCATTCAAGAAGCTTCCCCTAATGGGAAAAGAGGTAAATGCTGAGGCAATGGCGGGGTGGTGGTGGTGGTGGCATTAAACCCTCTCCTAAAGTGCTGTGGCAGGTACAGGATGCATGAACAAGATAGTGTCAGAATTGATTAATGTTTGGGAAACAGTTAGGAGGAAAGGCTTATACCCCTCTCTGCAAATGCTGTGTTATCTATGTGCAAGAAATTAAAGAGACAGCATGTTCACTCGAATACATGTTTTTCTCATGTCTAGTCCTAGGAGTCCCATGTTTAATCTTTGGCTCCTTCCATCAAAGAGACTGGGTGAAAGATGATGGAGAAAATATCTGCCTGAGATTCTTGAGAGCCACTGTCACTCATAGTAGATAATTGCAAGGTAGATGGGCGTCATAAGCAGATCTTGTATGGGAGTTTCCTCTGTCCCTATGCTAAATCTCCTTTGACCTTTCAGATATGCAAGGAGGATTGGGGGCATAGTTAGAGGTCTGTACAATTGTGGGCAGGAATTGAGACTTTGTGGCCCTCAACAGATCATTCCCCCTCTCCCGTGGTTACTATTCTATCTGCTTATTCTGAAAAGAATTTTGAATCTTTGACAAGATACATATTGCATTCTGGTCTCAGAATACGGTGAGCCTTGGTTCAGGACTTGGGTTTCTAGACAGAACATTAAGATTTTTATTTATTTTTTGGAGCTGATGGCCTACTGCCCTGCTTCTAAATGTCTCTTTATTTTCATCAGGAAGATGTAAAAAATAAATAGTAGTGTATGTTTTGGTCGACCTTATTTGATCAGTCTTATTTTGTCGATCTTATCAGGTCAGCGTACGATTTGGGACATCTCATCTGCCTCATTCTTATAGTGGAAATATCTCACTGCCAATTAACTAGCATTCTGGATCAGTCTAATTTAATGCCACAAAATGAAACTCATTTGTCGCTTCTAGTTGAATGTTGCAAATAGTGTTGTTGTTGTTTTGAGAGTTTTTGTACGAAACAGGGCACCCTGATCTAAGGTAGCAGGGAAGGTCTCTGTGTGGAAGATGACTAACAAACATGCAGGTGTGTAGCCTTGTTTGCATCAGAATACTTATCAATCCCCATTGAATTGAACCTTAATTCAGAATGTGTGTTTCCTTCCAGAGCTGCTAGTTTGAACGTACATATACAGGAATCATTTATTTGCCAAAAATGCATACGCTGCCAAACTTAAGGGGGGGGGAATAACATGGCAGTCAGCAGCATGAAATCAACAATATAAATATATTCACAAAACAGGTTAAAAACACACAAATCAGAAGATCAGATTAATACATCAATATGACTGGGTCACCTCTCAGTGGGGTTACACAGGAGCAGGACTGCACCAAGAATAATATTTTTCTCTGTGTGTAAGCCACATCCTGATTTAAAAACAAAATATTGGAGCACTAAAATAAAATTGTTGCTTTTAATAACATTTTTGGTTCTGATTTCATATACAACATGATCTGAGCTGTTGTAAACTGGGGCTGCTTAAAACAGGAAAGCACTACTCCCTGCATCTTTGAGTTTGGAGTAAAGTAAGTTGCTCTTACAGGTAGGTAGCCGTGTTGGTCTGACGTAGTCGAAACAAAATTTTAAAAATCCTTGTAAGTTGCAGTCACTGTGGCCTGCTGTCCTGTTCAGACATTTCTCAGTGGCTTGTTTTGCCTTCAGAAAAGTGCTTGAAACATGGATTCCCTTGACTTCACTTCTGCAGTTCACAACCTATGCCTTCCCACCCAATATTTCACAACTGGAGCACACTAAATACTTGTCCCAAAGGCATCTCTGCTGACACTATACAGTGAGTCTTCCATCCTCCCCAGAACAGCTGCAGTTTTCCTCATTGTATTCTGTAAAGCCAGGATGCACCGACAAGCCACAGTGAAGGTGACTATGACTTCTACCATACAATGCATACATAATTCAGAATCGTGCCCTAGCTTTGTTGAAATCAGCTTTATAATATTACTGTGTTATAACATCTAAAAAAAATCACCCCTCATTCATTTCTGCCACTTTGGGGCGAACTGTTACTGGATTCTTCTTTTGTTAACAGTAATGAAAACTGTTGATTTGAGGCAAGGGTCACCAATCTTTTGAGGCTAAGAAGATGGCATGGATGCCAGTGGCTGCTGTGGTGGGTCAGGTGTGGAATAACCCAAATTGCTGCCACAACTAGAAGTGCATAAAAAGAGACAGGATAACAGAATGGTCCAGGTATGCTGCCCTATCAACCCACCAGTCTCCACCCATCAATGGGGAGAAAGGCACCCAAATTGGCTACTGCCATGTTTGCTTATAGAGAGAAGCTCTTTGTACCTCTCCAGTGTTCAGAATATATTGCAGGATGAGTATCCTGGCATCCAATGTTTAATGGGGCGTGTTCACTATAAGCAGATGTTAGTGATGATGGCATTAAATTATGAAATGGTTGCAACTTGCAACTACAACTATTTTTTTATTTATTATAGCATCTAAATCTATTTGCACTTGCAACTCCCTCGCCCCTTTTTAAATCTTTTGCTGTGAAATGTTCCTATCACCTCCACTTATTCTCGTGTGATGTGACAATTGCATATTCAGTTTAGCTCTACCATCCCTGCAGCTTCCCTACAGTCTTCTATCAAATTCAGGTTGTCAGAAATAATTTTAAGTTTCATTCATATGATCTCAAAATTCACCAGGCAGTTTTAGGGCAATTTTATCTGTGCACTTTTGCAGAATACTCGCTGTGCCAGGACACAGGATTATAATAGGCAACCACAATTCTATGATTTTATAAATCCTTTGATGGCCTCTTAGGCTGCAGTCCTGGGCTCATTTACCTGGGACAAGATCCCTTTCAATTCAAAGGGGCTGAGCAGAAATGTAGAGGATTGTGATGTTAATAGAAATGAATGAAATGAATGAAATTTATATTTGAATTAGCTAAAGTAGAAGTTACCTTTGCTGTAGGAGTTACCTTTGCTGCTGCTCTGATAAAAAAAATATGGAGTGGCTTTAAAGTTTGTTTGTTTTTAAAAGCTAAATTATCTGATCACAGATTTCCCACATCGAGTGTTTCTCAGCCCCATCAACATACCTTACTTGAGTTGCTTAATATGTCTCATGGACATCCCTATTTTCATTGGAGAAATGTTGGGATGGCCAAAGCTCAGTGGTAGAGCAACTACTCTGCATGCATAAAATTCCATGTTCAATCTCTGGCATCTCCAGGAAGCATTGGGAAAGGCTGCTGCCTGGGAACTGGAGAATCACTGTCAGTTGTTATAGACAAGATTGGGCTAGATCAGGAGTAGGGAACCTCCAGTCTGCAGGTGAAACCTGGGACACCAGACCTCCTCATTTTGCTTGTAAGATTGTTTTCCTTGAGCTACAGCATCACATGTGGGGCAGGTAGAGAACAGATATGGGGCAGGTAGACATGTCTACATTAAGCAGGATTGAATAACTCACTGGCTGAAGTGTGGAAAGTTCAGTCCTTCTTGGTTCAGGGGCACCAAACGATTTCCCCGGGACATGGCTGGTGCAGCTGAACCTTACAAAATCAGCTGATGTGCAGGAAGCTCAATACTGCTTGGGCAGTATCTCCACCTTCCCCAGAGGTCAACTTTGACAGGTGGGTAAGATGACAAGGTATCATTATGGTGTCAAATATTGACAGGTGGATGCCCCTACCCATCTGTCAAAGTTGATCTGCTGGGGGTGAGAGAAAAAAGGGGTGGGGCAAAAAGGTTCCCCACCCTGGGGCTATATGGACCTATGTGTTATAATGCAGCTTCCTATGGTCTTTGGAAACTCATATGACAAAAAGCTCACGGCAGACGAAAGCATATTTGGATCTGAAATACTGAAGTATTTTTAATCTTTTTCATTCCTTTTTGTGTGTGTAAGTAACTGATGTTCTGAAGTTGGTTAGATATATCAGTTTCTGTGGATGGAAACTATTTACAGCTCTCAACCATTGGTTTGGAACTGGAGTGCTACAGTGGCCTTTAACCTTGAGTAATTGCACTATGCTTCCTCCAGTGTTGGGTTTGCAAACTTCAGGTCTGATCATCTTCATTAATCAGGCAGTATTCTACACTTACAACAGTCTGTCTTTATATCACACCCTTGAATACTTGAATACTCTGGCAGGATTTTAACTATACTTCAGTATTTTCTCAATGTTCCAGCATTACGGTTCAAGGCCTCCCAAATCCTTGTGGTATTTGGCTTAAAAAGCACAGTAGGGTGAAAAGAAGGAGCTTTCTCCATTCTGCACCTCCATGTTAGGGTACCTCTGTGTTAGAACTGCCATATTTTCACTTCTTGGTGACAAGCTAAATTTTAAGGATGTAATCTAGCCGCAGTCTACACAACCACAAAGGGCCTAGAACGGAAATGGAAATATATCCAGCTGTGCTCATGTTTTAAAGGGCCTCCTTTAAAGGTCCAGCAAGTGGGCCCATACTACTGCTTAAAGGTCCTGTTCTCCACCCCCACCCAACCACAGCCTAAATGTGCACACCACAGAGAAGCAAACTGAAACAACCAAAGGTCATAGAGACTAACCATGTTTATTGGCACAACTTTTGTGGTCTAGAGTCCACTTCATTAGATATTCATCAGAACACCAGAAGGCGCCTGTTGAAGTGGATTGTAGCCCACAAACATTTATGCTGCAATAAAGTGTGTTGGTCATTAAGGTACTCCTTTGTTGCTTTTGCTGCAACAGACTAGTCTGGATATGGCACTGGAAAAATCAAACGGAGTGGCTAAATGTCTCCATAGGAAGCCACGCTTAACTAAGCAGCAGCCTTTTCCCCTCTTGAACGGGCCATTTATGGAGGGTTTGTTTTGTATTGTACAGCTGGCTGTTTGGCTGATCTTGAAAATGCTGAGTAGATCAAGTTTATTGCATTTATGGATGGGGGTGGAAGGGACTTGTCTTCCACCTTCCTCATCATGATTTTGCTAGAAGCTTCTTGTGAAATTGGGCTCTGTGCAGTAAAATACACCTTGTTTCTGTTTTACTTTCTCTTAGGGATTTCTGTCAGTTTCTTCTTTTTCATTGGGCGCATGGGCAGACAGAGGTATGAGTGTTCCCTGCAGGGAGGGTCATAGTGTGTCAGATTCTGCATTCTTCCGTCCTGCGCCCAGTTAACTTTACATGTGAGACTTATTTCTGAGTCATGCTTTAAAAAACCTGTGTTCTCACTAAGTACAAGGGCTCCAGAATATGAGAAAAGCTTGGCTTTGTCAGAGGAAAGGTCCATCTAGCCCAGTATCCTGCTTCCCACACTGTCTAACCCTATTTTTCTGGGAATCACAGAACCAGGGCATAAAGACAATAACCCTACCTAGCTGTTGCTCCCCTACAACTGGTATGAGGGGTATCCTCCTCCTGATTGTTGTTGTTGTTTAGTCGTTTAGTCATGTCCAACTCTTCGTGACCCCATGGACCATAGCACGCCAGGGACTGTCTTGCACTGCCTTCCACAGTTTGGTCAGACTCATGTTCGTAGCTTTGAGAACACTGTCCAACCATCTTGTCCTCTGTCGTCCCCTTCTCCTAGTGCCCTCAATCTTTCCCAACATCAGGGTCTTTTCCAGGGAGTCTTCTCTTCTCATGAGGCGGCCAAAGTATTGGAGCCTCAGCTTCATGATCTGTCCTTCCAGTGAGCACTCAGGGCTGATTTCCTTCAGAATGGATAGGTTTGATCTTCTTGCAGTCCATGGGACTCTCAAGAGTCTCCTCCAGCACCATAATTCAAAAGCATCAATTCTTCGGCGATCAGCCTTCTTTATGGTCCAGCTCTCACTTCCATACATCACTACTGGGAAAACCATAGCTTTAACTATACGGACCTTTGTCGGCAAGGTGATGTCTCTGCTTTTTAAGATGCTGTCTAGGTTTGTCATTGCTTTTCTCCCAAGAAGCAGGCGTCTTTTAATTTCGTGACTGCTGTCACCATCTGCAGTGATCAAGGAGCCCAAGAAAGTAAAATCTCTCGCTGCCTCCATTTCTTCCCCTTCTATTTGCCAGGAGGTGATGGGACCAGTGGCCATGATCTTGGTTTTTTTTTATATTGAGCTTCAGACCATATTTTGTGCTCTCCTCTTTCACCCTCATTAAAAGGTTCTTTAATTCCTCCTCACTTTCTGCCATCAAAGTTGTGTCATCTGCATATCTGAGGTTGTTGATATTTCTTCCGGCAATCTTAATTCCGGTTTGGGATTCATCTAGTCCAGCCTTTCGCATGATGAATTCTGCATATAAGTTAAATAAGCAGGGAGACAATATACAGCCTTGTCGTACTCCTTTCCCAATTTTGAACCAATCAGTTGTTCCATATCTAGTTCTAACTGTAGCTTTTTGTCCCACATAGAGATTTCTCAGGAGACAGATGAGGTGATCAGGCACTCCCATTCCTTTAAGAACTTGCCTCCTGATTATGGATCATTATACAATACACCAGTAGTAGCCCTTGAAAGACCCACCTTCCGTGAATTTATCTAATCTCTTTTAAAGCCTCCTAAGCTAGTGGCCATCATCACATCTTGTGGCAACGAATTCCATCGTGGCTTTTCATCACATAAGTAGTCACAACAGATAGCCTCCAGCTGCCTCCCTCCAACCAGATGCTCTCTTTTTTCCTACGTCTTGCATGGACAGGAAAGTTGGTCAGCAGACTTCTACCACACAACATCCATTCTGCATTTGTAAGGAGTTGCGCTTTCTGTGTGGCGGCAGCTACACTATGCAACTCCCTGCATTAGGCGGGTGCCTTTGCTGCACTGTTTTTGACGCCTGCTAAACATATTTAGAATTGATGCTTATGAGTTATGGTGCTGGAGGAGACTCTTGAGAGTCCCATGGACTGCAAGAAGATCAAACTTATCCATTCTGAAGGAAATGAGCCCCGAGTGCTCACTGGAAGGACAGATCCTGAAGCTGAGGCTACAATACTTTGGCCACCTCATGAGAAGAGAAGACTCCCTGGAAAAGACCCCGATGTTGGGAAAGATGGAGGGCACTAGGAGAAGGGGACGACGGAGGACGAGATGGCTGGACAGTGTTCTCGAAGCTACAAACATGAGTTTGACCAAACTGCGGGAGGCACTGGAAGACAGGAGTGCCTGGCATGCTCTGGTTCATGGGGTCACGAAGAGTCGGACACAACTAAATGACTAAACAACAACAACAACAAACATATTTTTATTTGGACAAGCCTACCCAAATTTGTCCTTTCCCTTGGTTATTACCCTATGAAAACGTCAACTTTAGGATGGCTTCTGGATCAACCCGTCTCCTGCCACCTCTCACTATCCTGCTCCCCAGCAGTCCCATGTAGGAAGCCTTGGGGACTGTGGCCAACAAGGCAATTTGCCCTTCTGTGGCTACCACACATGGAGTAAAACATAATAGTTACAATGCAGCATGAGGTTTAACACACACTCAAATGACAAATTGTGCTCACTGGAGCTTTTCTGTTAGATTCCTATTCAGCTTTCAAGACAGGCTTTTAATTGAGGTGTTAAAAAGCAGTACAGAGGTTCTGTACAAAACATGTAGGATAGTAACATGATAGAAAAAGCTCTAATGTGCACTCAATGTGCCCCCAAGCACTCAAAGGTTATAGTCAACTTGCATTGCATCTGAATGTGCTGTTTTGCCCCCTTGCTCCAAAGAAGAGCTCTCTGAGACTGGTCAAATTTTGGGACCTCAGGCAAGCTATGGATGCACTGTGTCTGCTTCTATGAAATCAATTATGAGGATATTTTTAGTCATCATTGCTGGAAGTGCCACAGTGCTGTGACTGGAACATACAAGGAGATGTTGTAGGAGGTGGGACTTGATTTAATCATTAACAAGCTACATAACATTGAAGCCAGCGCATATATAACAGCTGTGAATTGTAGGGGGAATTCTCTTTGGTTCTGGCACTAGCTCAGACCCAGGTGCATGTTAACGATAGCTTGTCTATTGAGAATGAATATGGAAGGCTCCATTTTGCAGCCTAGTGAATAAATAGTCTGTAGAAATTGGGTGTAATAGTAGGAGCTTGCTGGTGAGTGCCTCTTTTTATAGTCACATCATCTGCATCTCGCTAACGTAATTCATTACTCATTTAAGCTAGCAAATATCAAAACAGCACTATCAAAATCCAATCCTGCATCATTCAGCCTTGGCACAGAGATTGCCTAATTGGTTCATTTCCAGGAGAGCCAGACAAGTTAAATTCAGGCGAGACAATCCTGAGACTGTTGGAGCTTTAAATTAGAATAAGCTCCATTACAAATCTCCCAGCATACATTGCTAGAAAGAAATGCACTAATTCAAACGCTGTAAGACATTCCTGGCTGCTTTTTATCCCAAGGATCTTGGTGCAGAGATAAAACAGTAGCAAAAATTTTCAGGATTTTGCATCCCAAACACAGAAAAAACGTCTCAAAATGAAAGAAGGGAAGTGAATTGCAGGGCTTTGTTTGCCAAATCACAACCAATTTTCTCTGCAAAGAATGAAATCAGCACTACTCAGACTGTATATCCTGAACTTTAGAACTCTTGATTATTTAGGGTCCTGCAACTGGGAGCATTGGGAGGTGTTCAGATATCGATCCCCCCACCTCATTTCTGAAACAAAATTCAGGGGTTCCCAAACTGTGGCCTGTAAGTTTCATTCTGGTGGTCTGTGGTGTCCGGTTGTCTATGTTGTCTGTGGATTTGTGGTTGTAGATGAGAGACAGCCCATCATATTGATTTTAATTGCATTTTTAATGGCTTCTTTTATTTCTTATGTTGTATTTTATTGCACTACAGCTTGAATTCTATGGAATCACAATTGCTACAACAGGCAGAAAAGTCATTAAGTGAGCCCACCAAGACCTGCAACAATTTTCAAGTTGTCCATGAAGTGGGTGGGGGCAAGTCTGGGAATCACTAACCCTGTTCTCTCCCCCTGCACCCCATCCATATGTTGAGAAAGATAAATTGCATTATGTAGGGCAATTGGTCATCAGCATCATGAATTCATCTCCCTCTTTCTCTGAAGTACGTGAACAAGCACCACATCACACGGCAGCCATCTTCAAACTATTTGTGAGCTTTGCACTATCAAATTGCCCTTTAAAGGTAGTTGGACTAAGTGTGCAAAACTATCCTCCACTTGCCTTGTGTTATAGTGCCATTTTGGCCAAGCTTCTGCATACAGGATATTTTCTTTACTTGGAAAGATTTCTATACTGCTTGATCCCCCCCCAAAAAAAAATCTAAGTGGTTCACATAATAGTATGAAATATTCTTGGATAGAATTGGATCACTTAATACTAAAAATCACATTGGTTTAAAATGAATGAATCTATTTTCCTTAACTGTCCATTACTACAGTTCTGGTAAAATAGTGCTTCGTAACAATATACTTATCTAAAGGAAATGATATACTATGCAGCATTGGACTGGCTCTACAAGATCCAGTTTAGAACTGTATGACTCTGGGGCTTTTGGGAAGCATAGCTGAACCAACACATGGGAAGTCTAGCAATTGCCTCATTTCACAAGTTGTGATGGTGGTGGCACCAGTGTAATACCAGGGGGATAGAATGTTTTCACACTGGCAATAGGGACACAGAACTCAAGGGTAAGAAAAAACAAATGGAAAACATAGACAAGATTCTGGAGAACTAAATTTGCTGTAGTAGTAAGAAATGTGAACCTCATAAACATAGAGTAACTTCAGTAAAACCAGTTTGTCTTTGCTGCATAAGCTAATACAATGACCATCCGAAATCAAGATTTCTGTACAGTTTGCACTTTCCCTGCTTGGCTTTCTATCCCGTTGCTTTCAAGTTTGTAATATAATACTGGCAACTTTCCTTTACTATTGCTCTTTGAGACAGCAACATCACGCCCAGAACACCCGCAGTCACCTTGATCTTAGAACTTCTTAGACGTCAGCTAAAATGCTAGGGACAATTCTAGTGTAACTGAATTGGTAGGATCTCAATATATCCTTTATCAGATATCTTATTTGAATACTGTATTTTGAATAAGGCTTGCGTGCTCACCTCACATTACCTCTGTAAACTTCAGATAAATATTTGAAGTGCCTCAAAAGTCTTCTCTCTGTGTTTTTTGTTGCTCAAGGAATTTAGGTGCCTGAATACCACTGTGTTCAGACCTATGAAAACAAACTGTAAAGTGGATGTTTTGCTTGCTTGATAGACTTCTGTTTGTACAATGAAACTTCCCCCTTCTGCTGCAGCCCCCACCCCCCATGCACCCTCCAAATCTGCTCCAGGGGTTGGGGTGGAAGAAAGGGTGGGGAAGCTCTGTTAACACAAATGCAGTTTCAGTTGCAGGCAATTGTTTTTTTAGATGAGACAAATACTTGACCCAGTGATTTCTGTGTGGTGGATCTGCATCTATTATGGTATGTCACATTGACTCATCATTTAAGAGTACCATACATGTTGGCTGGTCTAGGAAGCTAAGCTGAGCTGTATGGTTAACAGGCCCCCATGCCTTTCCTTCAGTCCAATTGTGTTCAGAACCAAGGCCTTAGTTGCTGACCTATTTGTGTGCCCCTTCAACAGGTCATAACAATCCCTTGTTCTCCTCTCCACATCCAAAGGTTTGCCACCAAAACAGTCAAGCCCAAGGTGGAGAGGGCGTGGGGATCTTCTGCATTCTTGTGCCCAGCCATCCCTAGTGCAACGTAGCAATGGGCACGATCACCATCACTCAGCTGACATGGACAGCAAAATCCTAGCTATGTATACTCAAAAGTAAACGCTGCCGAATTCAATGGGTTTTCCTTTCAGGTGAATGAGAGTTAGGATTGTAGCCATAACCTTACATTTCAAACTCATTTGCCTTCTTAGTGGGCTCTCCAGCTGGTGTGGGTGTGTGGCACAGGAATTGTTTATTTGTTTGTTTGTTTATATTATTTAATTTACTGCTCTTTATCCATAGATCTCAGAGCAGTTCACAACATAAAAATACAAAATAGAAAAGACAAAATACATAATAAAACGAAGAATAACCCACCCCTCCCCTACACACATTTTATTATTACATGAAGATTTACCTTTACAGTGGTTTGCAACCACTTTGGATTACAATCATTTTGGATTACAACCATGTCAAACCTGGAAGTGTGTGTCCCCCTTTTTTTTTTTGGATTACAACCCCTTTTTTTATTACAACCAATTGGGGGGGGGAGGCCCCGTTGGCAAAAGTGCGCCTTGGATTACAACCTGTTTTGGTTTACAGCCGGACCTCCGGAACGGATTATGGTTGTAAACCAAGGTACCACTTTATTTGACTGCTTCTCCTGAGCACTTTTTTTTTTAAAAAAAAGGCTAATATTGCACTTCGGCAATAACAATGTTTTCACAATGGCTTGTGAAGATATAGTCCAGCTTCTGACTGGCAATGGAATGGGACTGACTGCCAAATACTTTATCCTGACAAAGAGATCAGGATAAATGCCAAGTTAAATAGAGCAATAGTACTTTTTATTTCTATTTCTAGTAAGCCACATCAATTTAAAATGAGTCCAAGCATAAAAAAGTAATGTGAGGGGGGGGGATAAGTGTGCAGCTCATGGAAAGATTTGAAATTACAACAGGCTATTCTGCAGCAAATTTACTGAGAATATTGCCCGTGAGCTGTGACAAGGCATTATTTATGTATTTTTTTATTTTATTTTAAAGGACAAGTTCCTAGGCTAAATGTGCTGATTTAACATGACAGTGTAGGATGTTTTGATATTATTCCCACATGCTATAATTATCCACCACCCCTCCTTGAGCAAGCTAACTATCAGTAATTAATCAGGCTAATAATGAACATTTTGACCAGCCGATGATGCTTTTGTCTTGGTGTGTGCTTTGTCTCAGCAGATCTTGCTGTGCATGAGAGCAGCAGATCTCATTTTGTGTATATATTGTTTATATATTTGAAACTGAGGCTCCGGAGAAGATGGCAGCTGAGCTTAACGTTGTTCTTGTGTCTTGTTTTTGTTTCATCAGCAGGAGAAACCCAAACTTCTAGAGCCGTTGGATTATGAAACTGTCATTGGGGAAATTGAGAAGACTATTGAAAGTGACAGTCTCAAAGAACTCATCTTGTTCCCAGATGATGACTTTTCGGTAAGCGACAAATGAAGCCAGAGCTCAGTCCAACACCATTTTCCCTCTAGAGCTCCTGGTTAAGCTGGACCAGTTCTTATTGCAGAAGAGAGCAATGTAGCCAGCTCTACATCAGAAAACTTTTAAACCCAATGAGATATATACATGAATATTAGGGGATGTCCATAGTTCTGCTTGTCCTGTGCCTAGAAAGCATGGGGCTGAGTATTTTTCCACTTGACTTGTGCTTTCTAGGCATGGGTCCAAGCAGTTTTCCCCTTGTCCAGCTCCTTTCCTAGCAAAAACCTGTTCCTAGCTTTAAAGCCAAACGTAGTTACCAAATGCACCCTTCATCTCTCAGAGCAACTTCCCTGGTAAGCTGGGTGCTGCTGCTTGAACATTTTCACACAGCAATGTCCAAGACTCTCCCCAATGGAAGGGGATAGCGAGGGGTGTAGCTCATTGGGGACTGCCTCTGGAAGAGTAATTTTAAGCATTGGTGTAGAATTGCCCCCAGCAGACTTCCCTGCTGGTTGGACCCTCCTTGGCCCACATCACTGTCAAGCAATCCTCAGCCTTCCAGCCAGCTTTGGCACATTTGCCAGGATGATCTCTGTCCACCTCCACAGCTTCAAAGTTGGATGGAAGACCAGTAGCTTGTCATGGTCACCAGAGGAAAGTGCCACACACACAGTGGCAAGCATGGTTGAGCACTGGGTATAACCGCTCTTCCTGTGGTGTGGTGTTTATCCACTCAGATTACATTTTGCCTATGTTGTTGTTGTTTAGTCATTTAGTCGTGTCCGACTCTTCGTGACCCCATGGACCATAGCACGCCAGGCACTCCTGTCTTCCACTGCCTCCTGCAGTTTGGTCAAACTCATGTTGGTAGCTTCGAGAACACTGTCCAACCATCTCATCCTCTGTCGTCCCCTTCTCCTAGTGCCCTCAATCTTTCCCAACATCAGGCTCTTTTCCAGGGAGTCTTCTCTTCTCATGAGGTGCCCAAAGTATTGGAGCCTCAGCTTCACGATCTGTCCTTCCAGTGAGCACTCAGAGCTGATTTCCTTAAGAATGGAAAGTTTGATCTTCTTGCAGTCCGTGGGATTTGCCTATACTTATTGCCATAGCCCAGTAATTCCTCCCACTCCACCACATCCAGGAATGACCAAAGTTTCAGCTCAGTTCACTAGTTTTCATTTTTGTAGCATAATGACTTACAGATCTTGAAATGGAAGCATTTAAATCCAGGACAAACTAGAAGATTATTTGTTCCCACAGTACTTAGCCTAGGAAAATAAAACATCTCATAAGCTAACTGATTCACTGCCTGCTGAAAAGTATTGATCTTGAGAGATTCGTGTTGGAAAACTTTAGCACCGGTGTTAAAGTTGTTGGTTCTTTCTCACTACTGTGACAACAAATATGAAAGAAGGGGGTTCTTTTCTCAAAGCCTTGCTAGAAGGGTTACAGGGTCCAACAAAGTATTTCAACTTCTCTTGCAATGAACTGTCAGCTTTCTGAGATGGATCCTCTCTCTCTGGCAGGTTTGCTTCAATTTCCCCTCAAGTAAATTTTGGATACACACACACACACACACACACACACAAACACACACACCTCCCCCACCTAACCAGCCAATCAAAAGCCTGTGGAGGGAAAGAACATTTCCATCTGTGGTAGGTCAATCCAATTGAAGGTCAAGATCCCATCCTATGCGGTTCATTCAAGCCATTTTGCAAATTCGTTTATTAAATATTTTGATTTGGGTGCAGAAATGTTATCATGTGTGGTATAGGCTTTTGCTTCTTTCTGCACCAGAAGGCATTGAAAGTGGTGCATTTTAATAATAGCAGGCAATGAGTTTCAGCCACCTCATCTTTTTATCAAGAGATCTGAACATGAGATGCATCTCTCTAGGGAGGCTCAGCCAGTTTCCAGTTGAGGTGCAATCTTACTTTCCATAGTAAAATTATCTAAATCATGAGGATTTCTGTTTTTCCTCCATGCTTAGCAAGGGTAGTAACTCTGAATCACAAAAAATAGAGATGGCATGCTATAAAACTGCAAAGTATCATTGTATCCCATTGCTCATTGGAGAGGGGACCTGGCAAGAGGGCCAATGTCCCTGAGATGGGCATGGTGCAGAGCTTCTCATAGAGCATTGACATGGATTGATTAGGTTGCTCAGCAACTGCTTTTTTCAGGGGGCTACACAGGGCCGGCCCTAAGGCAAGGCTGGGTGGCGCAATGCAATGCTAGGGCGCCGGGCTGCCAGAGGGCGCCGGGCTGCAGCGCCTGCCAGACAGCCGCGCTGGGAAACGGGGGGGAGGGGTGCCAGAGGGATCTTTGCACCACAGCGCCAGATATGCTTAAGATTGCCCCGGGGCTACATCCCCTGGTCATGCTGTGAGTATTGGGCTGCTCCCCCAAATGAAGATCTGTGCAGATCTGTTTCTTTCTCTAGAGCTGTGTTTTCATTTCTACAACCTTTGGTGAAAGAATGTTTCCATTTAAAAATGTGATCTGTTACAACCCCAAACCATTTGCTGCCGTTGTCAGATGCTAAAATCAACTCATTTCAGACTAATACGAACTGCAGCAGTTTAGAAACAAAATTACACTACTGAACAGGAAGCACTTTTGTGGCAGAGTTTGAAGCTAGTGGTCGGAGCACGCCTAATTCTGAGAAGGGAAGTTCATTGCAACTTGAAGAACAATACTGAGAGGAGCACAGGATTCTTCATACCCCAGTTCTTTCTAAATGTTGAGTCTTGCATTCATTTTAAGTCAATATCTGTACATTTAGGAGAATGTGGTGCATATTAGAACAATGCCTTTTAATCCACAAACCGCCCATACATTTCAAACATGAATTTTAGTGGGTTATTTGAGCAAAACAGCTGAATAATTTCTGTCTCCAACCTGATAAATGGGGCCACAACATTTGTTTATACGATTTTCACAGCAATGTGGCCAACTTGCCAGATGTTTGGCACCTTGCCCCCTTGTCTCTCTGACTGGTGGTTATTACTTCCTCCTCCCATCCACATCCTGGCAAGAAATATACAAGAGTGAACTTCAGAGAGGAACTGGGGATTTAAGGCAACTTCTCCCTGATTCTTCCCATCTCCCACAATGTGCAAGCCGAAACGTGCCCCAAAGAATCTTTGCAGCTGGTTCCTGACTACAATCAATCCTCAAAGAGAGTGACTTTGGTTTAAGCCAGGGGTCCCCAGACTATGGCCCCCGGGCCGGATGCGGCCCAATTGGCCTCCCAATCCGGCCCGCGACGACTGCCGCCGCCCGCTCTTACGGCGCGCGGCGCGGCGGCGATCTTCAAAATCGGAAAAAAATCGCCGAAAATCCATTTCCGGTGCACTTCCGGGTCGGGGGAGGCCCATACGCATGCGCACAAGCGATTTTCGGCAATTTTTCCCCGACCATGTGCGTGTGCGCATGCGCACGGGCGCGCACTCCCCCGCCCTCCGGCCCGCTGCGCGCGCACTTCCCTGCCCTCCGGCCCGAAGCCCAGTAAGTCTGGGGACCCCTGGTTTAAGCCTTCCATTGTTTGAGTTTCCCTTTCTTCAGGGAAAGGGCTAGACCAGGGATGATGGGAGCTGGAGTCCAACAACATCTGAACAATGACACATTGGCTATCCCTGCTCTAAGCTGTGTAGACCTGTCAGTTTTCCTTCAAGCTTCCTTTAATCAGAGATGACATTTTTCATCTCCAAGTCCGATGGCTTATATGCAAAAGCACATCTCTGATCGCTACTGGTACCCCATCATGCTGAATAATATAACAACAATCAATTTCTCAACATGATTATGGGGATTACATGATTAATGGAGATTGCAAAGCATTTTGCCTGGTGACATGTTCTGCATAAATACTAAGAATTTATATAGAACACATTACCTTGCAAAATACTTTCCAGTTCCTCTCCTTAATCCCCACAATCATGCTGTGAAATTGTGATGTTTCACAAAATGTTCCCCATTTATGCCAATAAACAGGTAGTGCTGTGTGAAGTAACATTATTAGATATTGAGATACATGTGAGAAGGAATAGCCCATATTTAGCAATTTCATTGAAAATTCATTTTCAGCATGATGCAGAAAGTAGCAATTGCTTTCAGGGATATCAACATCCCTCTGATACAATTCATGTTGAGCTGATGAAGTGAATTGTTCTGTTAACAGTTTCATAGACTTGTAGAGTTGGAAGGGACCATGAGGGTCTTCTAAGTCCAACCTCTACTATGCAGATATCTTTTTCCCAATGTGGGGCTCAAACCTACAACCCTGAGATTAAGAGTCTCATGATCTACTGACTGAGCTATCCACTGGAAAGTCTTATTCTCTAGCTCAAATGCTATGATGTTGGGGAAGCAAAGGACTCAATTGCTGTATCACTTGTCTCAGAACCAGATTATCCATCTCTATATAGCAGATCCCTGTTCTACTTCCCTATTAGACTAAAATGAGAATGCTGAAACATTTTGAATATCTTTTGTTTTATTGCAGATAGCCACAGTTCCCTGGGAAATAAGAACACTGTACTCATCAGTTTCTGAAGATAAAGAGCAAAAAGCAGAGCATTTGTTTGTTAAAGAGGTAAATTAACATTTGATTTATCTCCCTGACCTTACATAGGTACGGCTGTTGCAGTGGATTTTATTTTAATTCAAGATTAAACAATGTTATGGCCTTTCAAGAAGGCATGAACAATAGCATCTTGATGGGATTTAGCCCAATACAGTCTACACTGACTGCCAGAGCCTCTCCAGGATTTCAGACAGGGGACATTCCCATCCCTAGCTGGAGATATCAGGGGTTGAACTTGAGACCTTCTGAATGGAAAGCAGATGCTCTACCACTGAGCTATGGCCCCTCCTCATGAATCACTACTCCACATAGTGTGGAGTAGCTGTTGTCCTAACTTAGCAAGTATTCCATTTGGGAAAGTACCCTGTTTCCAGTTGTGATCTTCAGAAAAAAATGAGGCGGGAGTTGAAACATGATACTCAACACAGCAGCAAAGCCAGCACTGGCTTCCTTGCCTTTATTAGAAAAGCAATGACTTTCAGAGCGGAACATGACATATTCTATCTGGAAATTATTGCGAACTGGCAAGTTGTCGCTTAGGCTGAAGCCTTCCATGGAGCCAAAGGAAGTGTGAAAGCCGCGGCACAATGGCAAATGCAGGGAGATGGAATTATGATTTCAATGGGAATTTGGTTAATGGAACAGTCTCAGGATAAGGGCTTTAAAACTGTTCCACTTTCCATTTCCAAGTCTATATATAGCAAGTAAACGAAAACCTCAGCACAACGTATTTAGTAGCACCCAGGCTTTTTTTCCCTCTGCTGAGGCTGAAAGTATTACTAAGGTTCAGAATAAGGATGTTCTTCGTTACGATCAGCAGTAATAAAGGTCACTCAGAAATGAAGGACAGTCTTCCCCAACCTGGCATCGCAGATATTTTGGACCAAAACTCTCATCAGCCTAAGACAACATGATCAATGACTGGGGTGGGGTGGGAGTTTTAGTCCAACAACATATAGAAGGCTCTGGGAGGCTGATGTAAGGATTCCTTTATTCCAGCCCATATAGTTGAGATGCCTGATGGAATGATTAGTATAAGATCTTGAGCTGGACATTGTTTCCCCAAATATAACTGAGCCACAAAGTGTGGCTTACAGATGATATCCACAGGACAGACTTCCTGGAATTTAACCTCAGGTTCTTTGGAGACACATTTTTGTATACATTCACTTTTTAAAAATCCTGGAAATACAAAATAGTACTGTATATAATAGCTGGTTTTACATTTATGCCTGTTCAATGTTATAGATATTTATTTTGCATGCTAATTATGAACAATATTTAGAATGCTGTATGATATAACTTGCATCAACTGGCCGCTTGTCTCTGGTACCCTCTCTCTTAAATCATGGATGTTGGCTCATATTATAGATCTGTTTTGTTTTATTGGTACAATTGCTGCAGGTTTGTCATGGCCCTTGGCTAGAATAATAATTGATTTGTTTTCACTTTCACAAACTTTGCTCTGCAGTGCAGAGGAAGTTGATGCAATGCTGCCACACCCATCTTGGTTAAATGATATTATTATTCTGTCTTTTTTCCATGCTTATTACAGGGGTCAAATAGGCCACTGTAATATCCCCCTTCTCTTGCTTGTTGTCAAGAAAGAGGTACTGAGTCTAACCTGAGTATATTAAAGAAATGTTTCCAGCTTTCATTTGTAGGATCTTCTAGATTCCCATTCTTATTCCAGTCTAACCTTCCTGGCTGACACATGCCATAATGGTATAAAGGAAAAACATCATATCATCAGCACGCTTTTTAAAGACTTGTCATCCAAGTCTGGAATGATCCTACTAAGGAATATTCACTTTCCCCCATTTTTCAGATGTGGCTCTGCCCGGTTTATAGATGGGTGGTCTGGCAGGAAGTACAGTAGCTTGTTGGAACATCATCTGAACTTTGCAGGAGCCCCTTCTAGCATGTGCTCATTTATGGCGCACTGCTGTCCAAAAACTATACAGTTCTTCATATTACTAGCTTTGCAGCTTTAAGCTAGTCTTTTACAGTTATTTGAATGTGCTTTTTGTTCTGTTTACATTAGAAGTATTGATTTCTATGAAGAAAAGCAACCCTTTTGTATTAAACTGTAGGACCAAGAACTGTGGTTGTATGTGTCAACTCCGTATCTATTTACAAATGCTCAAGTGAATATGGCATATTATTGAGAATTAATGCTCTGTTGATCTTCCAATGCATGCGTAACGATTGCATTTTCCCCGATTTATAATGACTAGTAAGAGAAATGCCAGTGGAAAAGAAGAAAACTGGCCCTTTCTTTGAGAATGCAGTTTTTGTCCATGTGCCAGCCACAAAATGAATGAAGTGTGGGATCTTTTCTGATCCTTATCCAACTCACTGAAAGGGCTTTTTCACTGGCTCATATAGTAGTGTGTACACATTGCTGCTAATCAAACACACACTTATCATGGACCAGATGTTTACCAGCCTTCTTTCAGAAAAACCTAAACACAGGGGCGGGGGGGGGGGACAGAGCTAGGAATGTTCTTGTCCACCTGCTAATCTGCACACAGGGGACTGATCCCCTTATATTCCAGTCCAGCATTTCATGCAGAACTCGCATACATCTAGACTAAGTTGGTTGCATGTGGTTTCTGTTTAAATCAGTGAGATTTAATTTAAGTCTTAGGTTTAACTTTGTCCAGATACACAACCCATTGCCTCTAATTTTGTGGGAAAGAAATGCTTGCTTGGTTACCTATCATCTATCTATCTATCATCTATCTATCTATCTATCTATCTATCTATCTATCTATCTATCTATCTATCTATCTATCTATCTATCTATCATCTACTGTATCATCTATCTATCTATGCTAGTTAGCAATATAATAATTTATGTCTGCAAGCACATGGGACCGCTACCTTGTAAAAGCTAAGCAGGTCTGAGCTGGTCCGCTCCTGGATGAGAGCAATATGGGATTTGCCTTGGATTCCATGATGGAAGAAAGGCAGGATATAACTGGGAGAAAATAAATAAATGTGCTCCTCATCACACAGAGACTGTTCTTCACAGCTTTTATTTTGTTCATCCTTGCAGCAATCGTACATGAGAGGTTACTGTTATTATACTTTTGCAAACAGACAGTCAAAGCTGGGATAGAGTGACTGACCCTGAAATCACTTTGTGCCATTTTGGGGGCAATGGGGTGGATTTGGTGGATATGTCCCTCCATTCAGCCCTGCCAGCTTCCACTAGCATCACTCTGCTGGTTTGGGGCTCCCTGTTCCACTTGCCAAACATGTGGGTAGGTGGATTCCCACCATTGGCAGCCAATGGGAAGCCCCCAGATTCTAGGCTAGTGCAGCGATTTGTCTGCACGCCTTCTACCATTGCCCTAGCAAAATGCTGGTGTGCACAGCAGGGCTGCTGTTGAAGAGATGGCCTCATTGCTCCATTAAGATAAGCGTTGGATTCCAACCTAACTCAAGGTCATTCTGTACCTGTGGTAGGACTGGAAAGCAGGTCTTCCAAGCTTAATCCTAGCATGCTTTTATGTAATCAAATAAACTCAGTGCTTCTAGGACTTCCGCCCTGAGCACTTGAATCAGAGCAAAAGCACAGATTTAATTTGAAAAACAGCATGTGTGGTCGTTTTTATTTTTTATTTCCTAGTTCTCATCTAAGAATTATTTCCACAGCTATGTTGTGGCACAAGCACAGGACAAAGAGCCAAGGTGGCTCAGCTGACACAGCAGTACATAAATCAGCTTGCTACTAGGCACACTTTGCAATTTGATTAGACAATGTTGTAGTGCTCTTAAGGCACTACAGTTATTAAATCCTGCCACAAAGCTTTAACCCTAATTCTCAATACAGGGTTTAATCATGTCCATTCTCTTTGTTGTTTACTTCTTGACGAAGTTCTCGTGAAGTTTTTATTCCTTAGCAAATTTGTCATCATATTAGAATAATATAGAATAAACTGGGAAATGTTTCTTAGTGTGAAGACAAAACTGTCTGCTACTGTCAACACAGTTTACACGTTTAATATTCCACTCCTCTTGACAGTGAGGGATCCTCCTTGAGGGATATGTGATGAACTATGGGTACACACAGAGAGAGAATCACACACTTATTGAAAGATACCTCACTGTGCTAACGAGTGAGTCCAAGATCAGCAACAAAGCCAACTCATGGTTTGGAAAATATGAGTTGTATGGAGGAAAAATAAGTAGTTCTGCAAAGGCCAAAAAAAAAAAGACAGTTGAGCTATAATTAATTGCACAGAGGGTGCAATCCTTAACTTGATTGGAGTCTTGCCACAGATTCCACTGGAACAGGGATTGCATGCACCATAAGGAATATTAGGAAAAAACAGGGAGGAGGAAGAATGGAAGAAAGGAAAAGCTTGGGACTGGTGAGTTTGCAAGGGTAGTGAAGTTACATTTGGAGGAATAAACAGCAGTCTCCGCACAATATTTTCAGGAGGGAAAGACCCTAAAAGGGCTGTTGCATACTTTCCTACAAGCTTCTCTTCGCCCATTTACCCACACTTCAGCCCTGCTGATTTCATTGTGTGACTTAATCATGGAGGATTAAAACGACTGAATGTTTCTTTTCCGAGGCACAGGAGATCCTGTGCACAAGGGTTTTCTTACCTACAGCTGTTGTCTCCAAGAGATTAAATCAGCTGTTGGGAGTGGGTGGGAATGGCAAATATCAGTGCCTGGAAGTGGTCTCCCTCCAACAGCTTATTGGTGCATCAGCGATAATAGCACCAAGCATTTGGTGGTACATTTGGGATGCAGGACCAGTGTATGTACTAGGTATATTTGCTGGACATGCATAACTTTTTGCACATGTGGGAGTGCATCCACAAGGGTGATCTGCATTGTTTCTGTATATGAATTATCAATCCCCACCACCACTAAATCTGCTTGATGTAACTGTTCCTTTCTCATTTTCCTTAGGCTTGTAAATATTACAGTTCCCAATGGCACATTGTAAACTACAGATATGAGCAGTACTCAGGTGATTTTAGACAATTACCAAGGTAGGAGACTCTCTCTATTTTTCCCCTGGTGCTTTAATGTTATTTTTAATAATTATATGTCAGTGTCTAGGTTTATGCTGTGGAACTGCCCCTAGCTTCTGGTGAGTTAGCCTGGGACACTGTATAAACAACATTCCCTGCTATGGCTGCCATTCAGTTCAGTCATAATGAATTCATATCACGTAATTAATCTCCACTGGAATGCATGTTGGGCAACAGCAGTGCTTGATGGACTCTGAACTGGATCTCAAAGTCAGTGTGCTGTTGTGAGTAAGAATGGAAGCAGTGAGCCTGGGTGTCCTTGACTTAAAGTGTCTTCAACTCGGGTGTCTTTGGGCAAGTCATATTCTATACATTCTTATATAATTGATATTTATCTGGAAACATAATGTGGTTCTTAACCCTTTGTAAGAGCAGTTTGGACATCAAAGCTAATCGCTCTTGGGTGTTAAGATCAGCAAGAAGGGCGCTTTTTAAATTTCCACTACCCTGAGAAGCTTGGGGGGGGGGGACGTCAGCAGAAACTACAGAACAGCACGGTGGGAAGGAGGAGGGGGATAGTTCTGCCTGACAAGCTGGAATGCTTGTGCCGATGGAATATTCATCTTAGCGCAACACCGCATTGAATGTCACCCTGGATTACACATGAAATTCAGGGACTAATATCTTGTTGTTGTTGATGATGATGATGTTAACCCTAAGGGTGAGTTACAGCAATTAAAACACAACATTGATATTAAAAGCAATATTACACAATATTTAAAACAGGGCATACATCATCACAAAGGGAGAGAATTTTCAATCATTCCTCCCCATCTCTGCCTGCCCCTGCCCCCACAAATCAGCTATGAAGGGTCTGGGCCTCTTTGGGGCAGATTTAGGGGGCTGGAAAGGAGGAGGAGGAGGAATCCCTGAAAATTGCCTTCCTTCCCCATTCTGCTTATTGATGCCTTTGGACAGCAGAGGGTAACCAACTGGATTTCCCCCTGTGAACCTACCAAAAACAAAAACCCCAAATCATTCCTGACCACTAACCGGAAGCTAGCTTAAGCCCATAAGGATGTTTGGATGCAAAAATCTAGTTAGCTGAAAGGGGGGAAGGAAATGGGCACTATTAGAAGCGGGCACTTGTCCCTGTCCTCTTAAAACATCCTGGGAATAGATCCGAGTGAAGAACTCACTCATTGCTTCCTGTACTTGTCAACCCTGTGTGACAGGGGTACCACATGATCTGGCCCACTGATGACGAGGACAGCCCATACACAGCAGATTCACAAGGCTCAGCACTTTGAGGCATCTTTTTCTCAGCTGCCCTTCTACATCTCTCCTGTCCTTTCCATCTTAATAACAGCTTGGGAGTAAACAGGTTGGCCTTTCACTGAACACCTTGTGTCTCATCCCATCCTGACTTCTCTTATATTGTAGAAACTTAGAAGTTTGGTGTGGAGATCGTTTTTGTTTTAAATCAGCTTTTTTTTAAAAAAAGTGCCTTCCTCACAGCAAGCTATTTTTCACCAGACCCAAAATAGCTCATAGAGCTTTTATTTTTCAGTACTAATCAGAACCTTGCCTTTGGATTTTGTACTGAGAACCACATGAATTAGAACTGGGCAGTGATACTACGCTGCCAGCATGACTGAAACCTTGAAGAGTTGCACTGGGAAGATTGAATTGTTTCCTTCCCTCAAGGCATGTTGCGTTAACTGGCTGTTTTGGACACTCACAGAGCGCATAGATTGGTGGAGAAGTTAGCTGCACTCAAAAGCAATTTTTTTTTTCAATAGCAGGAAACAGTTTTTTGTGCAAATAAAAAAAACTGCACAAGTGGGCATATAATCACCAGGAGGGGAAAAAGCTGGCTGTATATATAATGGGAATGGAATACTCCATTATATTTCATGAAGATGAAAATCCATTTGCTTTTCCTTAGGCATGAATGCAGACCAGATAAACTCCCTTCACATTCCTTTGAAATTGATCATGAAGATGTTGACAAGGACGAAGTAAGCATACTCCCCACCACCACCTGCATTTTCCTCCTCAATGCTGAGTATCTTGGTGTTTTCCTTATTTTCATGGAAACGTAATAGAAACAAACTTTGTTGGTTATTGCTCTCTCTCTCTCTCATATATATGAAATATCTATGAAATTGTTTTGTTTAATAGAAAGAGGGTATTCAATCACATAGTATGGCTTGATGTTTTCAACTTGCAAAAAAATAGGGGGGGGGAGGTAAATCAACAAGTCAAAGGAATATTAACCATGTGTTTTGCACAGGATACAACATCCCACTCATCTTCAAAAGGAGGTGGAGGAGGAGGAAATACAGGAGTTTTCAAATCGGGCTGGCTTTATAAAGGGAATTTTAACAGCACAGTAAACAACAGCATTATGGTTCGGGTAAGGAAAGTACTATGTCTTCATTGTTTTGGTTATTATCTATCCATCCTCTCCCTTCTCTGTCTCCCACGATCATTGCATTTCTGCTTTCCGTTTTCATTTAGTTCTTTGTCTCAAAATAGAATCAGCGAAAGTACATTTGGGCTGCAATGCTATTCTCACATTACCTTGGAGTGAGCC